>NC_057863.1:515295787-515617902 GCF_019393635.1 Dromiciops gliroides
ACTGAATAAGTAAATTATTTTACGTAGAATTGTCATTTTTATTATATTAGCTCGGCCTATCCATGAGCAATTGATATTTTTCCAATTATTTAAATCTGATTTGATTTGAGTGAAAAGTGTTTTGTAATTGTCTTCATAGAGTTCCTGGGTTTGTCTTGGCAAGTAGACTCCAAAGGATTTTATATTGCCTACCATTACTTTAATTGGAATTTCACTTTCTGTCTCTTGCTGCTGGACTTTGTTGGTCATGTATAGAAATGCTGATGATTTATGGGCATTTATTTTATATCCTGCTACTTTGCTAAAGTTGTTAATTGTTTCAAGTAATTTTTGAATTGATTCTCTAGGATTCTCTAAGTATACCATCATATCATCTGCAAAGAGTGATAGTTGTGTTTCCTCCTTGCCTATTCTAATTCCTTTAATTCCTTTTTCTTCTCTGATTGCTAAAGCTGACATTTCATGTACAATATTAAATAATAGAGGTGATAATGGACATCCTTGTTTCACCCCTGATCTTATTGGGAAGGCCTCTAACTTATCTCCATTACATATAATGCTTGCTGATGGTTTTAGGTAGATACTGCTTATTATTTTAAGGAAAGCCCCACCCATTCCCATGGTCTCTAGTGTTTTTAATGAGTGTTATATTTTGTCAAACACTTTCTCTGCATTTATTGAGATAATCATATGATTTTGGTTAGTTTTCTTATTGATGTGGTTGATTATGTTAATAGTTTTCCTAATGTTGAACCAGCCCTGCATTCCTGGTATAAATCCCACCTGGTCATAGTGTATTATCTTGGTGATCTTATATCTAATATCTTATTTAAGATTTTAGCATCAATATTCATTAGGGAAATTGGTCTATAATTTTCTTTCTCTGTTTTTGCTCTGACTGGTTTTGCTATCAACACCATATTTGTGTCACAAAGGGAATTTGGTAGAACTCCTTCTTCACGTATTTTTCCAAATAATTTGTATAATATTGGAATTAATTGTTCTTTAAATGTTTGTTAGAATTCACTTGTAAAACCATCTGACCCTGGAGATTTTTTCTTAGGGAGTTCATTAATGGCTTGGTTCAATTTCTTTTTCTAATATGGGCTTATTGAAGGATTTTATTTCCTCTTCAGTTAACCTGGGAGGCTTATAATTTTATAAATATTTATCCATTTCATTGTCAAATTTATTGGCATACAGTTGGGCAGAAAAGTTCCTAATTATTGCTTTAATTCCACTTCATTGGTGGTAAAATCACCGCTTTCGTTTTTTTTTTTTTTTTTTTGAGATATTTTATTTTTCCCGTTACATGTAAAGATAGTTCTCAACTTTTGTTTATACATGCTTTACAATTTCAGATTTTTCTCCCTCCCTCCCCTCCCTCCCCCCTCCCCTAGACAGCAGGTAATCTGATATAGGTTATATCTATATATCTCTATACATATACATATATATATATATATATACACACACATATATATACACATAATAACATTAATCCTATTTCTGCATTAATCCTGTTACAAGAGAAAGAATCAGAGCAGTGATGCAAAACCTCAAAATAGAAAAAAAAAACAGCACCCAAAACAAAAGAAATAATATGGTTCAATCAGAATCTATACTCCACAGTTCTTTCTTTCTTTTTTTTTTTTTCTTGGATTTGGAGATCCTCTTCTATCATGAGTTCCCTGGAACTCTTCTGTGCCATTGCATTGGTGAGAAGAATATAGTCCATCACAGTAGGTCAACACTCAATGTTGATGATACTGTGTACAATGTTCTTCTGGTTCTGCTCATCTCACTCATCATCAGCTCACGTAAGACCCTCCAGGTTTCTCTGAACTCTTCCTGCTCATCATTTCTTACAGCACAATAGTATTCCATTGTATTCATATACCACAACTTGTCCAGCCATTCCCCAATTGATGGGCACCCCCTCAACTTCCAATTCCTTGCTACCACGTAAAGAGCAGCTATAAATATTTTTGTACACGTGGGGCCCTTTCCCCCTTCCATGATTTCTTTGGGCAAAAGACCTAAAAGTGGGATTGCTGGGTCAAATGGTATGCACAGCTTTATTGCCCTTTGGGCATAATTCCAAATTGCTCTCCAGAATGGTTGGATCAGCTCACAGCTCCACCAACAATGCATTAGTGTTCCAATTTTCCCACAGCCTCTCCAACATTTATTATCTTCCTTTTTTGTCATTTTAGCCAATCTGATAGGTGTCAGGTGGTACCTCAGAGTTGTTTTAATTTGCATCTCTCTAATCATTAGAGATTTAGAGCATTTTTTCATATGGGAATAGATAGCTTTGGTTTCTTCATCAGAAAACTGCCTGTTCATATCCTTTGACCATTTCTCAATTGGGGAATGACTTGGATACTTATAAATTTGATTTAATTCCCTATATATTTTAGAGATGAGGCCTTTATCAGAAGCACTGGCCTCAAAAATCGTTTCCCAGCTTTCTGCCTCCCTTCCAATTTTGGATGCATTGCTTCTGTTTGTACAAAAATTTTTTAATTTAATATAATCAAAATCATCCACTTTGCATTTTATAATATACTCTATCTCATGTTTGGTCAAAAACTGTTCTCCTTTCCAAAGATCTGATAGGTACACTATTCCTTTCTCTCCTAATTTACCTATGGTATCACCTCTTATGTCTAAATCATGTATCCATTTTGACCTTATTTTAGTATAAGGTGTAAGATGTTGGTCTATGCCTAATTTCTGCCATACTATCTTCCAGTTTTCCCAGCAGTTTTTGTCAAATACTGAGTTCCTATCCCAGAAGCTGGAGTCTTTGGGTTTATCAAACACTACATTATTAGTGTCATTTACTGCTGTGTCTCTTGTGCCTAAGCTATTCCATTGATCTACCACTCTATTTTTTAGCCAGTACCAGATAGTTTTGATGACTGCCGCTTTATAGTAAAGCTCCGGGTTTGGTACTGCTAACCCACCTTCCTGTGAATTTTTTTTCATTATTTCCCTGGATATTCTTGATTTTTTGTTTTTCCAGATGAATTTTGTTATTATTTTTTCTAGCTGTATAAAATAATTTTTAGGTAGCCTGATTGGTATGGCACTGAATAAGTAAATTAATTTAGGCAGTATTATCATTTTTACTATATTAGCTCTGCCTATCCATGAGCAATTGATATCTTTCCAATTATTTAGATCTGATTTGATTTGTGTGAAGAGTGTTTGGTAGTTGTGTTCATAGAGTTCCTGGGTTTGTCTTGGCAAGTAGACTCCCAAGTATTTTATATTACCTACCGTTACTTTAAATGGAATTTCTCTTTCTATCTCTTGCTGCTGGACTTTGCTGGTCATGTATAGAAATGCTGATGATTTATGTGGATTTATTTTATATCCTGCTACTTTGCTAAAGTTGTTAATTGTTTCAAGTAATTTTTGACTTGATTCTCGAGGATTCCTTAAGTATACCATCATATCATCTGCAAAGAGTGATAGTTTTGTTTCCTCCTTGCCTATTCTAATTCCTTTAATTCCTTTCTCTTCTCTGATTGCTAAAGCTAACATTTCTAGAACAATATTAAATAATAGGGGTGATAATGGACATCCCTGTTTCACCCCTGATCTTATTGGGAAGGCCTCTAATTTATCTCCATTGCATATAATACTTGCTGATGGCTTTAGGTAGATACTGTTTATTATTCTAAGGAAAGCTCCCCCTATTCCTAAACTCTCTGGTGTTTTTATTAGGAATGGGTGCTGTACTTTGTCAAAAGCTTTCTCTGCATCTATTGAGATAATCATATGATTTTGGTTGGTATTCTTATTGATGTGGTTGATTATGTTAATAGTTTTCCTAATGTTGAACCAGCCCTGCATTCCTGGTATAAATCCCACCTGGTCATAGTGTATTATCCTGGTGATCACTTGCTGTAATCTCCTTGCTAATATCTTATTTAAGATTTTAGCATCAATATTCATTAGGGAGATTGGTCTATAATTTTCTTTCTCTGTTTTTGCTTTGCCTGGTTTTGGTATCACCACCATATTTGTGTCATAAAACGAATTTGGTAGAACTCCTTCTTCACCTATTTTTCCAAATAATTTGTATAATATTGGAATTAATTGTTCTTTAAATGTTTGGTAAAATTCACCCGTAAACCCATCTGGCCCTGGGGATTTTTTCTTAGGGAGTTCATTAATAGCTTGTTCAATTTCTTTTTCGAATATGGGTTTATTTAAGGATTTTATTTCCTCTTCAGTTAACCTGGGCAGTTTGTATTTTTGTAAATATTCATCCATTTCATTTAGATTGTCAAATTTATTGGCATACAGTTGGGCAAAATATTTCCTAATTATTGCTTTAATTTCCACTTCATTGGTGGTAACATCACCCTTTTCATTTTTGATACTGGTAATTTGGTTTTCTTCTTTCTTTTTTTTAATCAAATTAACCAATATTTTATCTATTTTATTGGTTTTTTCATAAAACCAGCTCTTAGTTTTATTGATTAATTCTATAGTTTTTTTGCTTTCAATCTTATTGATTTCTCCTTTAATTTTCAGGATCTCTAATTTAGTGTCTAATTGGGGATTTCTAATTTGTTCTTTTTCTAGCTTTTTAAGTTGCATGCCCAATTCATTAATCTCCTCTTTCTCTTTCTTATTCATGTAAGCATTTAGAGCTATAAATTTTCCCCTAAGCACTGCTTTGGCTGCATCCCATAGATTTTGGTATGTTGTCTCATTATTGTCATTCTCTTGGATAAAGTTATTGATTGTTTCTATGATTTCTTGTTTGGCCCATTCATTCTTTAGAATGAAATTACTTGGTTTCCAATTGATTTTCATTCTACTTTTCCCTGGCTCTTTCTTACATGTAATTTTTATTGCATCATGATCTGAGAAGGATGCATTTACTATTTCTGCCTTTCTACATTTGACTATGATGTTTTTGTGCCCTAATACATGGTCAATTTTTGAAAATGTGCCATGTACTGCTGAGAAAAAGGTATATTCCTTCCTATCCCCATTCAATTTTCTCCAGACATCTATCATGTCTAACTTTTCTAGTAATCTATTCACCTTTTTCACTTCTTTCTTATTTATTTTTTGGCTAGATTTATCTAATTCTGAGAGGGGGAGATTCAGATCCCCCACTAGTATAGTATTACTATCTAATTCCTCTTGTAACTCATTTAACTTCTCCTCTAAGAACTTGGATGCTATACCACTTGGCGCATACATATTCAATATTGATATTACTTCATTATCTATAGTACCTTTAAGTAAGATGTAATTTCCTTCCTTATCTCTTTTAATGAGATCTATTTTTGCCTGCACTTTGTCTGAGATAAGGATTGCTACCCCTGCCTTTTTTACTTTAGCTGAGGCATAATATATTCTGCTCCAGCCTTTTACCTTTACTCTGTGTGTATCTCTCTGCTTCAAATGTGTTTCTTGTAAACAGCATATTGTAGGGTTCTGGTTTTTAATCCACTCTACAATTCGCTTCCGTTTTATAGCAGAGTTCATCCCATTCACATTCACAGTTATTATTACTGACTGTCTATTCCCCTCCATTCTATTTACCGCCTTTGTACTTTTCCCCCCTTCTTTCACCCTATTCCTCCTCACCGACGTTTTACTTCTTACCCCTGCCTCCCCCAATCTGCCCTCCCTTTTTATCACCCCCCTCTCTTTTCTTTACCCTTTTTTCCCATGCTTTTGTCCTCCCTTCTATCAGTCCCCCCCCTTTCCCTTCCCCTTTTGTTTCCCTAAAGAATGAGTTAAGTTTCTTTATCCCAATGAACGTATATGTTATTCCCTCTTTGAGTCAAATCTAATGAGAATAGGGTTGAAAACATGTTCCCCCCTCCTTTCTTTCCCTCTATTATAATAGGTTTTTTTTCCACCTCTTCATATGATATAATTCATCCCATTCCACCTCCCCTTTCCTCTCCTCCCCATAGACTCCCTTTTTATCCCCTTAATTCTTTTGTATCATCACATCAAAGACAATTTATATTTATACCCTCAATATAAAGTCCTTCTCTCTGCCCAAATACATTTACAGTTCTTAAGAGTTATGAGTATTATCTTCCTGTGTAGGGATATAAACAGTTTAACCTAATAGGGTAACTTTTTTTTTTCCCCTCTGTTTACCTTTTTAAACTTCTCTTGAGTCTTGTATGTTGAGATCAAATTTTCTATTCAGTTCTGGTCTTTTCACCAGGAAAGATTGAAAGTCCCCAATGTCATTAAATGTCCATCTTTTCCCCTGAAAGAAAATGCACATTTTTGCTGGGTAATAGATTCTCGGCTGCAATCCAATCTCCTTTGCCTTCCGGAATATCATATTCCAAGCCTTGCGGTCCTTTAATGTTGAAGCTGCCAGTTCCTGAGCAATCCTGACTGTGGCTCCATGATATTTAAATTGCTTCTTTCTGGCTGCTTGGAGTATTTTCTCCTTCACCTGATAATTCTGGAATTTGGCTACAATATTCCTTGGAGTTTTCCTTTTGGGGTCTCTTTCAGGAGGTGATCGATGGATTCTTTCAATGATGATTTTATCCTCTGATTCTATGATATCAGGGCAGTTCTCCTTAATAATTTCCTGGAATATGGTATCTAGATTCTTTTTCTGGTCATGGCTTTCAGGCAGTCCAATGATTCTCAAATTGTCTCTCCTCGATCTTGTGGTAAAATATGAAAGTTTTTAACAGTCGGTTAGGATAAGTGAAAGACGCCAGTTTTTCAAGGACCACCCTTTTGGGGAGGAGATGAACAGTCTGCCTGCTGCGCATGTCAGACTGCCTGCCGGGTACAGTCCGCCTGCTGCGCATGTCAGACTGCCTGCCAGGTACAGTGCGCCTGCTGCGCATGTCAGACTGCCTGCCGGGTTTTTTTTTTGACTTCCGGGGTGGAGAGAACGGGAGTAGCCTTTTTTGCCGGCTTGGCGGGACTCCGGGCGGCGCGGCACAGACGGTCTGACTCACTCCAAAGGTGGCCTAAATCGGTTTGGTGAGTTTTTATAAGGAATATAGACAGCCTAGATTTAAGACGATTTGTACTGTATTTCTGTTTTCCTATCCTTCTAATCAACAACACCTTATATACAATAAAGGCTCTATCTAGAAAACCAGAAGCTTCTTCCATTTACTAGTCTGGGAGATGAATTAAGGGAAGGGTTAAGTAGGGGAGATTTATGATCTAATATCCAATTTTAAATCTCACAGTTTGGCGACCACGAAGGGACCTTAAGGACCCTCCCACCCTCCCTAGTTTGGCCATAAGCCGGCTAATTCGGTGGATTTTCCAAATACCCCCCCCCCCCCCCCCCCGCGGACTTTCCCTTTGTCTAATCTCCCTTAAAGACTTTAAGCCTCTAAAAGTCTTGCTTTAAACAGAAAAGCCAGCCCAGTTTAAAGGGCAAGATGCTTGAATATTCTACCATCCCTTTGATTTTTCTCATCGGAATGTATTGGGACAGCATAACATCCCGACTTAGAGGAATAGTTTATTCAATGGTCCTTCATAACATTATTGGTTTTTTCCTCATTCAGGCAGCAAAAAGTTTTTTGTATAATAGTATACGTGAGAATCTTTGGGAAAATACGTTTAATATAAGTAGAAATTTTATGCCTGCAATTGAAATACCTTTTAATACCACATCCATAGTTCATACGACTAAGGATTTTATTTTTTTTTGTTGTTTTTTTTTTGTTTTTGTTATTATCATTGTTTTTGTTATTATCATTGTTATGATGTGGGGGAAACTCTCACATATGGAGAGAGACCTCAAAATGGCTGTTTCTACTAGAGATGATCCAAGTTCAGAATCAGATCAGCAGAAACTACTCCCTCTGCAGGAAGCTATAGAACATAGTAAGAAGGGAGTGCCAATTCAAGTCAGAAAATATAGCCCCTTTAGACCAAGTGACTTGAGCGCATGGAAATCAATCATCCCTAGTTTTGAGAAAAATCCAAACACTGTAATTTCACAGTTAAGGACTATATTTAATGCATATCAACCCAGTTGGGCTGATGTTACTTGCCTTTTGGAAACTTTACTGTCCCCAACTGAGATTACAGATATTATCTCAGCAGGAAATGCCCTTGTTGCGAAAGGTAAGGCCGATGTGGAATGGCCTCTAAAGGATCCAGAGTGGAATTATAATGATGATAGGGATTTCCAAAGATTAAAAGATGCTAGAGAAACACTTCTGAAGGGAATGGAATCTTGCTCTAGAAAACCGGAAAACTGGCAGAAATTTTTAAGCCTACCTCAGGAGGCTAATGAAAGACCAAACAGATTTTATGATAGACTTTGTGAGGCCGCTAGACAGTACACCAGATTGGATCCAGTAGATTTAAGAGATTCCTGTATCATTCTCAACACATTTGTTTATAATTCACTGCCAGAAATACGCAGATACTTTCTGAAACAATGTCCAGACTGGAGAAATCTCTCAGTAGATAGAATTAAGGAACTTGCAAATTATGTCTTTGACTCACGTGAGGAAGATCCAGATCACCCTAAACAGAGCATTCTGGCACCAGCGATTCCTAGTCAGCCATGTGGACACCGGAACAAGGACACTAAGGTGTGTTGTTACTGTCGTAAGGAGGGGCATGAATTGAGAGAATGTAGGACTTGGAGAAGAAATTCTAATTCTAATTACAGGCGAAATCAAAATAGAAATAGATCTTTTTGGAGGAATACAGAAAGGCAGTACCAGAATAATGGTAACCAAGACCCCCCTCAGAAGAGGACACAGGAATGATGGTGTCTTGGGGAGGAATGGAACATAGATAATGAAAGCCATATATTCCCAGATCCAGATTTTTTGAATGCACTTGTGCCAGTCCATTCACCTCCCCAGAGTAATGAACCACATGTCACCTTAAAAGTGGGGGAGACTTATTATGATTGTCTGCTAGACACAGGAGCCTCTAAATCAGTATTAGTAAGCAAACCAGATGCTGGGTGTAGACCTGTAGGATTTTTGAATGTAGTGGGAGTCTCAGGAAAGAGCCAGAGAGTGGCAAAATTGAATCCTCGCATGGTATCTATGGGGCCCTTAACAGTGGAACATTCATTTTTACTCATGCCTGATGCCCCTGTAAATTTATTAGGTCGTGATCTCCTTTGCAAGCTTAGAGCAACCATATCTTGTGCTCCAGATGGGGCTGTCTCCTTACAATTGCCAGAGGATACTGTTCATTTATTACCAATTTTACTTACAGAAGCTCAAGGAACAGCAGGGGAGGTATCCAAAATCCCCTCTGACATTCCTGAGTCTTTATGGGCCTCATCCCCTAATGAGGTGGGGCTCCTTAAGTCTGCCATGCCTGTTACCTTTAAAGTTAAGGGGGGACCACCCCCCTCCATTCCACAGTATCCATTGTCTAGGGAAGCAATAGAAGGGATCACCCCTATAATTGAGGCTTTGAAAAGCCAGGGTATTATTATTCCATGTCATCACTCTCCATGCAATACTCCCATTTTGCCAGTTAAAAAACCCAAGCCTGGGCCAGATGGTAAACCTGTTTATCGCTTTGTGCAAGATCTTAGAGCGATTAATAATTATGTTATTCCTAGACATTCTATAGTCGCAAATCCGGCTATGATAATTTCCTCAATTCCCTATGAATCTACATGTTTCACAGTGGTAGACCTTTGCTCTGCCTTTTTCTCCATACCAGTACATGAGGACTTCCAATATTTATTTGCTTTTACCTGGAAAAATAGACAGTGGACCTGGACTAGACTCCCACAGGGATTTGTAGACAGTCCCACATTATTTTCCCAAATTTTACAGCAGGATCTGGCCTCTATTACCTTTAAGGGCTCCACACTAGTACAATATGTAGATGACTTACTTTTGGCCTCTCCTAATGCTGAAATTTGTCAGGAAGATAGCCGTCACTTACTGCTGGAGCTGCACAAGAGAGGACACAAGGTTTCCAAGACAAAGGTACAATGGTGTTTGCCCCAGGTAGAATATTTAGGATTTATTTTGGCTGCTGGAACTCGCTCTGTCTCTTCTAAGAGAGTCCAGGCCATTCAACAACTCTCTGCCCCCACTACTAAGAGGCAGTTGAGAGCCATTCTGGGAGCAGCTGGGTACTGTAGACAATGGATACCCTCTTTTGGTGAAATTACTAAACCCCTCATAGCTCTTACAAAAAGTTCTGTTCCAGACAGTTTACAGTTGGATCCCCAGCATCTCTCAGCCATAAAAGAATTAAAACGGGCCTTGTTATCAGCACCTGCCCTAGGACTGCCAGATTATAGTAAGCCTTTCACTCTCTTTGTGCATGAACAAAGGGGGGTGGCTTCTGGAGTCCTGACTCAGTCACTGGGGCCTAACCAACGTCCTATAGCCTACTATTCAATTCAGCTGGACCCTGTAGCGGCTGGAGCGCCACCTTGCCTTAGAGCAGTGGCGGCCACAGCGCTTTTGGTAGAAAAAGCCTCTGATTTGGTCCTAGGTAACCCTCTAACTGTGCAATGCCCTCACGAAGTGGAGGCTCTCTTACTACGTCACAGGACACAAGCCTTTTCAGATCAAAGGCTGGCTAAGTATGAAATAACCCTGTTAGGTAATGAGAATATCACTTTAAAACGCTGCACAGTTCTTAATCCAGCAACACTACTCCCTAACTTACCATTCTCGGGGGAACCGTTGCATGACTGTGCTTCTTTAGTTGATATGGCTGAAAAACCCCGTGATGATCTTTTTGATACACCTTTAGAAAATCCTGATCTTGTCCTCTATACAGATGGTTCCTCATTTATGAGAGAGGGAACCCGTTTTACTGGAGCTGCTGTAGTTTCTGATTATGACACCCTCTGGGCAGCTTCTCTGCCTTCCCATTTTAGTGCACAGGCTGCTGAACTTGTGGCTCTTACACAGGCCTGTAATATAGCTAAAGATAAGAGTGCCACCATTTTTACTGACTCGAAATATGGCTTTGGCATATGCCACTTTATTGGTATGATTTGGCGTCAACGAGGCTTTCTAACATCCTCGGGCAAGGCTATTGCCAATGGGGACCTTATCAAGGACCTCTTAGATGCCCTAAAACTGCCTTCTTCCCTAGCCGTTGTACATTGCCCTGCCCACACAGGGAATAGTGATCCTGTTTCAAAGGGAAATGCACGAGCCGATTCTGCAGCCAAGCTTGCTGCATTAGAAGCTCCTGAACATGTATTTAACCTTTCACCTTCTGAGGATATTCCTTCCAACCTAACCTATGACGATTCTGAAGTAGAAAAGTGGAAAAAGAAATTTAAGGCGAAACAGATCAATGGCATCTGGGTGTCTCCGGAAGGTAAGCCATTTCTTCCCCGGAAATTCTACCACCAGGTATGCCTCTCTGTTCACAGAAAAGGCCATTTTGGTACACAAGGCATTGTAGACTCTATTAAGAGAACCTGGATAGCACCAGGTGTGACTAATACAGCATCTCGAATCTGCTCGGGCTGCTCCACATGTCAGTCTTATAATCAGTATGCTTTTAAGGTCAAAGCTTATGGAGGGCGTCCTCTAGCATATACACCTTTTGAGCACTTACAAATTGATTATATTACTATGCCAAAAGCAGGACATTATAAATTTTGCCTTGTTATAGTTGATCAGCTCACTCGGTGGGTGGAGGCCTTTCCCAGCCCCCGAGCCACAGCTGCCTTTGTTGCCAAAATTCTTCTTAAAGAGATAGTACCTCGTTTTGGCCCACCAGCCCGCATCGATTCTGACAAAGGCACACATTTCACTGATTCGATTTTATCCCAAATCTACTCTTTCTTGGGAGTGACTCCAAAATTCCACACGCCCTACCATCCACAAAGTTCAGGCCAAGTCGAACGTATGAATAAAGAGCTTAAGAGTATGATTGGCAAATTATGTACTGAAACCCATTTGAAATGGCCTGATGTTCTACCATTGGCATTATTCTATCTACGAAGTAGACCAAGAGGAGAACTTCATATATCTCCTTATGAAATGCTTTTTGGTCACCCTCCTATCCAAGCTAAAACTTTTTCCCCAGTTTATACATCACTGGTGGGAGGTGATACTTCTGTTGCTTCCTATATACAGGAATTACAGACCAGGCTACGTGAACTCCATGAGGCAGGAGCTGTGGTCCAGGCAGGACCATTAGACTTTTCATTGCATAACTTCAACCCAGGAGATAAAATATATGTAAAGAATTTTCAGAGAACCAGTGGAACTCAACCTGCCTGGGAAGGACCTTTTCAGGTATTATTGACAACTCCTACCGCCATTAAAATTGGTGAAAAAGACTCATGGATTCATTGCTCTCATATAAAGCCTGCACCATTCATAGGTGAAGAGATTTCAGATAGACCTGAGGTAGACGCTAAAGAGGTAAAAACCCTAACGATAGCAACTGTTAAAGAGCAAAGAAAGTTCAGAGGAAACAGGAAGTTCCCATTTAAGAATCCCACTGATCAGTTAAATGCTTTGGGACTCAGTCTTCGTAAAGTATCAGGAGACGGAAATTGCCTTTTTAGGGCTTTAGCAGACCAGCTAGAAGGTCACTGTAGAAATCATCTCAGACACAGACAAGAAGCTGCTTCTTATATGATTAACCATAGACAAGAGTTTGAGTCTTTTATAGTAAATGACTCCCCTTTTGAAGAATATGTTGATGAATTAAAGAAATTTGGAAAGTGGGGAGGAAATGATACAATTGTAGCATTTGCTAAGCAGCATCAGCTGAATGTTGTGGTTCATCAATTAAATCAGCCTTTATTGAAAATCAGTGGCACAGACAAAACTGATGCTACAGAACTCCACATTTTCTACCATAAAGAACATTATGACAGCATTAGAAAGATCAATGACAATTCAGAAACCCCTGCCACTTTGGCATGCAGAGAATTGGGGAACCAGTTAAAACAATGTGGCATACCCCAAACTCTAGCAGCTTAAATACCTTATAATTTAACAAGCATTTCCTTCTACAGGCAAAAGCACTGAAGTACATGGCCTAGTTTTCTGGCCTACCTCAACTATTTTTTTTTTTATTAATTTTTGGGTTTTTTTGTTTTTGTTTTGACTTTTGAAAGGCACTGAAAAGACCTGGAATTGACTGCACCTTTAAGTTCTTTAAGAGCACAAAAGGGTGCTTAGCGAATCTTTTGCTTTTTATTTTTTATTTTTGGTTTTGCTTTGGTTTTTTTTTTTACTTTTGTTTCTTTTGCTTTTCTTTAAAACTAAATTTTGTAAACTAAGTGATTATTCAAAGACATTTTAAGTATATGCTGTGGGTGAGGCTATCGGGCCTCAGAAGCTACCAGAATTCTTCTTTTTTTTTATTTACTCTTTCTTTTTGAGAGAACCATGAGTTCTAATGAGTTTTGTTTTATTTATTTATTTTTCTCCTTTCTCTTGTATGTTGTTCTGTTTAACTAAAAAGTACCAGAAATTGCTTGATACCTCACTGAAAACATTGAATATTGAATCTTGCTAATTGAAGTCTTATTTCTTTTTGATGAATTAATCACCACTTTAAGTATCTGCTACTGTTATACCAGAGAATTCATGTATAAGATGATGTGGTCTACTTGCTAAAAGAAGATTATGTAATAATGTCTAAAAGAAGATTATGTAACAATGTCTAATATAATCAGCTATTTACATTCGTTTATTATTTATATGTCATTATACTCTGGGTATGGTTTGGAATTATTGTATATATCACTAATATATTCTCAGTTATGCAGCATAGCACACATTTTTACCATCATATTGTCTTTGGTGAAATTAATGAGATTTCAGAAATATGGAAACTTATCATTTCAGAGACTAACTTGCTGTGAACTCTGACGCAGGCCCTGGAGAGAATATATGTGCAACAAAAGGAGAGACAGGTATACGTAAGTCCATGGTTTGCTTATGATGGTGACTATGTAGAGCACAATTACTAGGCACAGTCCAGTATTCATCCTCTCTCCCTCCTAATTTAACCTAATTTAACTGAACTTATTTATCTTTTTATCTCACTCAGTTGAATTCACCTGTGGCCTAGCACAATCACTGGCTGTCTCAGAACCATGAGATATGGTATGATAACCTTTCCATAACATTTTCAGGTGTCATGAACACATACTAAATTTGGCTTTGATCCAGACACATGGTGGTAAAAAGTGTTACACATTGCATAACTACCTCAACCCTCTATTACAAGTCTAACCATATAAAGGAGGGAATGTAATGGAATTTATTAATTTGATCATTGACAATGCTATGCTAAGGTTTTAAAAATACAGCAATTCAAACAGTTAAAGAAGATAATCCAGCTTTCCAGACCAGAGTCCAGAATCCAGTTTTCCAGACCAGAATCCAGTTTCCTCCTGATGACATCTTACCACTTCAAGAAGACAAGAGAACTCAGAGACTTTATATGAACTGTTTTGCTTTATTAGCTTTTACTATCTCCTTTCTGTTATATACTATCTGTAACATGTACTCTCTGCAGAGGCTCTCCCTTTGCAAGACTAATGTCAAAGCGTCGGTTCATGAGGAAAAAAAAAAATCGCCCCTCTGGACAAAACTTTCCTCTCTTCCTTTTCTGTATTGTTGTTCGCATATTATTAGTCAGCAAAAGTTATTATATTCTTTTTACTGTTCCATCAAGGAAACATTCCGTTTCTTGAGGAAGCAAAGGGGGGAAATGTGGTAAAATATGAAAGTTTTTAACAGTCGGTTAGGATAAGTGAAAGACGCCAGTTTTTCAAGGACCACCCTTTTGGGGAGGAGATGAACAGTCTGCCTGCTGCGCATGTCAGACTGCCTGCCGGGTACAGTCCGCCTGCTGCGCATGTCAGACTGCCTGCCAGGTACAGTGCGCCTGCTGCGCATGTCAGACTGCCTGCCGGGTTTTTTTTTGACTTCCGGGGTGGAGAGAACGGGAGTAGCCTTTTTTGCCGGCTTGGCGGGACTCCGGGCGGCGCGGCACAGACGGTCTGACTCACTCCAAAGGTGGCCTAAATCGGTTTGGTGAGTTTTTATAAGGAATATAGACAGCCTAGATTTAAGACGATTTGTACTGTATTTCTGTTTTCCTATCCTTCTAATCAACAACACCTTATATACAATAAAGGCTCTATCTAGAAAACCAGAAGCTTCTTCCATTTACTAGTCTGGGAGATGAATTAAGGGAAGGGTTAAGTAGGGGAGATTTATGATCTAATATCCAATTTTAAATCTCACAATCTGTTTTCCAGATCAGTTGTCTTTCCAATGAGGTATTTCACATTTTCTTCTATTTTTTCATTTTTTTTATTCTGCTTGACTGATTCTTGGTGTCTCATGGATTCCTTATCTTCCAACTGTCCCACTTTAATTTTTAAGGCATTGTTTTCTTCAGTGAGATTATGCACCTTTTTTTCCATTTGGCTAAGTGAATTTTTTAAGGTATTGTTTTCTTCAGTGAGATTATGCACCTTTTTTTCCATTTGGCCAAGTGAATTTTTTAAGGTATTGTTTTCTTCAGTGAGATTATGCAGCTTTTTTTCCATTTGGCCAAATGAATTTTTTAAGGCTTTGTTTTCTTCAGCTTCCTTTTCTAAGCTGCTAATTCTTTTTTCATAGTTTTTTTGTTTTGCTTTCATTTCTCTCCCCATTTTTTCTTCTACCTCTTGCAATTGATTTTTAAAATCCTTTTTGAGCTCTTCCAGGAAGGCTTTTTGTTCTTGCAACCAATTCACCTTCCCTTGTGAGGTTTCACATGTAGGCAATTTGAGGCTATTGTCCTCATCTGAGTTTGTGTTGGCTTCTTCCCTATTGATACAGAAACTCTCAATGGAGAGGGCTCTTTTTTGCTTCTTACTCATTATTGCAGCTTATTTATTTATTCTTTAAGTTGAGGTCTGCTCTGGGGGCACCAGGGTCCCTGTTTTGGGCTTCTTGTGCAGGTGTATAGGTGCTGTGTGACCGGGCTTTTACTCTGAGGCCTTTATGGTGTGTGGAGATGCCCCGCCCTGCACTTCCTGTCTGATTGTGCTCGGCCAGCCAGGCGCCAGACCCCGGCGTCTGATCCCGCCGTTCGTGGCCCTCTCGGCTGGTGCAGGTAAGTTTTTCCACTGTCCTTCTTGGCCACCAGATTTTTGAACCAGGTTACGGGAGCCTCAGTTGTTCGGCTGTGGCCCACAGCTCCTGCTGACTTGCCCCGACCCCCTCGGCGCTGGGTTGCTGCCCTGCGCTGGGCCTCCCTTTTGCCCGAGTCAGACCGACCTTTTCCTGAAGTCTTCTAAATTATCTCTGGTTGGAGGACTGTGTCTCTCTGTCTCTTTGCAGGTTCTGTAGTTTCAGAATCCGTCCAGAGGCTTGATTTAATGTTCGTTTTGAGGGAACAGAAGGAGAGCTCAGGCAGCTTGCTGCTTCCTCTCCGCCATCTTGGCTCCGCCCCGCTTTCGGTTTTTATATTGGTAATTTGGTTTTCTTCTTTCTATTTTTTTTAAATAAAATTAACCAATGATTTTTCTATTTTATGTTTTTTTTCATAAAACCAGCTCTTAGTTTTATTCAGTAATCCTATAGTTTTCTTGCTTTCAATTTTATTGATTTCTCCTTTAATTTTCAGCATTACTAATTTAGTAATTAATTGGGGATTTTAAATTTGTTCTTTCTCTAGCTTTTTAAGTTGCATGCCCAATTCATTGAACAACTCTTTCTCTTTTTTATTGATGTAAGCAGTTAGAGATATACAATTTCCCCTAAGCACTGCTTTGGCTGGATCCCATGGATTTTGGTATGTTGTCTCATCATTGTCATTCTCTTGGATAAAGTTATTGATTGTTTCTATGATTTGTTGTTTGACCCACTCATTCTTTAGAATGAAATTATTTAGTTTCTAATTAATTTTCAGTCTACCTTTCGATGGCTCTTTATTACGTGTAATTTTTATTGCATCATGTTCTGAGAAGGATGCAGTTACTATTTCTGCCTTTCTACACTTTACTATGAGGTCTTTGTGCCCTAATACATGGTCAATTTTTGAAAATATGCCATGTACTGCTGAGAAAAAGTATATTCTTTTCTATCCCCATTCAGTTTTCTCCAGACATTTATCATGTCTAACTTTTCTAGTATTCTATTCACCTCTTTCACTTCTTTCTTATTTGTTTTGTGGCTAGATTTCTCTAATTCGGAGAGGGGATGATTCAGATACCCCACTAGTATAGTTTTATTATTTCCTCTTGTAACTCATTTAACTTCTCAAAGAATTTTGATTCTATACCACTTTGCGCATATATAATTAGTATTGATATTACTTCATTATCTATAGTACCTTTTAGCAAGATATCGTTTCCTTCCTTATCTCTTTTAATGAGATCTATTTTTGCCTTTGCTTTGTCTGAGATAAGGATTGCTACCCCTGCTTTTTTTACTTTAGCTGAAACATAATATATTCTCCTCCAACCTTTTACCTTTACTCTGTGTGCATCTCTCTGCTTCAAATCTGTTTCCTGTAAACAGCATATTGTAGGATTCTGGTTTTTAATCCACTCTGCTATTCACTTCCATTTTATTTTTTATTTTTTTTTTTGCAGGGCAATGGGGGTTAAGTGACTTTCCCAGGATCACTCAGCTAGTAAGTGTCAAGTGTCTGAGGCCAGATTTGACCTCAGGTACTCCTGAATCCAGGGTTGGTGCTTTATCCACTGTGCCACCTAGTCGCCCCCTATTCACTTCCATTTTATGGCAGCATTCATCCCATTCACATTCACCGTTATTATTACTGTCTGTTCCCCTCCATTCTATTTATTCCCTTTGTACTTTCCCCACTTCTTTCATCCTATTTTTCTGCACCAATATTTTGCTTCTTACCCCTGTCTCCCCCAATCTGCCCTCCCTTTTTATCATCCCCTTCCTTTTCTTTACCCTTATCTCCCTTGCTTCTGCTCTCCCTTCTATCAGTTCCCCCCCCCATTTTCCCTTTACTCTTTTACTTCCATAAAGATTAAGCTAAGTTTCTTTATCCAAATGAATGTATGTTACACCCTCTTTAAATCAAATCTATTAAGAGTAAGGTTGAAACAATCTCCACCCCTCCCTTCTTTCCCTCTATCGTAATAGGTTTTTTGCACTTCTTCATATGATGTAATTCACCCCATTCTACTTCCCCTTTCTTCTCCCCATAAACTCCCTTTTAACCCCTTAATTTTCTTGATATCATTGCATCAAAGACAGTTTATATTTATTTATACCCTCTGTGTATAATCCTTCTGTCTGCCCAAATACATATACAATTCTCAAGAGTTAAATGTATTATTTTTTCATGTAGGGATGTAAACCCTTGAACCTTATTGAGTATCCTTTCCCCCTCCCTCTCCATGTTTACCTTTTTAAATTTCACTTGAGTCTTGTATGTTAAGATCAAATTTTATATTCAGTTCTGGTCTTTTCATCAGGAAACCTTGAAAGTCCCCAATTGAATGTTCATCTTTTCCCCTGATAGAGAATGATCAGTTTTGCTGTGTAATAGATTCTTGGCTACAATTCAAGCTCCTTTGCCTTTTGAAATATCATATTCCAAACCTTGCAGTCCTTTAATGTTGAAGTTACCAGGGCCTGAGCAATCCTGACTGTGACTCCCTGATATTTAAATTGCTTCTTTCTGGCTACTTGGAGTATTTTCTCCTTCACCTGATAATTCTGGAATTTGGCTACAATATTCCTTGGAGTTTTCCTTTTGGGGTCTCTTTCAGGAGGTGATTGGTGGATTCTTTCAATGATGATTTTATCCTCTGGTTCTATAATATCAGGGCAGTTCTCCTGGAAAATTTCCTTCAATATGGTGTCTACACTCTTTTTCTGATCATGGCTTTCAGGCAGTCCAGTGATTCTCAGATTGTCTCTCCTGGATCAGTTTTCCAGGTCAGTTGTCTTTCCCATGAGGTATTTCATATTTATTCTATTTTTTCATTCTTTCGATTCTGCTTGACTGATTCCTGGTGTCTCATGGATTCATTATCTTTCAACTGTCTAATTTTAATATTTAAGTAATTGTTTTCTCCAGTGACATTATTCACCTTTTTTCCATTCGGCCAAATGAATTTTTTATGGAATTGTTTTCTTCAGTCTTTGTGCTTCCTTTCCCAAGCTGCTGGTTCTTTTTTCATAATTTTCTTGTGTTGCTTTCATTTCTATCCCCATTTTTCTTCTACCTTTCAAAACTGATTTTGAAAATACTTTTTAACCTCTCTCCCTATTTTTCTTCTACCTCTCTCAATTGGCTTTAAAAATCCTTTTTGAGCTCTTCCAAGAAGGCTTTTTGTTCTTGAGACCAATTCATCTTTCCTTTTGAGGCTTCACATGTAGGGAATTTGAGTGTATTGTCCTCATCTGAGTTTGTTTGCCTCTTCCCTGTTGATACAGAAGCCCTCAATTGTAAGAGCTCTTTTTTGTTTCTTACTCATATTGTAGCTTTTTCTTTTTAAAAGTTGAAGTCTGCTCTGGGGGCACCAGAGTCCCTGTTTCAAGCTTCTTGTGCTGGGGTATAGGGGCTGTGTCACTGACTTTCTACACTGAGGGCTCTATGGCTTGTAGATTTCTCACTGCCCTGGGCTTCCTGTGAGAGTGTGCTGGGATCAGTAGTTTTGGTCACACCTGTCCTGTGGGTGGCCCTCTAGCTGGCAACCTGCCCTCTCAGACTGGTGCAGGTGGGTTCTACCACTGTCCTGCTGCACCACTAGCTTGTTGAGCCAGGATCCAGGGGACTCAGTTGCTCTGCTGTGCCCTACAGCTTCCTGCTGACTTGCCCCAACCCTCTCCATGCTGTGCTGTGCTGCGGTGCACTGCACCTCCCTTTTGCCCAAGTGAAACCAAACTTTCCTGAAGTCTTCTAAATTATCTCTGGTTGGAAGATTGTGTCTCTCTGTCTCTTTGCAGATTCTGTAGTTCCAAAATCTATCCAGAGGCTTGATTTAATGTTCTTTTTGAGGGAACCAAAGGAGAGCTAAAGCAATATTGCTGGTTTCTCTCCACCATCTTGGCTTAGCCCCTAGCCTGAGACTTTTCACTTATTCTTCGCCATCCTTCCAGTGCCAGGGCTAGCAAGGCTAAATATTCTTCCATATTGAAAATTATCTCTGTTGCTTAAGTGTCTGAAAAATTGAGTCTTAAAATAAAAGTCCACTGAAAATTGTATCCTTTCCACCATAGTAAACACTCAGGTACATTATCTTCAATTCAATTGGACTTTTCTGTTCTTGTTTCCTTGTGGAGTAGAGGTGACTCTGACTTCTCAATTGCTATGCCAGTGAGGGAAAGCTCTGGTATTTTCGAGTATGGCTTTATGATATGCCAGTAATTATATTAGGTGCTAGGGATACAAAGACATAGATGAAACTCATTGCCCTCAAGGAACTTATATATTGCTGGATGGTTAAGCATTGATGTTCTTTCCCTAGAAAAGGAGGTTGCATGACAGTTTTAAGGGTTTAGATGGACAAAATCAAGTTCTCAGATCCCATTTTTTCTTATTCAAACCAACAGGAAAGTCTTTATGTTCCTTTTTAGTGGTTTGTGTCTATATCACTTATTTCTTATTTTAGAAGAAAATGCTACATTATAGTTGATCTTCTAATTCCTTTTTTTCTGGAAGTGGGCCAATAGCATCAGCATGGTGATGACTTGCAAGTGAATTGAATTTTAAGTGAGGCAGAGCTGTGTAGAGTAATCAGCCTCATTTTCTCCTCCAGAGTCATTAGTTTCCAGTGGCAAGACATAGATCAATACAACTTGAGATGGCCCAGGATGCAATGGGAGACCTTGGCCTTTTTAAGCTAAGGTATTTCTAAGGTCTCACTTTGTCTGAGGCAAAAGATGCCCTAGTTTGCCTTCATGAGAGAATCAGTCCAGGAGAGGAAGTCTCTCAGAGTATCTGGCCAGAACAGAAACCATTGCTATTTATACTCACTCTGAGCCATCAAAACCAACAATGAACAAGCAAGGTTTGGGTTGGGACTATTATTGGACATTCAGTGAAAGCCAAAGTAATTTGGGTCTAAAGGTATATTAAAGTAGTTCCATTTTTTTTGGGGGGGGCAGGGCCATGAGTGTTAAATGACTTGCCCAGGGTCACACAGCTAGTAAGTGTCAAGTGTCAGTTCCTCTTGAATCCAGGGCCAGTGCTTTATCCATTGTGCCACTTAACTGCCTCAAAGATTTTATATTCTAATAGGAAAAAACAACACACATTGGGAAGTGGTGGCCAGTGAATGAGAGGGGTAAGGTCAAGAAGTACACTATAGGAAGGAATAAGATGGCCAGGTTGGCTGGCAGAATGGTATGATGACATGTGACAATGAAGTACAGTTTGATGTCTAGGGCCAGCTAGTAGATCTAGTGGGATAAGATATCTAATTTACAGTTACCTGTCAACTGGGTTGGGTCCTGGGACTGGTGCTCCAAATGTGAGTGGATCAGCTTCATCAGGGACTGAAGGTATGGATTCTGGAGGTCTAAGGTATAGAGGAAATTGATGCCTGAGGCCTGCAGACAGGTGGTAAGTACTATAATTAGAATTTGAGCACATATTTGGACTTCAAATTTATAGCATTCTTTCCACTGCATTAAGCTGAAACAAGTTAGAGTCTCATTGATTAAAATTTTAATATTCCTGCCAAGAAAAGATGTGTTTGTGTGTGGAGGGGTTGGGGTGAGGGGAGATTAGATTTATTTCTGCTACATTCAAAATAAAAAATACTAACCCCCCTCCCCCACCACTGTCATCCCACTAAGGCACCTATGGAGAACTCAAAATCTAGAAAAAGAGAGAATACTGACAAAATGGACCTGAAAGCTCTTCAATATCTTTGCCTCTTCTTTATAAGATCCAGAGGCATAATCCTGGAGGTGAATCAGTGGGTGAAAGCTAAACCAAAGGCCTTTTATTTGGGAGCCAGCAGGCCAGACATTACCTGTTTGACTTAAATAGAGCTTTTTTATCTCCTTATTTAAGACCAGAAGACCCAGATTTGTGTGAGTTCTAACCAATCATTTTGGCTTCTTATTGATCATTGGATCACTGAGTCCAGTATCATTTTCTTTTCATTTGAAAATTATTGCGTGTTATTCATATAGGTCTAATCAGCTAGTCAGTTAACATGCATTTATTATTTGTTTAATATGTGTCAGATACTGGAGAGCTACAACTTTGAATGTTTATTATTATTATTATTCCAATTAGAAGTAGGGATTATGAATATTTATGGATCATAATAACTCTCAAAATTTTGTAATGCTTCACTATTTTCTTTTCTTGGAACAGAATATCATTTTGATTTCCCAGAATCACATTCAGCAAATAAAGAAATTACCATTTTCATTTAAATTTTCTATCATTGTTTGATTAGTTTTTCTAATCAAGTACAGTAAATAACATTTTATGGCCTTTGATGATGTGGCATTTAAAATTATATCGGGTTGCCCTATTTCTGTCCCAAGTTTTAGGGAAACAGCATTGGGGTTTTTAATATATAGCTACTTAGAAATTAGAGGCTACTGCACCAGTTTGGGACATTAAGAATTTATTAAAGCATATTAAATATTAGTAAAGAGATAGCACTTTGTTCAGAAAGAAAAAGGCACCTGGGTTCAACTGAAACTTCAGCCTGTTCCACCCAGAGAAGCACTCTTTGTAAGGACCAATGGCAAGGAACCCAAGCTGTTGGAACCAATCCCCTATGAACTCATGGCATAAATGACTAAAAAACATAATAAAAAGATTCTTGGATTATGAAAAAAAATGTCAGAAGGCCTACCTAGGAATGAAGGGAGAGAGAATAATCTGCGTCCTGCCTCCTTGAGCATTAAAAGCCAAGAGAGGTCTGCATGAGCATAAGCTAGCTAGGGGAGGTCAGGAGGAGAGCTCACCCTTCCACACTGCTCAAAGCTATTTGGTTAGCATCATTCAAATCTCTTGGTTTACTGAACTTGAGGGTGGTTCAGCATTGTAAATGTTGATTTCAGAGTATGGAGCCCTGGAGGGAAAAAAGCCTTCAGGTAGGTGTGGTTTTGAGTGAGGTAACTTCTATTGTCTGTAATCAAAGTCCAAAGTCCAACTGCATTTCCTTTGAAATTCTCCTGACTCTGGGCTGGCCTTAAAAAAGGTCTGGCCAGGCTCTCTAGATCTCATAGAACCCATTATTTTCTTTTCTTTTCTTTTTTTTTTTTTTTTGAATTTTATTTATTTATTTATTTATTTTAGAATAGAATTTTATTTTCCAAAGTATATGTAAAAACAAATTTTAACATCAATTAAAAAAAAATTGTTCCAACTTCTCTTCCTCCTCTATTCCCACCCCCACCCACTAGAACTCAAGCATTTCAAAATAAATTATACATGAGTAGTCATTATTTTCTAACAAAGATGAAGGCCTAAGCTTCAGTTATAAAAGAATGTTAAATTTTGAGTAAGATGATGTGGGTTCAAATCCTGTCTCTAATACTTATTACCTGGTTGTTATTGGACAAATCACTTTACCTCTCCATGCTTCAATTTCCTCACCTACCAAATGAGGGGGTCAGACTAGCAGGCCTTTGAAGTTATTTCCTAACTCCAAATCTATGAAGAGCCTTTATAGTATAGTGGATAGGGATCGAGAGTTGGCTTTGGAAGATGATATTAGAGGGCATTTGCTTGTGTGAAAGTTCCCTATTCACTAGAATCACAGGTTAAGTCGCCAGCCCTATTTATCCATCAGCAATTTGCCCAATACCTTTAGAAGGGTAGTCAGAATTCTAATGAATCAGTACAATATACCAGAACTTGGGGGGGGGTAATTTTTGATTAAAAGGAGAATAGAGTAGTACATTTCCCTAAAAAAATATAGGTGATTTTGTTTACTAGAACAATAAGCAAAATGACTTTTCTGGGCATCAGTGTCCTCCTTAAGCAAAAATGAGAAGTTTGGACTAGATCACTGCTAAGATCTCTTGCATTTCTGAATCTAAGATTCTATGAAGGATGAAGAGAAAAGGAACTAATTTGTCTGTAGTAGAATCATTGTGACATTCCTGTTATACCATTGTTATGGATGTTTGATTTACAATGAAAGTGGGCTCTATAAATTAGCTTCTCTCTTCTGTCATGATTAAAAAAAAACAGACCTTTTACAGTAGTGTTATTTGGACTGCCATCAGATTATTTTAACAAAGGATAGTAATTAAGGCTTGATTGCACATAGTAGAATGTATTACATGGTGCCACTGATAGGCAGGTTCATAATATGTGAAGAGAAAGATATTTGAGGAATGAAACTACTTAATCATGCATTTGGGCCCCTTTCTCCTGAGAGAAGTTTGAATCACAGATATTTAAGGAGTCTGCAAACAGACCCTTTATTGCAGTGTCTTCATTATTCATTAGGGTTATATTCATGAGTGCTTTGATGATCAATGGAGTAGAAACTCTATTTAGAAGTAGATGTGTATTCTTATAAATACTCTTTCTCTGTGTCCATTCTTCTTTCAGGAACTCTGCTCTTGGGTTAGGGGCATCTAACTTACTTGTCTGCCCCTTGGAGAGTGCCTAAGGAAGCATAATGTATAAATTGAAGTTCAAATACATTTCTTTTGAGGTCCCTTTAAGATCTAGGTCTCTGAAGTAGAGAATTAGAGGCACTTATTCAAAGTTAGAGGAAGTGACAGCACGGACAGTGTTACTGGAGGCAAACTGTGCTGCCTGTTCAGATTGAAAAAAATAATAAAATTATAAAATAAATAAATGATAAAAATCTAAGAGTAACAAGTATTTGCTACATGAGGAAGCATCTACATGATGTCAGTAGTTTATGTTTTAGTCAAAATAGTTGGTATCTATATTTTTTTAAATTAACTTTATTGTGGTCAAACCATTTTATGTTCACTTTTGTTATTACCCCAGGAGCCAATTATGCTATAGATGTAGTGAGAGAAGGCTGAAGGGCTGATATCCACAGCCATTGATTATCCTAAGAATCTCAGAGAATTCACCAAATGCTCTGTACTTCTTGGTTAACCAAGAAGTCTTTATTCAAACAGTTGCAAAGGAAGAGCTATACCACAGACAGGTGAATGAAAACCATGACCTGGACTTTCCCTGAATTTTATCAGCTTGCAAGCCTTGAGACATTAACAGTAATCACATAATTATTAATGTTCCCTTTCTCCTGGATCCCTATAAAAGGCATGAACATTTTGACTGATTTCAAGAACTTTAAGTACAAAACCAGATTTTGCTCAGTTGTGATGTCTTCCCTAATGGGAACCTACCCCTAATACTTTATAGTCTTTCCTCAATGTTAACCTCTTTAAAGAAGAATAATTTGAAGACCTATAATTCTTTTTTCTAAAAGATCAATCCTTTTGACATTAATGGCACCCACAAATATACTCTTTGCCATGCATTACCCTTTCAGAAGATTTTTCCTATGGTCAACTTGGGGATGAATACCCCCAAACTTAGATCAGCACATCTCCTTATAACTGGTAGTTAGTGGGCACCCCTAATTAGTGCAGTTTTTCTAGCATGGTAGAACCTACCAGAGAGTGCTCACATGTTTGTATACTTGAGTCATCTTCCAATCCCAAAGAGACATTAGTGCAAGACTTTAGTGAGGGTTGTGTATATTAATTATAATTTAGGGTCATACTATTATAGATATAGAGCTGAAAGAAACACCAGTATTTCTCTGAGGAAGTACTTCAGCATTCTTATTTTATAAAAGAGGAAACTGAGGCCCAAGGAAATTACATGACTTTTGTGAGGTTATATAGGGTCTGGTAGGTGGAATTTAAATTTACATCTGACTCAATAGACTAATGCTCTTTCTGTTGTTGGTTCTGAGTCTTCAGGCAGATTGTAAATTGAGAGAAGAGACAATGATTTTTCCATCTTGTAATTCCCTTTAGTGCCTTGAAAATAGTTTGAAATTTAAAAGAAATGATATTGTTAACCATATATTAAACACATGCCCCATTTCCAGAAAGAAAATCAGAAGTAAAGAGTCCATTTGTCTTGAACAACCAATCAACAGAAATGCAGAAGTGAATCCATGCAGAAGGCAAAGATAGTAACGGTTATACAGTGATAACAAAGATACTGACCGGTAAAAGATTTCTTCATAAATATACAGAATGAGACAAGGTGAGCATGGAAATGTGGTAGGGGGGTGAGTAATGCTCCAGGATCAAATCAAGGGCTAGCAATGAGGGCAAGGTGAATTCTCTATTCTTAGAAAGAGAAAAGCCTACAGGGGATTGGGTAAAGAGGAGGGGTGAAAGACTGAAAAGAGAGGGAAAGGATGGAGGCCTTACTCTGGAGGTAAGAGGGGGTTCCACTGATGAATGTTTTTATGGGTGAAGAGAGATGGTTGAGGAAGGAAGATTAGGACCTTACCCTAGATGTAGCCCCAGGGGAGTTACTGCTTGAAAAGTCTACTTGTCCTATAAGGAAGATGGGGATAGTTGGAATCCCTGGGGGCAAGAGGCACCTAGAAAAATGGGAGAGCATGGACATAAAACTGAAGAAGATTTCCAGGCAAATGTATGGAAAAAAAGTTAACAAGAGAGTCTCTAGATTAGTGGTTGGATGCATAATCAGGACCCTGGTAGGGGAGGAGCCGTACCATGGAGTAGTGTCCTTACTAACACCTGCAATAATTGGCATTACTCTAAAAGTGAAGCACAAGGGCATGGAAGAACCCATTGGCCAAGCTATGCAGTGACATAAAGCATTTAAAAGGGAGAAACTTTGGAAACTTTGATTGAATAAAGTCGAGATAAAAGAGAGAAATTGAATAGCATGGATATCTTTTATTTATATAGTTCTCTGTTACTGTTTGTGACTCCACAAGAACACAACTACCTTGATATATTTATTAAGCTGGTCACTTACTGACAATAATGTTATTTGGCTGATGTGATAGATTGATTAATTTATTTATTAAGTCATGTGTGTAGAAACCCATTGCAATAAAAGAGCAAGCCAGGAGTTTTGAAAAGAATGTAATAAGGGCAGCTAGGTGGGGCAGTGGATAGAGCACTGGCCCTGGAGTCAGGAGTTCAAATCTGGCCTCAGACACTTGATACTTACTAGCTGTGTGACCCTGGGCAAGTCACTTAACCCCAATTGCCTCACACAAAAAAAGAAAGAAAAGAATGTGATAGATAGTAATCAAAGTTCCCATAAGTCATTGGGGCATCATAAAATGCTACAAAGATTAAGTAAAGTTTTCATGACAGACTGAGTCTACTTTCCATGGGTCAAGTACAGAAAAGTTCAACATCAGTAGGTTGGCCACTAAATGACTTTGGTAACCTACAAAACAAAGAAAAATGCTGGAAAAGAGAGAGTTTACTAAAATTGCAGCTTTTAGAGAATTTACAACTATTAATTTAACCATTAGTATTCTGTATGAAATCCTCATCCAATGATTGCATATCCTAGTGGGAGAAGTGAGTTTTATCAATCTATCTACCTCCGAACAAAGAACTGACATTGATGGAACACAGACTAAAGCATGCTATTTTTACTTTCCTTCATTTTTTCTTTTATTTAAGTTTTCATATAGAACTTTACATAATTACACATGTATAACCTATATCCGATTTCTTACTACCTCAGGGAATGGGGAAGGAGGGAAGGAGGGATAAAAATTGGAGCCCAAAACTATAAATAAATGTTTTTTCCTTTAAGTTAAAAAATATTGACATGACCTCTATAGATGAAACCAGAATATATAAAGAAGTTTCACTAAATGGAAGGATGACTCAGAGGTTTTGGGGAAAACAAATAAGAGTTGGTAGAAGCAGGTTTTATCATGGGCCCAAAGGCACCAGGTACTATATTTTTTCATGAAATACTTGGTGACATTGTTTTGCAGAATTCATGCTGAGCATAAGAAAAAAGATAAATTATCATATATGCCCCAACATTTGTCAATGGGAATGGGTAAGTCAAGAATTTTAAGGCCGACTAAATAGGATCCTTCAAACTACATCAACATATAGATTAATATTTGGTAACTTTGGTGGAAATATGGTGGGTGGGAAAAGATGGTTCAGAATCAAAAGGGCCCAAAAACTTATGGGCTACATGACTCTATGGCATAAATAATTTCTTTGAGAATAAATTTGAAGGCACTGTATATGTAGAGATATAAGCATTTTCTCTGGCTGCCTCCCATACTTAGAAAGCTCTCCTTCATTATCTCTGCCTCTTGGATACTCTGACTTCTTTCAAGTTCCAACCCAAATCCCATCTTTCTGAAACTTTTATATTATAGTATCTTCCATCTGTTAATCATTAACTATTCATTCTGTATATAGCTTTTTTTTTTTTTTGAGCGGGGCTATGAAGGTTAAGTGACTTGCCCAGGGTCACACAGCTAGTACGTCTCAAGTGTCTGAGACCCATTTTGAACTCAGGTCCTCCTGAATTCAGGGCCAGTGCTTTATCTACTGCACCACCTAGCTGTCCCCCCCCTTTTGACTCTTTTTGTAGCTCCATTGTCCATCACAGTTCCTGATATATAGTAGTCACTTAATTAATGCTTATTGTCTACCTGACTGAATTTATTTCCAAACAATGTTATACATAAAATATTAAATTATATTTGAGACAGAAAAGAATTGGTGATGAAATCATAAATCAATTAGCCATTTGAGTGCAGCGAGACCATCTTGTGAAATAAAGACCAAGATTAGCACCCAATTAGAATAAAGATAAGAAGATATGATGTGAAACTATAATGACAGCAATCATACCTATTCATATAAGTTATTGATGCTGAAAGAGAAAATGGAATTAAGAAAAGAGATCAATTAGACTATCATCATTTCCAATGGAAATTATAACTGATGTAAAATAATTGCTACAGAGGGGATACCAAAAGAACCTAGAAACCAGTAATAGCTTGAACAGAAACATGGTTGCTCAAGGAAAAATGGGCTTAGACTGGAGACTCATTTCACAAACACTATGAAGATAAATAGTGGAATATTTTGATTAGTATTGTACATGATAAAATAAGGAAAGGTCAAGGAAGAAACAAGTTTGTAGGAAGTTTAGTGTGAGAAAAAAAAATATGTCTGATGCTCCCAAAAGAATTTCAAGAGGAAACTGGAAGGATAACAACAGAAAGAAAGAATGAAATCCATCTGTTAGCATTTCTGCAATTAATTATTTTCATCATCATTGACATTAGAATTATCATAGGTGGACCCAATTCCCAGTGTGCAATAAGAGGAAGTAGAAATGGCTTTAGTGGAGACAAAGTTGGGAAAACTAAATGAATTCACACGTGTCATAGTCATCAGACCATTTGCAGACCTGTTTAAAAAGAAGACGGAGGTTTTGTCTTTGACAAAATTTCAAAGCATTAGGTTAACTTTTCTCAAGAAATAGGAGAAAAAGGAAAGAACTAAATGACTAGGAGAAAAGAACATGGACTTCTTTGCTGAAAAAGAACAGCAGCAGCATGGTTTTTTTTTTTTTTAAAGTGACTGAGAAGAAATCAGTAACTACTAATCCATTTGCCTGCTTATTTATTTATTTATTTTTAGTGAGGCAATTGGGGTTAAATGACTTGCCCAGGATCACACAGCTAGTAAGTGTTAAGTGTCTGAGGCCAGATTTGAACTCAGGTAGTCCTGAATCCAGGGCCGGTGCTCTATCCACTGCGCCACCTAGCTGCCCTCTGCCTGCTTATTTTTAAAAAATTTTTATGAGAATAATTTATATGCATATAAAAGATACCATTGATGAAAATATATAAAAATAATGGGCAGGATTTTTCAAATGACAGGACAGCAAATCTTTAGCAGAGGAGAATCAACTGAAAGGAATGGAGAATAGAAGAGTCCACTATTTATTATTAATTAATTATTTTCCAAACATTAGATTTGTAAGAGCAACAAAGAACCACAAAACCTCTCTTCCAATTATGTTTCCCTTGAATATGTTAAAATTATACAATATTCCTTGTTAACTTGGTATCAGCAGATGTGACTTATTCAATGAATCTGATATATCAGTCTCAATAATAGCATAAAACAGGTGGATGTAAACTTTGTGCAGGTGTTTGTTACTTACATGGAAGATATTCAGTATAGAATCCAAATGGAGAGAGATTTTTTACAGCTAGGTCCTTCACATGCTCTTGCTTAAAGATGTCATTGTATTGATTTCAATAAACTCAAGATAGTATCAAGATGAACAATCAATCTCACCTCTGCTACTTACTACCTAAGCAACTGGGCAAGTCACTTAATCCCTTTGGGCCTCAGTTACCTCTTCTGCAAGATGAAAGGATTGGGTTAGATGACATTAAAGGTACCTTCCAGTATCTACAAATCTGCAAATTTCACAAAAAGCCAATTGATTGAGGTAGTTCCCACTCATTCCAATATCTCTCAGGGAGACTAAATGATAATACAAGCCTTAAGTAATTATGTGTACTTAATTACTTCAAATAATTAAGATATTTCCTTCATCATAGCTTGTTTATTCCCAGAATTTATACTCCTCAAATTTCTTTTTCTGAAAATATGCAGTTTGCATTCCACTAACTCTATGGTTTCTTCTGGTGTGTACAATTTACCATTTCTGTGAAAACTTTTATAAGCATTTATGTACAAGTGTTAGACAATTGATTCCCTCCTCTATCCCAAAGTTCATTTTCAATAGATATACTATAGGCGATGAGCTCTCTAAAGTTGGTACTTTTTGAAAGAAGTAACAATAGTGTTTGATGCTTGATTCTAAAGAGGTCCATCTTTCATAGCCAGCTTACAAATAGAAATAGAAATAGTTGTTGGTGGAAAAAAGGAGAGATAGGGCACAAGTTTGAAGCTGCAAAGTGGGATTTACCTTCATAGTCCCCATTAGCATCAGCAGGAGCCCACATGTAAATTGTTCTCCTGAGAGCTAATACCTTATCATAGTGATAGTTTCTTTTGTGGTATTGGAAATTTTCACTTACAAAGCTTCTCCAAGGAAGATTTGTGGGACTATAGCTTTGTCCTGGGCACCCATAGGCTTGTTACTATCTGAGGGCTCCTAATCCTTGTGAACTCTGGTGTGTCACTCCAGTAATGTGGCAAGGACCCAGCAAAATGCATCATTTTCTTAAGTCAAATAATATTCAGGACATAATGTTGATTTTTGCCAAAGGTACTGCACAGTCAGAGCTGTTCAAAAGTCACCAGGATGATCTCCCTCTTGGGAACATATGAGTGGGGGATATGGAAATTATTATAAATTTAACAAGAAGAAGAACAGCTCCTATCATCATAATGCTAATTCCTGTAAAGGTGAGCTTTCTGTAGAACTCTTTAAAAGGGAGAAGAATCAAGAAAAAAGCTATGTAGTAATAAGTAATATAATAATAATTTAATAAGGTGCAAGACCACACCATCACCACTAGAAATCAGAGATGGGAGATCCTTAAGGAGCCCAGACCCATAGAAAAAGGCAAATTGTGCAAGGAAATTACAGAAACTGCAATATATCGCTGCAGGTATCCCAAATTTTGCACCTACAAAATATCTAGCAAGATATGACCTGGTGGCTAGAATTATACATCAGCATCTCACTATTTTTCATGGACTGGCAGATGACAAACTTCCATACTATGAAAAAAGGCCTCAAAATTTCCTTGGGAATTCAGTCAATATACTGTAGTATAACTGCACCACTATCACATGAAGATTTTTGCTCATAATTACTCCTACATGATAAAGATCTAAAACAAATTAAGCACTGTATTTTTATAAATGATACACCATGATACACATTCCTCAAGCTACATGGAATAAATACTTTCAAAAGATAGGGACAACTGGAAGAAATCTAAATTTGGTGGATAGAAGAGGAGGTGCATATAATTCATTTTCTTTTTTAGGCTTCTGACTCTGCCCCACAAAAGGCTATCAATGAGCACTAAAAAAGGGGTTTACAACCCAACACTTTTATTCTATTAAAATAACAACCACTATTTTATCTACCTCTGCAACAGTCCTCAGAACAGTAAAATGAAAGAAAAATATCAAAATAGTGACTCACCCCAGTGCTGTTAAAATCAGAAAAAGAGAAAAATATGCAAAAAGAATAATTATATGAATAATGATCATAATATGTAAGCATTCCAATATTCTATCCAATTACAAAAAACAATCATTTGATCCACCTGTGTAAGAGTTCACGTGTAAAGTATAAGAGAATAATGGCAAGATACTGATTCATGGCAGTATTTCTATTTGAACTCTTTCAAATATGAGAAGAATGAATGACATCAATATGAATGTTAAATAATAGAATATTAACAAAATATTGAAAAAAGAGTAGAATTATGAAGATTTGTTTACAGAAATGAAGGGGTTTAGGACTTTGATAGAAGATGAGATTATTGCTACTAGAAAATACCAAAAGACCAATGCAAATTTTGCAAGGAAACTAAAAAAAAATAACATGCAAATGAATATCAGAAGATACAATCAAGTGGCCAGAATTATACAACAGAAGCTGAAGATCTTTAATGGATTGACAGATTACAAATCCATATACCACATATACAGACACCAAAATGGCCTTGAGGATTTACTTAGCAAACTGTACTTCAGCCAAAATATCATCAGAGATAGAAACATTATTCACAATTGCCTGAATGTAACTTTGATCCATAAAAATTTAAGAACAATATTTTCATTAGATGTCACAATGCATGATACCCATAACTCCCAAACTATGTGAGATGAAAAGCTCTAAAAATATATAAATCTAATGGAAAAATATCAAAGCCGTATAAATGTAGGAAAAAGTACATATCACCTCTCTCATTCTGTCTGCTACTGGAATTGTCCCAAAAATGCTTTCAGTGAATCCATAGAGGATGAGTCTGTATTGTCAGTGCTTTCATTCAATTACAAAAATCAATTATTTTTATTAGTAGTCTGCCAAACATAAACATAAAAGAACAGTAGCTGGAAAGCAATTTTTTTCAAGAGTTTTTCTATCTGGCAGCTAGGGAGTGCAATGGATAAAGTGCAGGCCCTGGATTCAGGAGGATCTGAGTTCAAATCTGGCCTCAGACACTTGACACTTATTAGCTGTGTGACACTGGGTAAGTCACTTAATCCTCATTGCCCTTCCCAAAAAAATAAAAAAAAGTTTTTCTATCTGAGCCCCATTGAACATAAGGATGAGAAATATCAAGTGAAATAATAATGACTTTAGAATTTGCAAAGCCCTTTACATACATTATTTCATTTAATCTTCACTTCATCTTGTGAGTTAGAAGTTATTATTATGACTATCTTATACATGGAATGACTATGATTCACAGAAGTTAATAATAGGGTCACACTACTGGGAAGTGACTAAGGTGGGATTCAAATCCAGGTCTTCACTACACCATGCTGCCTTTCCAAATGAATGGTTTAATTACAGTGGAGTGGAATAAGAATAACTCCTATTTATATAGAGCCTTATCATTTAGAAATTTCATTGAAAAAGCTCTGTGAGGGGCAGCTAGATGGTGCAGTGGATAAGGCACCGGCCCTGGATTCAGGAGTACCTGAGTTCAAATCCGGCCTCCGACACTTAACACTTACTAGCTGTGTGACCCTGGCCAAGTCACTTAATCCCAACTGTCTCACCAAAAAAAAAAAAAGAAAAGAAAAGAAAAGAAAAAGCTCTGTGAGATCATAGAAATATGGGATCATTCAGAGCTAGAAAGGACCTCAGAGGCCATCTAGTCAAACTCCTTTACTTTACATATGAGGAAACTGAGTCCCTGTGAGGTTCTATGGCTTTGTGCCCAAAGTCACACGACTACTGATGATCAGAGCTGAGCCTCATATCCACATTTTCTGATTCTATATCCAAGTCTTTCAACACCAAGCCTAATGTTCTTTCAATACACCACATTGCCTTGGGAAATTCTACATGACTTACTTATTGTCTGTGATTTTTGTCAGATTCGGAAATGATTGATCTAAACCATGTGCATGAGGATGGCCATGGAATAAATGACTGCTTTACTTCTCTTCCTCTAATTATATTATTGTATAATATATATTGTATATATATATATATATACATATATATATAATATATATTGTATAATATTTGTCTTTTTTTCATTTTCAGTATATTTTCACCATGTAATTCATTTTGTCTTTATGAAGACTCCAAGTTTACGCTGTGGGTTACTGATCTTTCCTGAAGCAGCTGTATGTCAGCTTGATGTGCATCAAGAGACATGCTGCCTCCTTAGGGTATATATCTGTGATGCAACAAAGAGACCCTGTGGTGAATGTATTTCACTTTAGAGACCACTAGGCTAGACAATCATATATTTAGGTATGTGAGTTTCCATAGGGTGAGTCCGTTCTTGAAGTATGCTCCCCCACATCAAAACTCTAGCTCCTTTTGTCCCTACCCACTGTTGTCTCTAGGAAATCTCAGAACATAACTTATGTCTAGCTCTCTACAGATGTAAGTGAACGATTCTCATATTCCAAACACTCAATATAATGTGTGCAAGATAAAAGACAGTCTTTTCCCATTCCATAGAAAGTATAAAAATATAATAAAGGAGTCATTGTGAACTATAAACAATCCATGAAATCCTTTCTCTCTTTGTCTCTCTGTCTCACCCTCTGTCTCTGTATTTCTGTCTTTCTCTGTCTCACTCCTTTCCTAAACATATGGTGGCAGCTTTCTCAGGACCAAGACAACTTTTCTGTTCTCCACTATTTTTCAATGATCAATTAAAGTGGGTCATCAATTGTATCTGTGAGTTTATATGGAGTACTTGAATTCACAGAGGGCAGCTAGGGGTCTCTTTTTACCTCCTCACCTTCTATCTCACTTCCTGTTGACTTCACCCCCCCTCCCCTCACCCCAGCCCCCAACATTTTTCAGCTGAGGATGAAAGGACTGAACAATAGAAGTAATGTCATTATGAGTATGCAAGAAAATACCCATATCTTTAGGGTTCTTAGGAATCATATTCTTGATTTATGAAGTTTATTTTGAATTTATTTAATATTTGCAAAGAGCTTTTTCATTCAAAATTCATTCAAAATCATAGATTTGCTATCCTTTATTTAATACCATTTCCCCCTTTCTGCTCAATCCAATCTGACAAAGAAGATGGAGCAATGGTGTCCCTTTTTATTTTGTGACATTTATTCACCCAACATCCAACCTGCCATTTGCTTAAAAGGGCCTAAGTACTTCTGGGTAGGAAGTAAGAATCAGACCAGGCCCTGAAATTCCTCTCTGAATTAGTGTTGCTAACAGTGTCTTTTTTAAGGCTCATGATTAATAAGGAATGGAAGCCTGAACAAGCTCACATGAACCTTTTACAAAAAGTAAAGTTTAAAGAAAATATTGATGGAATTCTATGGTTTGAGGACATAAAATAAAACCTCATTCACAAATTATTCTGATGAAGAAGAAAAGGTGAATAATCCAAAAACACCAATGTGGATATATGGAGAGTACTTTGATTGGGTTGGATTTTAAAAGTTCATGTTTAGATGCTAGCTGTGAGGGTCATTTTATTTTATTTTAAAACATCTAAGTTCTGTTAGGATATCATAGTGCTGGTGGAGACTTGTGAAAAATTCTAAGAAGAACATAAAAAGTTTCCTCCTAAAAGCTACAAAAATGGAAAGGACAAGCCTACTGCTGGGGATGGGATAAGAGGACAGAAGATGAGAGAAAGTAGTCTTCTCCAATTCTTATTCCCTGTCTTCATACTTACACAAAAATCATTCAATCAATCAACAAACATTTGTTAAGTTCTTACTATATGCCAGAAACTGTGCTAAGCACAAGGGATTCAAAGACAGAAACAGACAGTCTCTAACCTCAAGGAGCTTATATTATATCAAACATAGAAAAGACAAAAATAGAGATAATGAATGAAAAATCTAGACAAAGGAAATCTAGAAATAAAGAGATTCTTTGTGAGCTCCATGGTTCTCACAATGAATTAAAGTCCCTTTTCTGAATTAATTGTATCCAAGGTAGTGTAATAAATAAGCATCCACAATTTGTGGCTATAGGCTGAACTAATTTCAATGATATTTAAAATATATGGGTATAATGTAAGCAGTGCAGAATTAGACAAAGGCAAACATCGATACAATTTCCAAAGTGATAAAGAAGGCAAATTCTGCAAACTATCAACAAGTAAACATGATGAACTTGATAGTATTTTAGCACATAGTAGACAATTAATGCATATTTGTTCTTGCTTCACAATACAGAGAAATCTGGATGGTGTTAAAATTGAATGGATTCAGATCTGGTTGAATGGCAGGCAGGATCCAAAGAATATAAATTAATTATCAATGTGATCCTGGAATGAGCTCTTTATTATAGCAGGAATGATAAAAATGTTTGGTAAACTCATAACTGTGAGAAAAATACTACTCAAGCTAGAATGAGAGATACAGTGTAGATAAGACACAGTTAATAAGTGGCTTCAAGGAGTTTACATTTAGAGGCAGGTAAGATGCACTGTAGTATATGATAAATGAAATAGTAGAGTTCAGAGACAAGGTGGGCTCTGAGATCTGACTTGGGATGTCATGGAAGATTTCTTGGATCTTGGGGTGTTTCATTTGGATTTGAAAGATATTAATGGAATAGGCAAAGAAAAGGGAAAAAATATTCCACTACAGCTAACAAACATGAAATTTAGTGGTGATAAATATAAAATCCTACAATTATGGTAAAGAATTCAGCTGCCTAAGTAGAGTCTGAGAGAGGGGAGGATGGCAGTTCATTTGAAAAATACCTGGCTGTTGCAGTAGATAGCAAGCTGAATATGAGTCAACAGTGTGAGGTGGTGGCCAAAAAAATAAAAAAAGGTGTTACAACTGTAAGCTGCTAATAGAAGTCTAGGATAGTAATACAATCCTACTGGCTATATTCTACCATAATTAGTACAAAAGTAGTGTATTATGTTCAATCCAGGAGGTTGAGTGAATAGATTCACCAGTGGAGTTCCCTACTAACCTTTATGTGCTTAAGGATTTTTGGTGACTTGATTTTACCTTCTATGAGAAATGATGATTAATAAAAAATATCTTGGCTAGATTCAGAGGCTCTCCACTTCTAAATTCCAATTTTACAAATTCACTTTTTCCTCAGAAAGACATTATTGATGAGATTGTATTAACTCTCCTCATCTTGGTCATATCCTCACCCAACCTTGAAAAGCATTTAATTTAAGGTGGGGAAGCCCACTGTGTTCTATTCAAGTCTGAGTGGAGACAGATTCTCTTGGCTATATAGCCAAGATTGTGAGGCGGGATCCAAGTAGAGATAATTTCACTGTCCAGGGGTCATTTAGTCCTTCATCTTAATATAGCCCACCTCTAATCATGTTAACTAATTAGATTTGATTGCTGTTTGATGAACCACCTATTATTCTGAAGGGTATGTAAGCTGGGAATCTGCCCCCATAATGGTCTTTGGTCTAAGACAGAAGACTAAATAACCATCATTTTATTAATAACCTGTTGGCCTTATTAATAAAATTATTAAGTTACCCAGAGACTATGTCTTTTAACCATTTTGATCATTACACTTCCTAAAGAGGGTGTAGAAATGCACTTTGATACCTCACAGAGGATGGATTTCAGTGACTGAGAATGAGTTATTTGGCTGGTTAGTTTGTCACTTAGGTGCCACAATGGGTAATCTTGTGTTCAGAGTCAGGAATCTCTGAATTCAAATACTGTCTCCGATAATTACTAGCATTATGACCCTGGGCAAAGCATTTAAGGTATTTCAGCTTCATTTTCTTCTTCTGTGCATTGTGGATAATAAGAGCACAAACATCATAGAATGGTTGTAAAGATCAAATGAGATGATGTCTATAAAGCTCTTTGAATACTTTAAAGTGCTATGTCAATGTCTATTTGGATAGACTTTTGTGGGTTGCTCTGTCCCTTTGGGCCATCTTCTGTAAAGGAGTCATTGATTACCTATGTGTCAGAGCTCCAGTGAACCTTTTTTTCCTTCAAATCTTTTATTTAGATTTAGTACATACTAACATAGTAGAATGGCAATGGGCAGTGAGGTGACATAATGGATAGAGTAATGGGCCTGGAGTCTGTAAGACTCATCTTCCTGAGTTCAAATCCAACCTCAGATACTTACTAGCCATGTGACCCTGGACAAGTCATTTAATCCTATTGACCTCAGTTCCCTCATCTTTAAAAATGAACTGGAAAAGGAAATCACAAACCACTTTAATATTTTTGCCAGTATAACCTCAAATAGAGTCATGAAGACTTGGATATGACTGGAAAAACCGAATAATATAAAAGTAATGGCAAAAGAGAGGAAGAGATGGGCATAAGGGTGCTGTTACCATGGAATCCAGAGGCTTTCATTATGGATTGTATATGGAAAGTAAGGGAGTAAAAAGTATCAAAGAGAACCTCAAGGTTTCAAATAATGGGCATAGGGTTATTGGTGGTAAAATAAAAGAATCCCAGAATTGGAAAGGACTTTAGAGTTTGTCTTTGCCCAGAGATATCTATAATCCCCACAAGTGGTAGATGTAAGTGGAGAGCCAGTGGCAGTGATTTTTGAAGGATAAGCATGGAAGAAGTGCCATAGAACTGTGGGAGAACAAATTTCCTGGTTTTCATTAAAGAAAAATGGAAGGCATTGGCAAACCATAGGTCATTGTGCTTTACTTTGAATCTTGGGGAAATTTTCTATGGTTAGGGATGGTTAGTGAACCTTAGAAGGGGAAATGGCAAGCAGTCCTAAAGAGACAGCAGGACTTAGTCAAAAACAGTTCATATGACACTGACTTCATTTCCCTTCTTAAAATAAGGTTAGTACATTGGTAGATCAGGATCATTTTGTAGAACTACTATCTTTAGGTTTCAAAGAATTTGACAAAGTCTCTCATCTAGCTTTTGTAGATAAAATGGTGATATATGGATTGGATAAGAGTATAGTTAGGTAGCTTCAGAGCTAATTGATGGACATCCTCAAAGAGTATTCATTCATGAATCAGTGTCAGGCACTCAGAGGTTTTTGCTTGGCTTTCTGAAAGTGAATTTATCAATGACCTGGATAACATCATACATGTCAAGTTTTATCAGAGTTGCCCATGATAGAATTTAAGAAGTAATGGTTAACATATTGGATGATAGCCTACATCTAGAAACATCACAACAGATTAAAATGCAGAACTGAACCATATATATATAACTTAGTAGGGATAAATGTCATACTTGGGACAAACACAATAGACTTCACTAGTATATTATGAAGGAGGCACAATACACTAGAAGTTAGTATGAAAACTATCTGAAGGTCTTAGTGGACTCCAAGTTTGATATATGTCAAAAATAGTATAGGTCAGTTAAAAAAAGCTAATGAGATCTCAGACTACATTAAGGTAATGAATCACAGAATCAAAATATTTTAGAATTTAAAGGGTTCTCAGTGGTCATTTAGTCCAATCAACATCTGAAGAAGAATCTACTCTACTTGGTATCAAGACCAAATAACTGATAGTTCTGGTGTACTTACTCTATGCTGGTCAAATTGTGTCTAGATTATATGCTAGGTATTTTGCTAAGTGCTTTAAACATTATCTCCCTTTTATTTTTCACTTTCATTTTTTCTTTTAACCAAGTTTTCTTGTACAAAATGACAAATATGGTATTGTTTTACATTGTCATACATGTATAACCTATATCTGATTGTTGCCTTAGGGAGAGGGGAGGGGAAGGAGGGGAAAGAAGGATAAAAATTGGAATCCAAAACTATAATAAAAATGGTAATTATTTTAAAAATATTATCTCATTTGATCCTCTCAACAACCCTGCAAGTTAAGTACTATTATCCCCACTTTAAAGTTGAAGAAACTGAGGTAAATAGAGATTAAGTGGCTTTCCCAAGGTCTCATAGCTAATAAATGTCTGAGGCTGGATTTGAACTTACATATTCCTAAATCCAGGTCTAGTATTCTATTCACTTTATCACTTATGATTTTGAATGAAATGGATGTATGTAATAGAACCATCGATTTAAGGAACTATGCATTTTTAGCCTGAAAATAAGAAATCTTGAGCCTATGTGTATAAGTGTACATGAACCTATGGGTATCATGTATAAGAGACCTGATCACCATCTTCAAGTATATGAAGGGCTGTCATATGGAATAAGGATTCGAGTTTTTCAGTTGGCCCCAAAGAGCAGAATATGGAGCAATGGGAAATTATAGCAAAGGATAGTTAGACTTGGTATAAGGAAAAACTTCCCAACAATTAGAGCTGTTCAGCAGAAAAAGACTACTTTGGAAGGCAATGAGTTGGATGATCTCTAAGTTTCCTGAGTACCTTAAATTTTTTTTATTTCTATAATTCTTAGCAATAGGTAAGAATTTCAGAGAGATTTTTTTAGCTTGATATAAGTATAAATTTCCTATCGATTAGATTTTTGCAATAATGCAATCTGATACTCTGAGAGGTAATGATTTTCTCTATCACTGGTAGTCTTCAGAGATTGATGGAGAATCACTTCTTAGGATGTTGAATAGAACATTCTTTTGGGAGTTACATAAAATTACCCATGAGTTATCTTCTGACTACGGTACTCTATGATTCTATGTACACACAACAGAGAGAGTTCTACTCCTTTTACAATTAAAGAAAGTGATCAAAGAGCCCTCTTGACTAAACACATGGTCCACAAAATGTTAATATATTTTAATTTCCATCATATTATGTTCAGAACATTTCTGAGATTTCTGTCATTCTGAACTGCATGGAAAATCCAGAATGATTAGAATTTACTTTACTTGAATAAGATCACAAAGTATTATTTGGCATTCACAGAATGACAAATATCCATCATATCTGGGTTGGTTGAATTACTGTATATCGATCAAGCTGTATATAGCTTCTCAGAGAGTTGTTCTGGCCTGAGTATGTCTGGCTGCTCCCTTGAGATTTGTACTGTTACATTTAGAAGCTAAATTCCTCACATGTATGTGATAGAAGTGTCAGCATTACCCATTAATCTAGACATTTAAGAAAAAGGTCTTTATTAAAATATAAGCATTTTACTTTCATTAATTTTTAGGAGATAGAGAAAGTTAGAATTACAAAATTTCAAATGAACAAAATAGCTCAGCACTCTGCTTTCTATCTCCTAAACTGCTTCTATGGTCTATTTATCTTAATCATCTCCTGATTTCCTCCTTTACTCCCTGTCCTCCTCCCCAATCCTCTGCCTATTATGATGGAAAGATAACTCACTGTCTTCAATTAAGGGTAAAGGTCAGTTAAAAAAAACCTCATTTAACCCATAGTTATAAGCCAAGGTAGGAAGAAGGATAGAATGATATATAGAGAAAGCATTTTCTGTGGGGCAAACAAGCTACTGGAATTGAGCCTTTTCCCCCAAATATAAGAATATTGAAATCAAACAGTTATGCTGGGTTCTAATTGGTCAATCACTGGCCTAAGAGGCATTTTTGTGTTTCAAGAGAAGAGGCCGAGACTTCTTATTCTGCTAATTTCTCCTTGATCTCAGGGGGAGGTGTCAGGTCATTGAACTCTTTTTATATTTCACTTTGTTCTTACTTAGGCACTGGGGTAAAGGGAGGCAAACCTTTGCAATTAGATATCACTATCATTTACATCATCACGAAAGCTTATTGGATGTTGAAAGAATAATTATCATGTAGACAAAGAGAAAATATGGGAACCCCCTTTCTCTTCCACCATACTATTTTAGGCACAATACAATCCTCATCCTTTCCTTAGAAAAGACATAATCTTCTGGGACTATTTTCGAAGAGCATTGCTTCCTGGAGGACTTCTTTTTTCACAGTTCTGACACTACTTCTGGGAATCCAGAAATAATAACAATGAATATTCATATAGTGCTTGTTAGTTAATAAGGCTTTATCTTCATAACAATGCTATGGAAGAGGGAGGCTGCATGTCATCATTTCCATTTTTTAAATAGAAAAAATTGAAAGAATTAAATGGAGGGGGCAGCTAGGTGGCACAATGGATAAAGCACCAGCCCTGGATTCAGGAGGATCTGAGTTCAAATCCAGTCTCAGAAACTTGACACTTACTAGCTGTGTGACCCTGGGCAAGTCACTTAACCCCTATTGCCCCACCAAAAAAAAAAGAAAAGAAAAGAAAAGAAAAGAAAGAAAAAAAGAAAGAGGGAATCCAGATACTGGGGTTAAACCTATGCATTTTTCTTCTCTGTAAAATGAGGGACTTAGGTAAGATTAGCCCTTAGGGCTCTTCTACAGAAGTTCTAACATCCAATACTCAAGTTCACACAGCTAGTAATTGTCAGAATTAGGATTCCACCCCAGGTATAGGGTCTCCAAATCCCCCAATTCTTTCCACTGGAGCATTTACCACTCTTTGAGATACCTGTTCTCTCTCCTGGAGTGGTTGGAGAAGGCCATTCTTTCTGCCTCGTTCCTATTGATTCCAACTCCAAACTGAACTAAAGTCAGGGACATGACAGCTGTCCATTCCTCTCTCACTCTGTCTCTTTCTGTGTCTATCCCTGTATTTCTGTCATCCTCTGTCCTTGTGTGTCTGTCTCCGTATATCTGTCTCTGTCTCGTTCTGTCTGTCTTTCTCCTTTATAACTGTGCTTAACCATAACAGGAAGAGACTTAATAGAAGAAGAAAAGGTAGGGTCCTGCTTGATTGTACCCTGTGTCTCCTATGTGTCCTCTAGCTCCAAATATGCTGCTAATCCATGACAGGAGAATCTTCTTACTTTTGCAAGTCAATTTAGTACACAATGGCAACTGTTTGCTTCCCTGGTCTTCACCTAGGAAGCACTGACTGTCAGTCAACCTGGCTGCTGCTGATAGAAATTGATTTTTAAAGGGGCTCAGCTCCTTTTAGACAATTTCGAATATATTCTGAACATAGCAGAATTTTTTAAACAATGACACATGGTGCCATTTTGTTTAAAAATCACATATTTAAAATCCAGTTGTTAAGGGCTAAAATTCTAGCTAAACTGTCTAAAATATCTAATGAGTGGTCGCCAATAAATTATAAGCTTTAGCAAGAGTTAGACTTTTAAGCATTTATTAAGGAGAATAAGAATTTGGTAAAGAGAGAGAAAAAGGCCTAGATTCCTATCTATTAAAGGGAGAGCGCATTTTTAGCTCCGCTCTCCACCAGAGTCCAAAGGAAAAAAAGCCTGAGACCGAGCGCCAGTCTCTTCCTTCCTCCTCCCACTCGCCCGCGTCACTTCCTGATGCCAAAGAAAAGACTCCTGGTCTTTCCCTCAAAAACCTTCACTTCATGGGTGGAACTCTTCTACAGTAGGTCTCCAGCAGTACTGTGAATTCAGCAACTTACAAAATCCAGAAGTTTGCTGTCTTAAATCATTCACATATCTTTCCATACCAAAAGGTGTATCTCTTCAGACAGGCTGTCAACTCTAGTGCATTTGAAAACCATGTGGTATGCAAGGCAATATGAATAATAGAAGAAATAGTTGCTATTTGCATAACACTTTACAAAAGATTTTAAATACATGATCTCATTTTATCAACGCAATATTCTTTCCTAGAAAGAAAGTTGAGTCAGTCATTTTCCAGTTGTGTCCTACTCTTCATAACCCCATTTGAGTTTTTCTTGGCAAAGGTGCTGGAGTGCTTTGCCATTTCTTCAACTCATTTTGCAGATGAGGAACTAAGGCAAATAGGGTTAAGTGTCTTGCCCAGGGTCACACAGCTGGTGTCTGAGGCCCAATTTGAACTCAGGAAAATGTGCTTTTATGACTCAAGGATTGGTAATGTATCCACTGTAACACCTAGCTGCTGTAATAAAGGAAGCAACATACATATATTATTCTTTTCTTTTGAGGGGGCAATGAGGGTTAAGAGACTTGCCCAGGGTCACACAGCTAGTAAGTGTCAAGTGTATGAAGCTGGATTTGAACTCAGATACTCCTGAATCCAGGTCCGGTGCTTTATCCACTACGCCACATAGTTACCTCCCATATATTATACTTATGCTACAGCTAATGGTACTGCATTTCAAAACATTAAATGACTTATATGATTATACAGCTTGTATATTTTGTCAGGACTCACGTATGTGTGACTACACATTTCCTTGCTTTAGTTAATATGTAACTAATACATTTTAATTATTGCTAAACTAGTGTAACTATTAAAGGAACAACTGAGCTATGTTTTTTCTCAGGATATATTAGTTCCAGTGTGGTAGAAAGATGTAAACTAAAAATCATAAAACCTGAGATTAAATTAATGACTGCCACTTACTACCTTTAGGCCTCCTTGGGCTTGAGTTTTCTCTTTCTTTTATTTTTTTTGGGGGGGTGTCAGTGCAATGATGGTTAAGTGACTTGCCCAGGGTCACACAGCTAGTAAGTGTCAAGAGTCTGAGGCTGGATCTGAACTCAGGTCCTCCTGAATCCAGGGCCAGTGCTTTAGCCACTGCACCACCTAGCTTGCCCATCTGTTTTCTCATTTTTAAAGTGAAAGAATTGGACTAAATACATGAACCTATGAATTTGAGCTGCTCCAGAGTCAGTAGAATATCTACTAAGGCTCTTCAGTTCAAGTGAGGTCTCTGTGTGAAGATCTCTGCTTCCATGGTCATCAGATGAAATTCAGATTCTAATTTAATTCATTTCAACAGATGTCAGGGAAGGGCTCACTGTGTGCAATCACTGTTTTAGTCATTAATCACATAAATGTGAAAAATGGCAATCTCTATTCTCAAAGGAGGTCAGAAAGAAATGAGAATTTTTGAAGAGCAGGACCTAGTTTATCTAGTTGGGGTTGAAGGACAACTTGAAAGTAAAAGGAGAAATGTGGAAGGAGGCAGAGAGATAAGGAGGAAGGAAGGGTGAGGGACAGAGACAAGGATGGAGAGACAGAAAGAGAGAGTAGCAAATCTCACGGATGAGGACTGATGTTGGAGCCCATCAAGGAAATATGGGTTTGAGTCCTAACTGACATACTAGCTATGTAAATATGGATGTCACAGCCCCTCACTCTGTACCCACACACAATTCTCTAACTTTTTAAGTTACACAGGGCTGATAGGTTACATTGATGGAAGGGGTTTTCATACCAGGAGTTTCCTATATTGATGAACTCCTGGGTCTGGTGTATACATACACATATACATATATATACATATACATATATACATACATACATACGCACATACACATATATGTAAATATATATACACACACCAATGTATATATTTATTTATATAAATAAGTGTGAGGCTGTTTGCAATTTTATTGTGGATAATTTTTTATTTTTTAATTTTTTTGTTTTAAATTTTATTTTAAATTTTTTATTGTGAATTAAAAAAGTTTTTGTGTTCTACAAACATTTTTTACTGTTTCTTTTGGGAAAGTAGGTAGAGCAGTGGAGAAAGCACTGGCCCTGAAGTTGGGAGTACCTGAGTTCAAATCTGATCTCAGACACTTACTAGCTGTGTGACTAGATGGCTCTGGAGGAGAGAGTAAGATTGGTGACCTTGCACCCCCCCCCATTTAAATCCAATTTCCTGTAAGTCATGACATTGCCAACCAATGTCATGGTCCTCTCCAAGAATGAAAAACAAACAATAATTTCTATGGGGAAATTCATTATAGTATCCAAACAATTTACTTACAAATTGGTTGCATTGAAAAGTTCATCTATAAATGAGGGGTTCCCTTTGTAATATCCCTTTCCAACTTGTATTTATCTTTTGTTGTTTCTGCCCTTGTAATTTGCCACCTTGCTTATGCCCTTGATAAATTTCTTCCTGTATTTTTAGACTGCTTTTCTAATGTCAAGGCCACTCTACATTTTATGCTTATACCAAAGCCTTCTTTGGAAAATCACTCTGCTCATTTATCTTTTAAGCACCCTGTTTCTATTGGGGGATTGGCTCTTTTTTCTTTCTAATTTCATTCCCAGGATCATAAAAATTTTTAGAGCTGAAATCTGGCATGCTAATCTGAATGTGAATTTTTATTTGCCTAATAATGATAACAACCCCACTAAAAATGATTGGTAGAGAAAGGCATCCTTTGTAAGCCTAGACATGTGGGGTGTTTATAAAATCTATCAGATTGTATGATTCCCTTTGCCTTGTAACTTCTGATATAAATCACCTGGTCATGTGATTCCTACTAGGAGAACCTCAATAAAAATGACCGAACTTTGCAGCCTCCCACTGTTTTCAATTTCAGTCTTTCCTGAGGAATGCCTATAAAATCAGGGTCAATAAACAGGTTATAGATAAACAGAATAAGAATTTTTGATTAAGACTGGTATGAAACATTGAGGAAGGGCAGGTTAATTTGAGAGGAAATAAAGTCCCATACACCGTGAATGATTTAGAGAGGCAGAGGGACTATTGATTTGCACTGTGGAGTTACTCCAATAAAAGACTATTTGGAACCCTGCATCGAAAACTTGCTTATTGATTTTGGGGAACTGTGGTCTCCTGTTCTAATGAACACATCAATGGCACTGTGTATTGATTTGAACTCCAATAAATTGGTTTTTATTAAATAGGAATTTGTCTGCTTTACCATGGAAGATTTCATGATCAATCATCACATTCTGACTCTGCTCATTCTTTGAGAACCTCCTTCACACCAGCTATGTTTCTTTTCAGATGCCTATTGAAGAGGCAGCATGATATGACAGGAGACAATGCATGGAAAGAACATCAGGCTTGCAGTTAGAAGAATTTATATCTTTTCCTTGAGGTCTTAAGATGACTGAAGGAATTGGTGGGAAGGTGGGAAGTTCCTGAGTAAGGCTCAGGAGTGATAATCTAAAATACTCTGAATAGAGACAGTGCTGCTGGCTGAATTTCCCTCCCTGATGGGAATCCCCAAAAATTTCAGATAGGTTTAGGGGTGGAGGAGGATGATAAAGGCCTTTGGATTTGGGATTTATGGACAGATTTTGTTTATTGATTGGAGACTACTGTTCCGAGGTGCCATGTTAGTCGTAGCCATTCATTAATGTCACAAAGTCATAGACTTAGAGTTAGAAGGGACCTCAAAAGTCATTTACTCCAACCCTGTATTTTATACATACAGAAAATGAGACCTAAGATGGTCTCAATTCCTCCCCCCGCCCCCCCCTGCCATTTTGGATTTATTTTGCCATTAGGGTTTGCATGAGGGTGGTGTTACTCTCTCTTTCACTCCAGACCTTCCAAAACCTGTCTGGGTATTGAAAAGAGCATCCACCAGTGGGAAGCCCCTTGCCACTTTCAGTGTTCCAACCACCCAGACCCTATGTGGGCAGCAATGAGCCTGAAGACTCAAGTGCTGTGGAATGCTCTTTTGCCTCAACCTTCTTGCTAATTCCCACTTCTTTCCCCTTCTCCTGCCTGGATACTGACACCCCACCCCCATTGCTATCCCTTTGGGTGGGAGGGAACTCAGAACAGGTCTCTGTTTCTTTTCCCCTTTTCTAATGCTTCCCTCACACCTATGTCTCTCTCCCAGAAGAGAAGACATGGCTGCTTGTACTAAGATGAGAACCATGATGGCTTACCATTTACTCCATTGCTAAACCCTGCAGACCTAGAGGAACTGATATATTGATGTATTCTAAGAAATCCTGGGGCAGCTAGGTGGCACAGTGGATAGGGCACTAGCCCTGGAATCAGGAGGATCTGAGTTCAAATTCAGCATCAGACATGACACTTACTAGCTGTGTGACCCTGGCCAAGTCACTTAACCCTAATTGCCTCACCAAAAAACAAAACAAAAATTGGGCCTTTCAATCTGCCCAGAAGCCAGTCCCTTCTATATCCATTTTCTCTCAGAGTGTGAGTTCCTTGACAATAGAGATTCTCATTCTCTATTTTTTTCCCCAGTACTTAGCACAGTACTTAGTAAAGAGTAAGCAATTAATAACTGCTTATTTATTCCCTCATTCTTAATTTTACCTAGACTTCTCTACAATCCTAGGCTTTTTTGAAAAATATAATGCCTATGAATAGCTCATTCCTTTGTTTCCATTGGCGGGGCAATGAGGGTTAAGTGTCTTGCCCAGGATCACATAGCTAGTAAGTGTTAAGTGTCTGAGGCTGGATTTGAACTCAGGTCTTCCAGAAGCCAGGGCTAGTGCTTTATCCACTGCACTACAGAGCTGCCCCCAGGACCATACTTTTATTAATAAATGTGCTAGCCTTATTAATAAAATGCTTAAATTACCCAGAAATTGTCTCTTGAACCTTTTAAAATGCCACAGTTGGATGAGTATATGATTTAGAGTTAGAGAATCTGTGTTTATTTCCTCGGTTACTCACTATCTTGGTGATCCTGGGCCTTAGTGTCCTCATTTCTACTGTAAGAAGATTGAACTAGATATTTGAAGGCCCTTTCCAGCTCTTATTCATATGATCATATTATTCTCATAAAATATTATCTCCAACAACTGTCCATGTTGATCTGTAGGTGGTACTGGCATTGGGAAGAAATGGGAATTGAAATATATTCTCTTTAAAAAATGTTTCTCTCAGCAAATTTCTTCATTTGATTTAGGTCTTAACATAAGTCTTGTATTCATGAGCTATTAATTTTACAGTTTTGTTTGAGGAATAACATTGATTCCAGACCCCAACTTTTAGTGGCCTAAAACCTTTGGAAGGTAATGGACTGAAACATTCCATGCTGCTTTTCTGCCCAGAGCAGGGGGGTGGGGGAGTGGGTAATGAGGGACATTTATTAATAAAATGTATTTTAGTTAAAGGCACATTAATTAAAACAGTTTTATATTTGTTAACAGTGCTTTAAAATGTGTGGCTTCTTTTAAAAGAAAGAAAATGTGTAATTTAAAATTCTAAATGTGGGTTCTAATCTGTCCCCCCAGTTTTTTGGGGAAACTGACTAAAATCACTGATAAATGAATTTAGTTTTTTTAAGGGTTTATTAAAAAATAGTAAAAGAAAGAGAAAGATTGAGAACAGATTTCTTATAGCCTGGCAATCCTGGCCTTCCTAAACCGCCCACTTCTGAAGTCCTCTGCCACCATGCCAATCTCTAGCACTAAAAGAGGAAGAACCCTTTCACCAGTGTCTGCTTCCTCCTTCATGTTCCCCTCCCAGAAATGGGAGGTTCTTCAAGCAGATTGGCTAGCATCATTCAAATTCTTTGGTTCACCGGACCCAAAGGTGATCTTGATGTAAAGTTCAAAGTTTTTAGTGTCTGAGAACACCACCTTCTTAAGTACCAGCCAGATGTGCTTACAATCTAGTTAACTGGAAGCAAGTCAGTCACAGTCAGTCACTCACCCAATTCAATCACTTTTGATCAATCTCCAGGTGGGCCCCTAAGTATCTGCTAAATCTCCTCATCTACCACATTCTACTATCTTGACACAAAACAATGTCACAATAGTCAATTTTTCAATGAAAATTGAGTCTTGGATAATGTATTCTAAAATTATACTAAATTGCTTACCCTAGTTATTAGCAAATCTAATGTTCCCTGGCTCTGCTACCATCAACTTGTGTGACCCCGAGCAAATCATTTTACTTCTTTGTTTCGAGAGTTTCTTCATTTCTAAATCAAAGACTAAATAATCTCTAATGTCCCTACAAAATCTAAGTCTTATGATGATATAATGCTATGACCTCTGAATTTTTGCTTATTAGACTATGAAACATTAGGCACATTATACCCAGAGCCAGCCTTTACAAGATGGTGAGGTAGGAAGGCATTATTTGCCTTTAATGGCCTTGATCTCCCCTTCCTGTTCCTTTTCTGCTGGCCAGTGCCTAGATTCTCTTTTTCAGTGATTAAGTTCATCTGTCAGGAAGAAAGAATATATGATATTCAATTTTGGTTGTTTATGCTTCATTTTCAAAGAGGACCAATGGCACCATGGGGTGATGTCTTGACTTATGTGTGAATAGGATTTAAATGAGACATTATTGCACAGAGTTATCAGCACCTCTCCCTTCCGGAGTCATCAAAGTCCTGTAGCAAGATAAGAGTCAGGACAACTAGCTATGGCCCAGGATGCAATGGATAACCTTGGTGTCTTCTATGTCTGACCAAACACTAAGTGTTACACAATACCTACTTCAGCCACCTTCTGCCTGTTCCTCTGGGGAAAATCTTCACATGCTTGGGGGCAGATATCCCTCCAATTCACCAATGGGTTAGAGACCCATTGATTACCCTCAACCTACTTTATAGCCTATCTGCTAAAATGGGGTAAGGCTACTGCTGTCATTCTTACTTATCATATGTAATTATAGGACAATTGGATCCAATAAGGAATGGTTTTTTTTTTTTGGCACACAATTGGGCAAAATAGAAACCGTTGATTGTTTTAATTTCCTCTTCATTGGTGGTGAATTCATCTTTTTAATTTCTAAAACTGGTAATTTGGTTTTCTTCTTTGCTTAATCAAATTAACCAAAGATTTATCTATTTTATTATTATTTCATTAAATTACCTCTTAGTTCTATTTATTCATTAATTTATCTATTTATTTCAATAGTTTTCTTACTTTCAGTTTTAGTAATCTCTTCTTTGTTTTCGGGATTTCCAATTTGGCATTTGAGGATTTTTAATTTGTTTTTCCCCCTGGCTATTTTAGTTGCATACTCAATTCATGGATCTGTTCTTTCTCTATTTTATTGATATAAACACTTAAAATATAAATTTTCATTTAAGATCTGCTTTTGCTACATCCTATAAATTTTGGTATGTTATCTCATTATTGTTTTCTTTTTGAAGATATTAGTTATTGTTTCTATGATTTGCTCTTTTCCCATTCATTTTTTTTTTTTTAGTGAGGCAATTGGGGTTAAGTGACTTGCCCAGGGTCACACAGCTAGTGTTAAGTGTCTGAGGCCGGATTTGAACTCAGGTACTCCTGACTCCAGGGCCGGTGCTCTATCCACTGCACCACCTAGCTGCCCCCCCCATTCATTCTTTAGGATTAGATTATTAGTTATTGATTAATTTGTAATCTATCTCTTCATGGCTCTTTATTAAATATAATTTTTATTGCATTATGACATGAAAAGGATTCATTCAATATTTCTACCTCTGTGCATTTTATTCCAAGGTTTTTATTGTTTCTTTTCTTTTTAAAATTAAATTAAATTTTTAACCATAAAATTATTTTATTATTTCCAGTTACATATAAAATAGTTTTCAACATTTGTTTTCATAAGATTTTTAGTTCCAAATTTTTTCCCACCCTCCCTTTCCTCCTTCCCCCCAAGACATAAAGCTATCTGGAGGCAAGAGCAATATAAGATGAGGATCAGGATGATGACGACAATGATGATGGTACTTACTTTGCCAGGCTATTGTGAACAAAATTCTTTGTCAGGTATAAGGTACCTATATAGCTGTTGGCTATTGTTGTTGCAATTATCAACCTCAAGTGTGTTTTGTAAGGAAATCTCCCTTTAAAGTACTATATATCTAGTTCTGAGAGAGGAAAGTATAGTTTTACTGTCTGTTTCCTCCTGTAACTCATTTAACTTCTTTAGAAATTTGGATGGGGCAGCTAGATGGTGTGGTAGATTGCACACTGGCCCTGAAGTTGGGAAGACCTAAGTACAAATCTGACCTGGGACACTTACTAGCTTTGTTACTGGGAGAGTCACTTAATCTCAATTGTCTTAAACATCTGGGGCCATCTTCACTCATCCTGATCTATCTATCTATCTATCTATCTATCTATCTATCTATCTATCTATCTATCTATCTATCTATCTATCTATCTATCTATCTATCTATCTATCTCTATCTTGCTACTGGACCCAGATGGCTCTGGAGGAGAGAGTGACGTTGGTGACCTTGCACAGCCCTCCCTCACTTAAACCCAGTTTACTGTAAGTCATCACATTACCTCCCAATGTCTTGATTCTCTTCAAGAATGAAGGACAAACAACAGCAATGGAAATTTGGATGCTATGCCATTTTGTGCATGCATATTTAGTATTGATTGTCTATGGTACCATTTTACAAGATGTAGTTTCCTTCCTTGTTTAATTTGTCTTTCCCTGTTCTCTTCTCCCAGTGCAATCCTCTTTTGTTTATCTCTTAATTTTTTTTACATCATTGCTTTAAAGTCAATTTATACTCACACCCTCTATGTATACTCCTTCTAACTGCCATAATAGAGATATAGTTCTTAAGTTACAAGTATCATTATTACCATGTAGGAATGTAAACAGTTCAAACTTATTGGATCCCTCATGAGTTTTCTTTCCTGTTTACCTTTTTATGCTTCTCTTGAGTCTTGTGTTTGAAAATTGACTTTTCTGTTCAACTCTGGTCTTTCCATCAGGAAAGTGTGAAAGTCCCTTATTTCATTAAATGTCCATTCTCTACCCCCCCCCCCCAACCCAGAAAGATTATGTTCAACTTTGCTGGGTAGTATTCTTTGTTGTAATCCAAACTCCTTTGCCATCTGGAATATCATATTCCAAGCCTTCTGGATCTTTTAATGTAGAAATTTCTGAATTCTGTGACTCCTTGATATTTGAATTGTTTATTTTTGGCTCCTTGCAATATTTTCTCCATGACCTGAGAATTTTAGAATATGGCTATAATGTTCCTGGGAGTTTTCATTTTGAGATCTCTTTCAGGAGTTAATCAGCGGATTTTCTTAATTGCTATTTTACATCTGGTTCCTAGGATATCAGGGCAGTTCGCTCTCTCACTCTCTCTCTCTCTCTCTCTGTACTGTGACTTAAGGTAGTCCAATATTTCTTAAATTATCTCTCCTAGATCTATTTTCCAGGCTGATTGTTTTTCCAGTGAGATATTTTATAGTTTATAGTTCTATTTTTTTTCATTCTCTTGATTGTGTTTGATTCTTGATGTCTCATGGAGTTATTAGCGTTCATTTGCCCAATTCTAATTTTTTAGAAGTTAATTTCTTCAATTAGCTTTTGTTTTTTATTTGGCCATTTTTGCTTTTTAATGAGTTCTTTTATTCAGTGGGTTTTTGTACCTTTTTTCCTACTTGGCCAAATCTACTTTTTAAGGAGTTGTTTTCTTTTTCAACCGTTTAATTTTTCCCCATGATTCTCTTGTATGACTCTCATTTATTTTCCCAATTTTTCTTCTACCTCTGTTATTCAATTTATAAAATAAATTTTGAGCTCTTCCAAGAGGACTTTTTGAGATCAAGATCAATTCATATTTCTCTTTGAGGTTTTTCATATAGGTATTTTTACATTGTTATTCTCTTCTGAATTTGTCTTCTGATCTTCTGTGTCACCATAGTAGTTTTCTATGGTCAGGGCTTTACTTTTTTTTGTTGTTATTGTTGTTTTGCTCATTTTCAAGCCATTCCATGACTTTTAAAGTTGATTTCTGCTTCTAGGGCACATGGAACAATGTTCTAAGCTTCCTGCACCAGGTCTAGAGGTCTGGTCACTGGCTTTCTGCACTGGGGCCTCTGAGGCTGGTGACTCATCTGTTATTCCAGGGGCTAGGGTTTTTGTTTGCCCATTGTCACCTGGTATAGTTGTACCTGTTGTGCTGGGGTTATGGGGCTGGAGGCTTCACAGCTCACTTGCTGATCTACACTGGGGTTAGGCTCCCCCTGCTGGCTTGCCTGAACACTGCCTATGCTGCGTTGAGTTCTCTTTTTACCCAAGTGAGACAAACCTTTCCTGCAGTCCTTCTAAGTTATCTTGGGATGGAAAATTATTTACCTCATCCTTTTGTGTGTTCTGTCACTTCAGAATTCATTTTGAGGCTTTATTTAAAGTTGTTTTGTGGGAAACCAGGGTGAGCTCAGGATCCCATAAGGAATAATGTTGCTTTTCCTTGAAGAATTCACAGCTGGGAAGGAAGCTAAAAGTATGTATCTATTAGAATTCTAGGCATTTCTGTCCATAAGTTTAAGAGATCATTTGGAGAAGTAGGAATTACTTGAAACACATTAAAGCAGACCACTTTGCTCCTAAGGATAGGTATTACATCTGTGATTTCACTGGTAAAGGGAATTCCCAGATAAAGAAACTCTCTCAATTAATGCAAGCAGAACATTTCCATTTAAATTATAGTTTTAGGGAATAATGCAGACTGGAAAGTTAAATGATTTTCTCAGGCTCACATGGGCAATACATGTCAGAGGCTGGAGCCTCTGGACCCAAACACAAGGACAGTTTTCAATCTAATACACCATGATGCTCTTTTGCTCATAACTCAGAGAAAATCTGAATCTGGCTTAAATATGATCAATATGAGAGACAACCTGGTATACTGGAGGGATTACTGGTTAGAAACTGGGAAGAACTGGTAACTAGATTCACAAGATCTTACAAAGGATCTCTTCTTTACTAGGAACATGTTATATTGAATATAATTAGAGAATCTAGATTTAATAAGACACTTATCATGGAAAGATTTGGAGAAGGGAGAAAGCACTGAGAGTTGAAATGAGATAATCTAGAACCTAGTATTCAGTTTGAATCTCACTCTATGAATGCAATTTTCTACTGAAATTTAAGGTATGTAGATCATGCTGTATGCACCCAGTGTCTCCAGTCTTTAGCATGAAAAAGGAAAATAAATGAGTCATAGGAATATATAGCCTACTGTCTCATCTATGTATCTCCCCCAATAGCTATGGACACAGCTGAGAAACAGCCTCACCTCATTCTTTGTGACTCTTAACCACATATTCCCATGAAATCCCTATAAAGAATCTACTCAATGGGAGGCAGCTAGGTGGCACAGTGTATAAAGCACTGGCCCTGAATTCAGGAGAACCTGAGTTCAAATCTGAGAGCCCCTTCTCTGGATTCTCTGGTCAGTACCTTCCTTTTTGTTTTGGCAGGGCAATGAGAGTTAAGTGACTTGCCCAAGGTCACATAGCTAGTAAGTGTCAAGTATCTGAGGGCAGATTTGAACTCAGGTGACCCTTCCTATGTCAATTTTCATCTTGTAATCTTAGGTTCTTAATCTGTAAAATGGGGATAATAGGAACAGCTAAGTGGTACAGTGGATAAACCACAGGTCCTGGATTCAGTAGGACCTGAGTTCAAATCTGGCCTCAGACACTTGACACTTACTAGCTGTGTGACCCTGGGAAAGTCACTTAACCCTATCTCTCTCTCTCTCTCTCTCTCTCTCTCTCTCTCTCTCTCTCTCTCTCTCTCTCTCTCACACACACACACACACACACACACACACACACACACACAAAACCCACTCCATAACAACAACAACAAAATGAAGAAAATGAGAATAATAAAGGCACCTACTTCCCTGGGTTCAATCAATCAATAAACTGATTAAGAACAAATGTCTTTTTAAATTTTCAAACAAAAGACATTTCATGTATGAAACTAAAGCAATCCCATCTGCTGTTATCTATTGTTATATTTTTAAATCATTTACCTTTGCATATTAATAACTGTTGACTTCCTTATATTCACTTCCTTTTGTGAGTGTGAGCTTATAACTGCTTTTGATGTGCAGGGGTTTTTTGGAATAAAATAACTGAATGAATAAAGCATATATCTCTTCTTTTTCCATCTTTGAAATTATCATCTGAATAAGACATTGAATGTCTTTCTAAAAATTGGGAAAAAAATTGAAACACATGGGATACAAAAGATGCAAAAGATAGTTCCTTCTCTCAAGAAGCTCATAACCTTATATTTTGTGAGAATCAAATGATATCAAATGATAACATATGTTAAATGTTTTATCAAATTTAAATGCTATATCAATAATACATAGGATTATTAGTGTAATTTATAACAATACTAATAAGAATTTTAACACATATATAAGTTTTCATAAGTAATATGCTACAGCCTATATATGCCCACTACCTCTTCGAGTTGTCTCTATCTGTGTTTATACCTTTACCTACATGTATATCTCTTTTCCTATATCTATCCCTGTACCCATGCTTACATCTACATATCTGTAGCTATATCTGAATCTTTCTGTGTTTGTGTCTCCACCTCTGTATATGTGTATATCTATACCTGCATCTTGTCTGTGACCATAAGTTTATGATGTATGTTTGTGTGTTTGCATGTGTATGTGCAGGTTTATAGAAGCTTGAAGGCTAGTTGTAAACTGGTTAAAATGTGGAGAGTTAGAAAGAAGTGATCAAAATTATTTCAAATTCTGGCTCAGAATTGGATCTAGATTATGTTTTTGTTTTTTGTTTTTGTTTTTGAGGGGCAATGACGGTTAAGTGACTTGCCCAGGGTCACAGAGCTAGTTAGTGTCAAATGTCTGAGGCTAGATTTGAACTCAAGTACTCCTAAATCCGGGGCTGATGCTTTATTCACTATGTCACCTAGCTGCCCCTAGATTATGTTTTTGGTTTGTTTGGTTTTTTTTTTTTTTTGGTGAGGCAATTGGGGTTAAGTGACTTGCCCAAGGTCACACAGCTAGTTAGTGTCAAATGTCTGAGGCCAAATTTGAATTTTGGTACTCCTGACTCCAGGGCCGGTGTTCTATCCACTGCCCCACCTAGCTGCCCCTCTAGATTATGTTTTTAATCTCAAAATAAGCAAACTATTTATCTTTGCTATTTTCCATGTCTCCCCACCACATCCCCCATCCATCATATAAATAATTTATTAATTATCCAGTATCATTTTTTTTTGCAGTTAGCTTATAAAATCTTACTGTGCTACATTGAAAACTTCTTTTATACCACCCATTGCAAAGAATTAGAAATTCATGAGGTCATATGAAAATAATTGACGATGGACTAACAGATCCTGCTTAATTATCTCCTTTGTGTGATTACAATATCTCTTAATTATAGCTGCTTGAATAGCTACTGTTTCTATGTAGAGGTCAGAGGCATAATTAGGAATATTTTTCACCTGGGTCAAAAATAGGGTTATGGACAGAATTTATTCATAGGACCATAAAAAGGGATGGTTAGGGATATAAAACAATACAAGTCTGACTTTGGGTCTAGTCACGCACTCATATCCAAAGGATGGTCTAACCATTCCTCCAAGTGATTGTGGGAAAGGGAAAAATGAAGCCTCAAAAGAGGGAATTCATAGCCATTGTACTTTTCTTCTGGTGATGGCTTGGTCAGTGGTTTCAATAAATTGACAGTGTGGATATGAAAAGTATTTTTAGGGGACATACAGTAATGATAATAGCCTAGGAGAGTAATTGCCCTCCTACGGCAGAAGTAAGAAAGACCATCACTCTGAATGTTCGTGCCTTAGTAGTTACAGTATTGATGGAAGCTCTGACAGGGACCTCTTTTTCTTGTGTTTCATTGATTTGCATCTAAAATAAGCTATACACACAAAAACACATGCAAAGACTGGAATCATTTCCATGAAAATAAAATTAACAGACACACATTCAAAAAACCAAAACATATCCCATGCATCTGAGCAAAACAAAATTTGCTCTTTAGAATTCTATGAGTTGTTTATTTTATAGTAAACACCCCAATTTTAGGAAAAAAATAATTGTTTATTTCTTCATATCAATTAGGTTTTTAAAATCATAATATAATTTTATTATTTTCCAGTTACATGTAAAGATAGCTTTCAACATTTTTCATAGGATTTTTGGTTCCAGATTTTTCTCACACCCTCCCTTCCCTCCTCCAAGATGGAAAGCCATCTGATATAGTTTATATGTGTACAATCACATTAACAGTATTTCCACATCAATTAATTTTAAACCATCTCATGCCTCTCTGTGTCCTTAGATACCAAATCCTGTAATGATTTCTCACTAATATCACATCTCCCCTCATCATGCTTTCTCCTGTCTAAGCTATAAGATACTGAAATATATAAAAAAGTTTTCATTCTCCACTCTTACAAGGTTCTTATTATGAAAGATGTTCCATATCAGCCTAAAACATATTCCTTGGATATGATACACAATTTAATTATTTAGATTCAATAGAATTAAAACATTTTCATTGGTAGCTTTAGTTAAGTATTTAAGCATATCCATTAATCTGATTGAATTGTCACATATATCCTCTGCTGGTCAAGGTGTAACCCATCCAGTCCTACTCATTTTGTTTAAACATTGACCATACCTTTCCATAAGATTTCCATACAAGGAAAACTAGACATAATCAATAAAACTAAGAGCTGATTTTGTGAAAAAATTAATAAAATAGATAAACCTTTGGTTAATTTGATTAAAAAAAAGAAAGTAGGAAACTAAATTACCAGTATCAAAAATGAAAGGGGTGAATTCACCACCAATGAAGTGGAAATTAAAGCAATAATTAAGAGCTGGATCCAAAGGTTTGTCATGCCGGGGTGGGAGTGGGGATAAGCTCCCACTCTCTATAAAATGCTCCAGTAGTATGAGTCTCAAATAGCCTCTGACAACCAAAACCTTCTCATGGTGGAACTGTTTCCACTAACAGGAGAAGGGACGAAGGTGAGTCACTGGCACCTTAAAAAAACCAGTTGCTTTGGGCAGGTGGGGCTCGTTAGCCTTGGCAGGCAACCCACCTAGGGGAAGGAAACCCTGATTTTAAACCTCTTCTGCCTTATGGCTATACCCATATATGGGAAAGGCTTTGGGACTTAACCCCGAGGAAAAATCAGGAGTCAGAGTCCCTCAGGCAGTTGGATGTTGGACATCACATCCCTCTGGCAACTCCTGCAGCGGCACTGGTGCCAAACTGTATTGGCTCTGCCTCTCCTTTTGATCCACTAATGTCAAGGAGAGGGAAAACCTGCTGCATGGGCAACAGCTTGTTTTCCATATTGATCTGCCCAGGCCAGTGCCCTGGAGAGGACACTCCAGCTACTCCTCATGGGGTAGATACAACATGGGATGTGGCAGTTACAGGTTATAAGTCACTTAGGAGCTGTGGCTCCCATATAGGACTGCACAGCCACACTGTGGCCTGTGACTCTTCAAGGCACTGATCCATGATTGTCCACAACTGGTGGAGGCCTACTACTACTACTATTACTAATTAGGAGCTATTTGGTCCACCTGTATGCCAATAAATTTGGCAATCTAAATGAAATGGATGAATATTTTCAAAAATACAAATTGCCCAGATTAAGTGAAGAGGAAATAAAATTCTTAAATAAGCTCATTTTAGAAAAAGAAATTGAACAAGCCATCAATGAACTCCCTAAGAAAAAATCTCCAGATTTTTCTCCAGATGGGTTTACAAGTGAATTCTACCAAACATTTAAAGAACAATTAATTCCAATACTATGTAAATTATTTGGAAAAAGAGTTGAAGAGGGAGTTCTACCAAATTCCTTCTATGATACAAATATGGTACTGATACCTAAAACAGGCAGAGCTAAAACAGAGAAAGAAAATTACAGACCAGTTTCCCTAATGAATATTAATGTGAAAATCTTAAATAAAATATTAGCAAGGAGATTACAGCAATTCATCAGTAGGATAATACATTATGACCAGCTGGGATTTATACCAGGAATGCAAGGCTGGTTCAACATTAGGAAAACTATCAACATAATCTGGAGCTTTCCTTAAAATAATAAGCAGTATCTACCTAAAACCATCAGCAAACATTATATGTAATGGGTAAGTTAGAGGCATTCCCAATAAGATCAGTGGTGAAACAGGGATGTCCACTATCACCTCTATTACTTAATAGTGTACTAGAAATGTTAGCTTTAGCAATAAGAGATGAAAAAGGAATTAAACTAATTAGAATATGCAAGGAGGAAAGAAAACTTTCACTCTTTGCAAATGATATGATGGTATATTTAGAGAATCCTAAAGAATCAACTGAAAACAATTAACAACTTTAGCAAAGTTGCAGGATATAAAATAAACCCACATAAATTATCAGAATTTATTATTTTTACTTTTTCTTTTTTGCAGGGCAAAGAGGGTTAAGTGACTTGCCCAGGGTCAAACAGCTAGTAAGTGTCTGAGGCCAGATTTGAACTCAGGTCCTCCTGAATCCAGGGCTGGTGCTTTATCCACTACACCACCTAGCTGCTCCCATCATCCTAATTTCTATACATGACCAACAAAGCTCAGCAGCTAGAGATAGAGAAATTCCATTTAAAGTGAATGTAGACAATATAAAATACTTCAGAATCTACCTAACAAGACAAATCCAAGAATGAACACAATTATAACACTCTTCTCACAAAAATAAAATCAGATCTAAATAATTGGAAAAATATCAATTTCTCATGGATAGGCTTAGCTAATATAATAAAAATGACAATTCTACTTAAATTAGTTTACTTATTTAGTTCCATACCAATCAGACTACCTAAAATTATTTTATAGTGTTAAATTATAACAAAATTAATCTGGAAGAACAAAAGTTCAAGAATATCAAGGGAATTAATGAAAAAAAAATACACAGGAAGGTGGGCTAGCTGTACCAAATCTGAAGCTGTACTATAAAGCAGCAATCATCAAAACTATTTGCTACTGGTTAAGAAATAGAGTGGTAGATCAATGGAATAGGTTAGGCACAGGAGACACAGTAGTCAATGACTATAGCAATGTACTGTTTGATAAAGCCAAAGAGTCCAGCTTCTGGAATAGGAACTCAATATTTGACAAAAACTGCTGAGAAAGCTGGAATGGCAGAAACTAGGCATAGATCAACATCTTACAATATATACCAAAATAAGTTCAAAATGGGTACATGATTTAGACATAAAGGATGATACCATAGGTAAATTAGGAGAGGAAGGAGTAATTTACCTCTCATATCTTTGGAAAGGAGAACAGTTTATGTCCAAACAAGAGATAGAGAATATTATGAAATGCAACACTGATGATTTTAATTACATTAAATTAAAAAAGTTCTTGTACAAACAGAAATAATACAGGCAAAATTAGGAGACAGAAAACTGGGAAACAATTTTTGCAGCCAATATTTCTGATAAAGGCCTGATTTCTAAAATATATTGGGAACTCAATCAAATTTATAAGAAACCAAGTCATTTTCCAATTAAGAAATGGTCAAGGTAAAGCTAGGTAGAGCAGTGGATAAAGCACCAGCCCTGGATTCAGGAGGACCTGAGTTCAAATCTGGCCTCAGACACTTGACATTTACTAGCTGTGTGACCCTGGGTAAGTCACTTAACCCTCATTGCCCCACCAAAAAACAAAAAAGAAAGGGAAACAAAACAAAACAAAACAAAAAAGAGAAATGGCCAAAGGATATGAACAGGCAATTTTCAGATGAAGAAATCAAAGGTATTGCCATATGAAAAAATGCTCTAAATCACTAGTGATTAGAGAAATGCAAATTAAAAGAACTCTGAGGTACCATATCACACCTATCAGATTGCCGTATATGACAAAAAGGGAAAACATTGGATGTTGTAAAGGATGTGTGAAAACTCGAATGCCAATCCACTGTAGAGTTGTGAACTGATCCAGCCATTCTGGAAAAAAATTTGGAACTGTGCCCAAAGGACTATGGGACTGTGCATACCCTTTGACCCAGTAATACCACTACTAGGTCTATATCTCAAAGAGATCATAGAAGAGGAAAAAGGACCCACATGCAAAAAAAATATTTATAGCAGCTCTCTTTGTGGTAGCAAAGAATTGGAAATCGAGGGAATGCTCATCAATTAGGGAATGGTTAAAAAAGTTGTGGTATATGAATGTAATGGAATACTATTGTGCTCTAAGAAACAATGAGCAGGAGGAGTTCAGAGAAATGTGGAAGAGGGGGCAGCTAGGTGGTGCAGTGGATAAAGCACCAGCCCTAGATTCAGGAGGACCTGAGGTCAAATCCAGCCTCAGACAATTGACACTTACTAACTGTGTAACCCTCATTGCCCCTCAAAAAAAAAAAAATAGATCTTCAGGAAGAGTCTAGTTCAGGGGCAGCTAGAAGGAGCAGTGATAAAGCACTGGCCCTGGATTCAGGAGGACCTGAGTTCAAATCCGGCCTCAGACACTTAACACTTACTTGCTGTGTGACTTCTGGGCAAGTCATTTAACCTTTATTGCTGTGACTGAAGAAACCCCAAAACAAAAGAGAAAAACCTGGAAGGACTTACATGAACTGACGCTGACTTAGATGAGCAGAACCAGGAGAACATTGTACACAGTAACAGTAACATTGTGTGATGATCAACTGTGATAGACTTGGCTCCTCTCAACAGTGCAATGATCCAAAACAATTTCAATGAACTCATGATGAAAAATGTTCTCCACATCCAGAAAAAAAACCAAACCTGTGGATTCTGAATGTAGATTGAACCATACCGTTTCTACTTTTTGGCTATTTTTTTCTTTTTTGAGGTTTTTCCCTTGTGGTCTGATTCTTCTTTCACAATATGACTAATGCAGAGATATGTATAATGTGATTGTACATATATAACTTAGATTGCTTTCCATCTTGGGGAGGAGGGTGGGAGAAAAATTTGGAACTAAAAATCCTATGAAAACAAATGTTGAAAACTATCTTTACATATAACTGGAAAATAATAAAATACTTTTATGATTAAACAAGATTTCCATAGAATAGAATTTCATGTAGGTATTTTAATATCTAATGGTTACCAGTACATTGTTTAGATTGCTCAACCTTTATTTGAATACCCTGTAATAATTTGTAAACCTAATCACATCAAAACCCATTTTTGGTCTGTGTGCATTTACATATGAAAATGATTGGATGGATTATCCAGACAATGATAGTATAACATGTTGAATTTTGTATGCTTAAAATGATAATATTTAAAACCATCGGTGAAATTGATGACATTTGTTTATTTCTTTACTATCAACAAAGATACATTTTCATTATTCCATAGTTACTCTCATACCTGGGTCCCTTCAGAATTTTAGAATAAGTTTTGAGATCTAATCTAACCAAATAAATATTTATTTAACACCTATTTTGTGCCATATACTGTGCTGGGGATACAATTATTAAAAAGAAAAAACTGTATCTGTCCCCTACTAGCTTACAACCTAAAGAAGAAGATAATAGAAAAGGAAGCAGGAAAGTAGAGGATTAGAGGGAAGGGAAGCCAGGAGGTATCTGTCATGGGATTATCTTGTTTCATGGAGTTAAAACTAGGCAGATCATAAAAAAGTGGAGTGAGTTTAGAGACATTGCTGCCCTCTATAAAAGAAGGGATTAGGAGAAGTTTGTTACTACACCCTCCAGCCCTCCAATCAGAAGGGAAAGGAGGCTGAGGGAGGTGGTGTCAATCAAGGTTCCAGTTACTTGGTGGTTGGAATTAAAATCAGGCACAGCAGTAGATGCAAAGCTCAGGGTCCCCTGTAATCTCTTTCTGACTAGTTACCCAATTCCTTTGCCATCTCTGGCCTGAAAGCTCCCAAAGCTGCTACTCCAACAATCACCTCCAAGGTCCACTATTGTTGCTGCTGCATGTGCTCTGGCCTGGCCCCCACCCCAAGGTCACAGATATATTATATCTTCAAGGTCATTGATGTATGACTCTTTTCAAAGAGTAGGAAATGGAGGATATTACCTCAACACCTGTCAGCAATCAGGAATTGTTTCTGGAATTAACCCTGTCTGATAATCAAGACTGTTTACACAGAAGTAGAGAAAACTTATCTATTTATAACCCCTAGTTAGATACTATAGAGACTAGTTAAGAAGAAGAAAGAATAACAGACAAGATACTCAGAAATTCACAGTAGAAAAAACCCAAGAAAAAACTGTACTAAGACCCCTAATCTCAAATATCCATACTCAAATACCCAAAGTTTAAGCCACAAACAATAGCATCTTGAGTTCTTACCACAAGAAGGCAAATCTAACTTCATAGTCATCATTCATATTTGGGATGAACTTTATGACTAGGTATGACTTTGGATGAGTGTAGCATAATCAAAAGGAAAAAATAGTACATAAAAGGGAGTGGATAGCATTTTATATTAAGATAGAAAACTTATCTGAAAAAAAATTCAAGAACTAGAGGGAGAAAGCATGATGGAAAGCATTTTAGTAAAGGTAAAAATGAGAATGAGAAGTGATTTTTCATTGGAGAGTACTGAAAACATTTGAAAAAAATAGAGAATGGATTTATTTGGGAAATGGATCATAGGCCTGGCACAGAGGCATGATATAGTAATCATAGGGGACTTATCCAGATGGATTACTGGAATTCTTTCTTGCCAAAAACAGAAGAACTAAGACATTCTTTACTTGTCATTGTCAAAATTTCATAATTCCAAAGATGGAGACACAAAGAAGTATCCCAGTCTAGATTTAATTCTCATTCACTGAGAGAAACTTGTTACTGTGGTAGAAAAGGTGGTGAACATGGTGGTAGGGAGGTGGGAACTCCATTCTAGAGTTTGTCATAGAGAATAGACAATCCAGGAATAGTTTTTTACATGCATCCTAGGTTCTAAGAAAATGTACTACCAAGAGTTCAGAAAGAAAATAGGTAGGATAATATGTGTAAAATGCTTTAAGGGAACTCAGTCTGAGTGAGATACTCAAGAATGGAATTCTGAAAACAAAAATAGAATGCATATACAAGGATGAAAAAATCATAATTGTGTGAAGAGACTGAGGCGGAGGCATAGTGAATGTACTTTAAAAAAGTACAAACAATGGAAATAAAATCAATAAAAAGAGAATTAATATTAGAATTTAGAATAGTCCTATAAAAATAGCATCAGAAATGCCAAAGTTCTGAATTGACCTGAAGCTGGTAATGAAAGGTAAGATCAGCCAAAAGCAGCTTTGGTGCATATCTATTTCTCTCTCTCTCTCTCTCTGCATGTATACACATAGATATGTAAACACACACATATAAACTTACATATGCAAACTAGACATATATAACATACACATACATGTGTACAAATTTTGAGAGAGAGAGGAGATAGAAAAGCTTTGCATGAGATGAATTTGATTATAATAACTGACAAAACAGAGAGACAGGGCTTCTCAGTTCTTTTTTTTTTTTTCATTCTTTTTCCCTGGAAAAGCATAACAACCTTTAAATTGGAAATTATTGACTAAAAATGACTAAGAGGGCATTGACACACAAGAAAAGTAAGGAAATAGGCAACAACCTTCCACTGATGAATTTTTCATCACACTCAGATGAACTATGTTCTTTGGTACTGAAATAACTAACTGTTAGATGTGAATGCTGAACCACCATCAGTGATTTTTGAAAACTCATAGAAAATGAGAGGTATCACAGATTTGGAAATGGGCTAAGAACAAATGTTGCTCCTCATTACTTTCATATCTATTAATAGAAGGTTATGATATGGAAAAGGGAAAAAATAGCTTCCAATAGTCATGGGAAAGAGTAAGGTTAATTAAATTCCATGATTGTGACAACCAGCCAACTTAGCCCATCATAGATTTATTGAGTTCATCTACTAGACAATTTAAAAAAATGTTTCTGGGGCAGCTAGGTGGCACAGTGGATACAGCACTGGCCCTGGATTCAGGAGGACCTGAGTTCAAATCCAGCCTCAGACACTTAACACTTACTAGTTGTGTGACCCTGGGCAAGTCACTTAACTCCAATTGCCTCACTAAAAAAAAAAAAATGTTTCCATAGAGCTTTTATTTTTCATCTAACTGACCAGTGGATTTATGAAATTGAATGGATTGATTGGTTCATATTGTACCTTGTCTACTTCCTCAATAACTATCTGTTAAATGAATAAACTAATAATTTTGTATAGACTCTCCTGTAATCCACGATCTACAGCTTTTTATAATATAAAATTGACATTAAGAAGACACATATTGTGTAGATATGCCATAGAAAAATCAGAATGAGAACATAAAATGTTTAACATATAAATGATTTGCTTATAAGGTTGTCTTGAAAGCACTTGGTATATCAATGGCCACTCAATGACCCAAGGGAGACTAATGAAAAGATCCTCCATAAATATAGATTAGCTAAATTTATTAACTGGAAAAGAACTAGAAAGAAAAGGTAAAATTTTAGTATTAGATAATCTATGGTTTAACAGGTCTCATTTTCTCTTTTTACTTTTTAAAATTAAGCTGAAACTTAAAACGTCAGACTTCCTATGGTGCTAAGGCTGGATTTTTTCCCCTGCCAACAAATCTGATTGAAAAAGCCCCATGAGCTAAGTGAGGTGTGTTGGGCATGGCAATCTTAGCACTATGTTGGCTGCTAATTTTGTATTTCAATTCTTTAAATTATTTTAAATAAGATATTAATATGATTTTCCATGAGATAATAACTATCTGAAAAGCCTGTTAAATTAATTATTTTTTTTTCCTTTGGAAAGTTTTCCTAAAGAAACCCTAGGTAGCAGACAATAGAAAGATCAATAGATGGAAGTTTCTAGGATGTTGTTGTTTGCCCTTCATTCTTGGAGACATGACACCTGGGTGATGTTATGACTTGCACTGAATTAATTTTAAATAAGAGAGGGTTGTGCAAGGTCACCAACCTTACTCTCTTCTCCAGAGCCATCTGGGTTCAGTGGCAGGACATATATCAGGATGATTAGAAATAGCCCCAGATGTTCAAGGCAATTGGGGTTAAGTCACTTGCCCAGGGTCACACAGATAATAAGTGTCTGAGGTGAGATTTGAATTCAGGTCCTCTTGACTCCAGGGCCAGTGATCTATTCACTGTGCCACCTAACTACTATATTGTAGATTTCAGTTCAATAACTTCAAACAATGCAAACTAAGTAAAAATAAACCTATCAAGTAAAACTGCACAAAAATGAAATGGACTACCTCATAATGTAGTAATTTTCCTGTCTTTGAGATGTATTCCAGCAGAAGCTGAATCACTATGGGTTAGGGTAAGGTGGGAGTTCGAATCATATGGGCTTCAAGGTCCTTTCAAAATATGATGATGATAGATGGTGGAGAGCAACCAGCAAATTGCGTGAACTCTCCTTCTGTTCCCTCAAAAAGAACATTAAATCAAGCCTCTAAATAGATTCTGAAACTACAGAATCTGCAAAGAGATAGAGATACACAGTTTCCCAACCAGAGATAATTTAGAAGACTTCAGGAAAGGTCAGTCTCACTCAGGCAAAAGGGAGGCTCAGCTCACCACAGAGCAGCATGTGGGAGAGGGTTGGGGCAAGTCAGTAGGAAGCTGTGGGCCATAGCCGAGCAACTGAGGCCCGTGGATCCTGGCACAACAAGCTGAGGTGCAGCAGAACAGTGGCAAAACCCACCTGCACCAGTGAAAAGGGCAGGTTACCAGCTGGAGGGACACCCACAGGACAGGCACCAGAAGGCCTACTGATTCCAGGGCACTTAGACAAGAAGTCCAGGGCAGTGAAAAATCTACAAGCCATAGAGGCCTTAGTGTAGAGAACCAGTGACACAGCCCCTATATCCCAGCACAAGAAGTTTGAAACAAGGATCCTGGTGCCCCCAGAGGAGACCTCAACTCTAAAGAAAAATGATATATATATATATAAGCTGCACTATGAGTAAGAAACAAAAAAGAGCTCTCACCATTGAGAGCTTTTGTGTTGAGAGGGAAGAAGCAAACACAAATTCAGATGAGGACAATACTCCCAAATTGCCTACATGTGAAGCCTCAAGAGGGAAGATGAATTGGTCTCAAGAACAAAAAGCCTTCTGGGAGGAGCTCAAAAATGATTTTAAAAATCAATTGAGAGAAAGGAAAGCAATACAAGAAAATGATGAAAAAATAATCAGCATGGGCGGCTAGGTGGCACAGTGGGTAGAGCACTGGCCCTGGATTCAGGAGTACCTGAGTTCAAATCCGGTCTCAGACACTTGACACTTACTAGCTGTGTGACTGTGGGCAAGTCACTTAACCCCCATTGCCCCCCACAAACAAACAAACAAACAAACTGAAACAAAAAACAAACAAATAAAGAATCAGCAGCTTGGAAAAGGAAGCACAAAGACTGACTGAAGAAAACAATTCCTTAAAAAATTCATCTGGCCAAATGGAAAAAAAAAGGTGCATAATCTCACTGAAGAAAACAATGCCTTAAAAAATTAATTTGGCCAAATGGAAAAAAAAGGTGCATAATCTCATTGAAGAAAACAATGCCTTAAAAATTAAAATTGGACAGTTGGAAGATAATGAATACATGAGACACCAGGAATCGGTCAAGCAGAATCAAAAGAACGAAAAAATAGAAGAAAATGTGAAATACCTCATTAGAAAGACAACTGATCTGGAAAAAAGATCTAGGAGAGAAAATCTGAGAATCATTGAACTGCCTGAAAGCCATGATCAGAAAAAGAGTCTAGACATCATATTCCAGGAAATTATTAAGGAGAACTTCCCTGATATTATAGAATCAAAGGATAAAATTGTCATTGAAAGAATCAACTGATCACCTCCTGAAAGAGACCCCAAAAGGAAAACTCCAAGGAATATTGTAGCCAAATTCCAGAATTATCAGGTGAAGGAGAAAATACTTCAAGCAGTCAGAAAGAAGCAATTTAAATATCATGGAGCCACAGTCAGGATTGCTTAGGACCTACCAGCTTCAACATTAAAGGATTGCAGGGCTTGGAATATGATATTCCGGAAGGCAAAGGAGCTTGGACTACAGCCAAGAATCTATTACCCAGCAAATCTGGGCATTCTCTTTCAGGGGAAAATATGGACATTCAATGACACTGGGGACTTTCAAGGTTTCCTGAGGAAAAGACCAGAACTGAATAGAAAATTTGATCTTAACATACAAGACTCAAGAGAAGTTTAAAAAGGTAAACAGGGAAAAAAAAGTTACTCAATTAGGTTAAACTGTTTACATCCCTACACGGGAAGATAATACTTATAACTCTTGAGAATTGTAAATGCATTTGGGCAGACAGAAGGATTATAGACAGAGGGTATAAATATAAATTGTCTTTGATGTGATAACATAAATGAAATGAAGGGGTTAAAAGGGAGTTTATAGGGAAAATAGGAAAGGGGAGGTAGAATGGGGTGAATTACATCATATGAAGAGGTGAAAAAACAACCTATTACAGTAGAAGAAAAAAAGGGAGGGGTGAACATTGTTTCAACCCTACTCTCATTAGATTTGATTCAAAGAGGGAATAACACATACATTCATTGGGATAAAGAAACTTAGCTTATTCTTTAGGGAAATAAAAGGGGAAGGGGAAGGGGGGACTGATAGAAGGGAGGGCAATAGCAAGGGAGAAAGGGGTAAAGAAAAGGGAGGGGGTGATAAAAAGGGAGGGCAGATTGGGGGAGGCAGGGGTAAACAGCAAAATGTTGGTGAGGAGGAATAGGATGAAAGAAGGGGAGAAGTACAAAGGGGGTAAATAGAATGGAGGGGAATAGACAGTAATAATAACTGTGAATGTGAATGGGATGAACTGCTATAAAACAGAAGCGGATTGCAGAGTGGATTAAAAACCAGAATCCTACAATATGCTGTTTACAAGAAACACATTTGAATCAGAGAGATACACACAGAGTAAAGGTAAAAGGCTGGAGCAGGATATATTATGCTTCAGCTAAAGTAAAAAAAAGCAGGGGTAGCAATCCTTATCTCAGACAAAGCACAGGCAAAAATAGATCTCATGAGAAAAGACAAGAAAGGAAACTACATCTTGCTTAAAGGCACTATAGATAATGAAGCAATATAAATATTAAATATGTATGTGCCAAGTGGTATAGCTTCCAAATTCTTAGAGGAGAAGTTAAATGAGTTACAAGAGGAATTAGAAAGTAATACTATACTAGTGGGGGATCTGAATGTTCCCTTCTCAGAATTAGATAAATCTAGCTGAAAAATAAATAAGAAAGAAATGAAAGAGGAGAATAGAATACTAGAAAAGTTAGACATGATAGATGTCTGGAGAAAATTGAATGGGGATAGAAAGGAATATACTTTTTCTCAGCAATACATGGCACATTTCCAAAAATTGACCATGTATTAGGGCACAAAACATCATAGTAAAATGTAGAAAGGCAGAAATAGTAAATGCATCCTTCTCAGATCATGATGCAATAAAAATTACATGTAAGCAAGAGCCATGGAAAAGTAGACTGAAAATCAATTGGAAACCAAGTAATTTCATTCTAAAGAATGAATGGGTCAAACAACAAATCATAGAAACAATCAATAATTTTATCCAAGAGAATGACAATAATGAGACAACATACCAAAATCTATGGGATGCAGCCAAAGCAGTGCTTAGCGGAAAATTTATAGCTCTAACTGCTTACATTAATAACAAAGAGAAAGAGGAGATCAATGAATTGGGCATGCAACTTAAAAAACTTGGAAGAGAACAAATTAGAAATCCCCAATTAGGTATTAAACTAGAAATCCTGAAAATTAAAGGAGAAATTAATAAAATTGAAAGCAAGAAAATTATAAAATTAATCAATTAAACTAAGAGGTAGTTTTATGAAAAAAGCAATAAAATAAAAAAAATTTTGGTTAAGTTGATTTAAAAAAAGAAAGAAGAAAACAAAATTACCAGTAGCAAAAATGAAAGGGGTGATGTAACCACCAATGAAGTGGAAATTAAATCAATAATTAGGAATAATTTTGCCCAATTGTATGCCAATAAATTTGACAATCTAAATGAAATGGATGAATATTTACAAAAATACAAACTGCCCAGGTTAACGGAAGAAGAAATAAAATCCTTAAATAAACCCATACTAGAAAAAGAAATTGAAAAAGCCATTAATGAACTTCCTAAGAAAAAATCCCCAGGCCCAGATGGGTTTAAAGCTGAATTCTACCAAACATTTAAAAAACAATTAATTCCAATATTATGCAAATTATTTGGAAAATATGTGAAGAAGAAGTTCTACCAAATTTGTTTTATGAAACAAATATTGTGGTGATACCAAAACCAGGCAAAGCAAAAACAGAGAAAGAAAATTATAGACCAATTTCCCTAATGAATATTGATGCTAAAATCTTAAATTAGATATTAGCAAGGAGATTACAGCAAGTGATCACCAGCATAATACACTATTTCCAGGTGGAATTTATACCAGGAATGCAGGGCTGGTTCAACATTAGGAAAACTATTAACATAATCAACCACATCAATAAGAAAACTAATCAAAATTATATGATTATCTCAATAGATGCAGAGAAAGCTTTTGACAAGATACAACACCCATTCCTACTAAAAACACTAGGGAGCTTAGGAATAGGTGGAGCTTTCCTTAAAATAATAAGCAGTATCTACCTAAAACCATCCGCAAGCATTATATGTAATGGAGATAAGTTAGAGGCCTTCCCAATAAGATCAGGGGTGAAACAGGGATGTCCATTATCAACTCTGTTATTCAATATTGCACTACAAATGTTAGTGTTAGCAATTGGAGAAGAAAAAGGAGTTAAAGGAATTAGAATAGGCAAGGAGGAATCAAAACTATTGCTCTTTGCAGATGATATGATGGTGTATTTAGAGAATCCTAGGGAATCAATTCAAAAATTACTTGAAACAATTAACAACTTTAGTAAAGTAGCAGGATATAAAATAAATGCACATAAATCATCAGCATTTCTATACATGACCAACAAAGTCCAGCAGCAAGAGATAGAAAGAGAAATTCCATTTAAAGTAACAGTAGATAATATAAAATACTTGGTAGTCTACTTGCCAAGACAAACCCAGGAACTCTATGAACAGAAATACCAAACACTTTTCACACAAATCAAATCAAATCTAAATAATTGGAAAGATATCAATTGCTCATGGATAGGCAGAGGTACTACAGTAAAAATGACCATTCTACCTAAATTAATTTACTTATTCAGTGCCATACCAATCAGACTACCTAAAAATATTTTATAGAGCTAGAAAAAATAATAACAAAATTAATCAGGAAAAACAAAAAGTCAAGAATATTGAGGGAAATAATGAAAAAAAATGCACAGGAAGGTGAGTTAGCTGTATCGAACCTGGAGCTTTAGTATAAAGCGGCAGTCATCAAAACTATCTGGCATTGGGTAAGAAATAGAGAGGAAGATCAATGGAGTAGGCTAGGCACAGGAGACACAGCAGTAAATGACATTATTAATGTAGTGTTTGATAAACTCAAAGACTCCAGCTTCTGGGATAGGAAGTATTTGACAAAAACTGCTTGGAAAACTGGAAGATAGTATGGCAGAAATTAGTCATAGATCAACATCTTACACCTTATATACTAAGATAAGGTCAAAATGGGTACATTATTTAGACATAAGAGGTGATATCATAGGTAAATTATGAGAGGAAGGAGTAGTCTACCTTTCAGATCTTTGGAAAGGATAACAGTTTATGACCAAACAAGAGATAGAGAATATTATGAAATGCAAAATCAATTATTTTGATTACATTAAATTAAAAAGGTTTTGTACAAACAGAAGCAATGCATCCAAAATTAGAAGGGATGCAGAAAGCTGGGAAATAATTTTATGGCCATTATTTCTGATAAAGTTCTCATTTCTAAAATATATAGGGAACTAAATCAAATTTATATGAATCCAAGTCATACCCCAATTGAGAAAAGGTCAAACTATATGGACAGGTAGTTTTCTGATGAAGAAATCAAAGCTATCTATTCCCATATGAAAAAATGCTCTAAATCCCTATTGATTAGAGAGATGCAAATTAAAACAACACTGAGGTACCACCTGACACCTATCAGATTGGCTAAAATGAGAAAAAAGGAAAATAATAAATGTTGGAGAAGCTGTGGGAAAATTGGAACACTATTGCATTGTTAGTGGAGCTGTGAACTGAACCAACCATTTTGGAGAGCAATTTGGAATTATGCCCAAAGGGCTATAAAGCTGTGCATACCTTTGACCCAGCAATACCACTTTAGGGTCTTTACCCCAAAGAGATCATAAAAAAGGGAGAAGGACCCAAATGTACAAAAATATTTATAACTGCTCTTTTTGTGGTGGCAAGGAATTGGAACTTGAGGGGTTGCCCGTCAATTGGGGAATGGCTGAACAAGTTGTGGCATATGAATGTAATGGAATTCTATTGTGCTGTAAGAAACAATGATCAGGAGGAGTTCAGAGAAACCTGGAAGGTCTTGCATGAATTGATGATGAGTGAGATGAGCAGAACCAGAAGAACATTGGACACAGTATCATCAATATTGTGTGTTGATCTACTGTGATGGACTAGATTCTTCTCACCAACGCAGTGGTACAGAAGAGTTCCACAGGACTCATGATGGAAGGGGATCTCCAAATCCAGGAAAAAAAAACTGTTTAGTATAGATGCTGATTGAACCATACTGTTTCTTTTGTTTTTGGTGCTGTCGTTTTTGAGGTTTTTCCTTATTGCTCTGATTCTTCTCTTATATAATGACTGATGCATAAATATGTTTAATGTTGTTATGTATGTGTGTGTGTGTATAGGTATACATATATGCATATGTATGTGTGTATATATATGCATATGTATGTGTGTATATATATGCATATGTATGTGTGTGTATATATATATATATATGTATATGTCTCTCTCTCTATATATATATATATGTGGATTGTCTGCTGTCTGGGGGAGAGGGGGATGGAGGGGAGGGAAGGAGAAAAATTTGAAATTGGAAATCTTATATAAACAAATGCTGAAAGCTATCTCTACATGTAACTGGAAAATAATAAAATACTTTTATTAAAAATAAAAAATAAATCTTGGCATTTCATTTATGATTTCTTGAAATATAATTCCCAGCTTTTACAGGGAGTCCAGAGATTCTTAAATTATCTTCCTTGATCTATTTTCCAGGTTAGTTGTTTATAATATCAGATATCTAACCTTTTCTTCTACTTTTTTTATTCTCTTAATTTTGCTCAACTGTCTCTTGATGTTTAATGTGGTAATTTATTTATTTTGTTATTGTAATTTTGATCTATTTTAGTTTGGCCTCTTCTAGTAAAGAGAGTTCTTTTTCTGGGTAAGATTTACTACTTTTTCTTCTAAGCTAGTTAGGATCCTCAATTATTTGCTTCAGAGCTTCAAATTCAGTTTTTAAATTTTCTTCTTCATTTCTACAAGATAATTGTGTAGCAGCTACTACATGTGGAAATCTTTTCTTCTTCTTTGAGTCACTACTTGCATTTGTTATGGAGGTATTTGCTCCTTCTTTTGCAAGGAATTTTCAGCTCTCTTGCGCTCTCTCTCTCTCTCTCTCTCTCTCTCTCTCTCTCTCTCTCTCTCTCTCTCTCTCTCTCTCTCTCTCACTTTAATTACTAAATTGGAGTTTTGTACCAGGACCAGGTTCAATCAATCAATAAACAATTGGTAAGCTCCTACTATTTGTCAGGCACTGTGCTAAGCACTTGGGATATACAAAGTGGTGAAAGAGAGTCCTTGACCTTAAGGATCTTACAGTCTAATGAGGGAGACAAATATATAGCAAACAGATAGTAAAAAACAAGCTATTATACAAGACACCTAGGTGGCACAGTGGCTAGATGTTGGGAGGACCTGAGTTCAAATCTTACTTCAGACACTTACTAGTTGTATGACACTGGGCAAGTCACTTAACCCCAATTACCTTAAACATCTGAAGTCATCTTCAGTTGTCTTGATATGTATCTTGCTATAGGACCTATATGGCTCTCGAAGAGAGAGTGAGGTTGGTGACTTTGCACAGCCCTCCCTCACTTAAATCCAATTCAGTGTAAGTCATGACATCTCCCAAATATGATGATTCTTTTTAAGAGGAAAAACAACAACAATATATACAAGACAAATAGGAAATAATTAACAAAGAGAAGTCATTGAAATTAAGAGGGGCTTCGTAAAATTTTCCTAAAACAAAACAAAACAAGGAGGTCAATACTATGGGGAAAAAAGATCACATTCCAGTTATAGGGGATAGCCAAAAATGTCCAGAACTGAGAGATGGAATGACTTGTTTGTGAACCAACCAGAAGACCAATATCCTTGAATCAAAGACCATATACCAGGGCGTAACGTATGAGAAGACTAAAAAGGTAAATAGGGGCTTGATTATTAAGGGCTTTGAATGCCAAATAGAGAATTTTGTATTTGTCTCAACGTAATAGGAAGTGACTGGACTTTATTAAGAAGAGTTGTATCATATGATCAAATCTTTATTTTAGGAAAATAACTTTTTTGGATTGGAGTGGAGAGAGCCTTGAGGCAGAAAGACCTACCAGCAGTCTATTGCAATAATCCAGGTATGAGATGATGAAGTCTTGCACTAGAGGGCTGGAAGTGTCAGAGGAGAGAAGGGGGAATGTTTGAGAGATTTTGTGAAAGTGAAAGAGACAGCCCTTGGCAACAGCTTGACTATGGGGTGGGGGGTAAGACTTAGTGAGGAATCCATAATAAACCCTTAGGTCTGGGAGGATGGTGTTGCTTTCTATCTTAATATGGAAGATAGGAGGAAGGAAAGGTTTGGGGAGAAAATAAATGAGTTCTGTTTTGGAAACATTGAGTTTAAGATGTCTACTAGACACCCAGTTTGAGATGTCTGAAAGTAATGTGGGGCCATGCAATACTGGAGGTGAGCAAAGAGTTTGGGACAGGATAAGCAGAGTTGAGAATCATCAATATTGAGATGGTAATTAAATCTATGGAAGCTGATGAGATCACTAAGCTCAGTGTTATAATGGGAGAAGAAAAGAGGCCCAGGACCGATGCCTATGGGATACTTATATTTAGAGGCATGATCTGGAAGAGGATCCAGCAAAGGAGAGAGAGAAGGAACATTTATGTAAGTAGAAGCCAGGAGAAAATGGTGTCCCCCAAAGCATTCTGTCTGCTGATACTTTTTTTGGGTTAGATGGTTAGCTTTTCTTGGTTTCACCTTGGTTCCTGTCTACTCTTCTGCTGATGTCAATCTTTTGGTGTTGGACATCCATTAATGGAGCTTTGAGATTCAGACAAATCAACCGTCAGAACCACCAATGGCATCTCAGGACAGAGTGCTAGAGACCAGGCCCATGTTTGAGTGTTTTAACATTTCATTGTATGTTGTTGCTTTCTAGGGCTTCCATGTTTCCTAGTCTAGAACTTTTTCCCATAACCTAGGGCTTTCTGATTACTTGGGGATTTGGGAGTTGGAAGTGGGGAGCACTCCACTTGAGTTGTTGTTGTTGTTTTTTTTTTTTTTTTTGTGAGGCAATTGGGGTTAAGTGACTTGCCCAGTGTCACACAGCTAATAAGTGTCTGAGGCCAAATTTGAACTCAGGTCCTCCTGAGTCCAGGGCTGGTGCCCTATCCACTGCTCCATGTAGCTGCCCCTTGAGTTATTTTAATACACAATATTGTAAGCTATGTATATTCCTGGTCTTTCTCTGGTCACTAGCTTAAAGTCGCTAGCTTACTTGCCTAGTTTTGCTAGTGGTTCGTTTTTCTCTTTCCTGAGGTCTGCTGGCTGATTTTGTGGGTAGTTGTAGGGTAGAAGTCACTTATTATATTTTAATTGGTTTGTTTGATCATTATTTGGTCTGAAGTGAATTTCAGGTTTTGTTGGAATGAGCATATAGGAACTCAAGAGTTCTGCCTCCTATTTGGGCAGCCATCTTAGTTTGAAGTGACTAAAACTTTTTGATAACTTTCAAGTGCTGGCTTGATAAATATGAGCTTTTATTGTTGTTTTTGAAACCCTTTAAAATTCCTTATTATATTTGCTGTTCAAACAGTCCTGAAAGGAGGTAGTTAATAAAAATATCATGGTCATAGCCATTTTACAGATGAAGAAATGGAGACACAGGGATGTTGTAAATAATCCAAGTGGCTGGGTTGATTCTCAAATCTATGAAAGTCTTAGTTTTAGAAATGGAAATCCAGAGGTACAAAAGTCCCTATGTTAAGGTCCACATCAAAAAGGATTGAACAAAATCACATCAATGATGCTGCCTTCCACTGCAGTTGTAGATTCTACAAAGAGTATGACTAAGTTTCCAAAGAACAAATGCTCACTTGTATTCATTGTCTCAATTGGCAAAAGTTAGTGGATGATCAGTCCTTTTCCAAGCTGCTGGTAATTGTCTGTGTCTTTTGTCCATGACTTCATTTATACTGAATCATCCAACCTTTCATCTGTCTGCTTGGACTTTTCTACCAAGAAGAGAAGGTATGGAAATATAATTAGATTCAAACCAATTCAAAAAGTATTTTTAAATACTCAGCATGTATAAGGCAGAAAGGCATTGTGGGATAGAGTGATGAAGTTAGAATTCTGGATTTGAACTCAGGATAATCTGCCATTTACTTGAAATTGACAAGTCACATTTTTAAAGCGTCAGCCAACAATTTTAACTTATCTACTAGGTTATAGATAGTTTCTCAGAACTTGTGGAAATATTTCCCTCAACAAGGAAATCCGTTTGCTAGTCAATAATGAGAAGGAGAAACAAAAGGAGGAGGAAAGAAAGAAGGACAGTGAAAATGTTAATGATAAGTGCCTCCCCAGCAGAAACTTGTAGTATAATAAGGGAAGAGGGATAGTTACACAAATAACTTACACACAGATGAGAATGTGATTAATACATAGAAGTATATATAAAATACCATGAGAAAAATAAATAAATAAATAAAAATACCATGAGAAACTTGAGGAGAGTCAATAGGTAGATAACATTTATATATCATTTTAAAGTTTGCAAAATGCTTTACAAATATTATCTCATTTGATTCTCATAGCAACCCATGGAGGGAGTGCTACTATCATCCCAATTTTACAGATGAAGCATACAGAGGGTAAATGATTTATCTAGGATTATACAATTTTGATGGTGGACTTAAATTCAGGCCTTCCTGACTCCAAGTTCGATGCTCTATCCATTATACCACTTCATAAGTGATGAGGAGGGATCACTTTTGGTTGGGAAAAACCAGGAAGGAAGATATGTAGAATAAATGCATCTGAATTTAACTTCAAAGGTTGAACATTATTCAAGAGTAGCTAGTCCTTAGGAATAAGAAAAACTTCTCTCTGTTTCATGTATGTAATCTTATCTTCATAATTGATGTTATGAGGGATGAGATAAGCCAAGCTCAAATTGTCTTTAGCAATTGAATTTTTAAGGAGAAAATATCAGCATTCATTTTTCTTAGGCCAAGGAAAAGCTGGCTGATTGATAGGATAACTGTCCAAATGCATTGCTTCATAATAAGATGTGGAAGGCTACCTGGATCTCATGCATAGTTGTGGTGGTGGAGGTGTTACAAGATGACAGAATTCCCCATTCAAAATGTGTCCCTAAGGGAGTTCATACCAACTAATATGCCATGCAGCACACACACTCTCTGCTAGGTGCCTGCATGCACAGAGCATTGAAATTGACACATTTGTCACAGACAATCACATTAGAAGCCTTCTGAAGCTATAAATAATGGCAAGAGTGCCAGTGATATTTGCCTCACCACAGAGACAGACACTTAATCTTGATGTACTCAGACTTGGGTGAAACCCAGGGGCAATCCTAATGGGTCTTAGTCTTTGGTTTATTATATACCACCAAAAAGTTCTTCAAACTCACATAGACTCCTAGAGCTGAAAGTTACTTTGCAAGGTCAGCTAGTAGAAGCCCCTCATAATGGCTGCCCCAGGAAAATAAGAATCAATTTCAGTTTTAATGATTATACAACTGTAACTAGGAGCATGTTCTGAGGTGGAGCAATACTTCCCCAAAGGAAATTATTTATTGAATTGAAATCCTTAATGCTGTAGTTTAAGCCTGTTTCATCTGTTATTGAGGGAGCAAATTGCAATTTGGGGTGAGATCTGAATCTGAGATCTGAATTGAATCTGAAACTATTTCAATTAAGTAAAGCTATGTGCATTAAGCATCTACCATATGCATAGCACTGTGCACAACTTGGAATAAGAAGGGATGATGTACAATCGAGAGGCAGAGTGGTATGATGGATATAATACTGGGTTAAGGTCCCTCCCAGCTCTAAATCTTTGATCCTAGGATGAAACCCTGCCCCCCCCCCCCGTTACCACTCAGTGCAATCCTTACTTTCGAGTAACTTGTAATTGTTTCCTCTGGAGATGGAGAGGTAAATAAATTCTCCATCTTTGCTGAAGTTCTCAGAGGGGACAGAACGGAAATGATATTTATTTTCAGATGATTATCTAAAAGTTCTCTAACAAGACTTTCCAAAAATTATAATGGACTGTCCAAAACTGAGCAATCAGAAATTATAACTGACCCAGAATAGAATGGGCTGCTGTACTGATTAGTGAGTTCCTTATTAATTAATTAAATGGTTGGATGACCATTTCTTTGGAAAGTTATAAACAGGATTCATGATTCAGATAAACATGGATTAGATGATTTCTATTATTCCTTTTCCAAACCTAATATTCTATGAAAAGAAATGAAAGCTTTAGCACTTGATCTCTGAATAAAGAACCCAAATAAGTCAATAATTTTAAATGTGATCTGAAGAAGAGACTTACCATATAGAGGTAAATCTATGGATTAAGAGTAAAGACTCATGAGTTCTAACATGGATCTACCATCAACATACTTTGTTATCTTGTACAACTCATATGCCTAATTTGGGCCCAGTTAGCTAACTGCATGTGAACTGGATTATCTTTGAGTTCTCTCGTAGCTTTAATTTCTCTTTGTATAAGTTTAGCCATCAGTGATTCTACCTTTCTAGAAATGGCATGACTGGAGAAAAATGGGTATGTCTTCTTTTATTCTTTTTTGACTAATTAAATTGATAAATTCGGTGAATGATTTATGTAAAGTACACCTAAATTTTTAGCAAAACATTTACACTTTTTACTAGTTTTATTGATAGAGATATGTGTTAAAGAAATGTATATTACGTCTTTTACCAACACATGGTCTAGGACCCTAAGCCCCAAGTTTCCACAAAGGGCGGGGGGAGTCCCAACATTAGATGCTGCTCCAAAATTTTTTGGCTAGTTTTGCCCCCAGAGTTTTCTCTATGATTTTTAGAATACAGTTCACATTGGATTCTTTAAAGATATGGGTAAAGGGTCCTCAGATTTCACAAAACTGTGTAAAGTAGTAATGCATCTTAGGTACAAGGCAACATAGAAAATGTTAAAACAAATAAAGAATCCACTAGGTTATAGCTAATCAATGTAATTTTCCTTTCTTTGTTGGGCACTTCTTTTCCCAATATTGTGAACCAACCAATTTACCATATCCATAAGAGTCCAACATTAATTTCATTCCCAGGCAGAGATTCCATTCATCAATCATTTTTAATGAGTTATGAATGTCTCTATGAATGTCAATGGACACACCCTCCACATGTGTGGAGGCATGTCCATAACCTTCATAGGAAGAGGGAAATTCCCAAAGAAAGATTCAGCAACCTATAACCTCATCAAGTTGATCATGGTGTGTTCTCTTCTCCGTATTCAATATAGGCAAATACATTTCAAGATGAATATTTTCATTAGGTATTATACTGCCTTTTATGATGAGATTTTAATTTTTCTAGAAAATACCTACAAAATTAATTTCTATTCAATCATAAGCTTCAAATAGGTTCATTATACCTAGAGTCAGGAAGTCAGAGGTTAAATCTGGTCTCAGATACTTACTAGCAGTGTGATACTGGGTGAGTCACTTAATCATTATCTGTCTCAGTTTCCCCATCTATAAAATGGGGATAATAATAGCACCAAAGTCATTGTCAGAAGAAAATAAGATAATCTTTATGAAGTGCTTTTCAAATATTAAAGTTCCATATAAATGTTATATGAATGCTAGTTGTTATTTTGTTATGAGGTCGCTAAATTATTACATCCAAGGATAAATTATTGAAAATCCCTTATAAGTCAGGGAGGGGAGTATCCAGTGGAGCATACCAGGGACATGTGATTTACTTTGCACTTTAAATTTTTTTTCGGTGAGGCAGTTGGGGTCAAGTGACTTGCCCAGGGTCACACAGCTAGTAAGTGTCAAGTGGCATGTACACTCACTGCCTGCTGCTTTGTGTGGTCCTGATTAGAAACATAAACTGTGTACACTTATTGGGCAGTAGAAAGATAACTAAATCTGGTCACTGTTCAAGAGCAGTAGTCTGACTCCTAGAGGTGAGGTAATTATCTTCTTTTTGTCCGGGCAGAAGTGGAGTTGCAGAGGATACCTTCTCATTGCATCCATGGCCAGAGAATATCTTGGGGATATTAAATGAAGGGGAAACATCCATGATTCTTGAACTCATCATTGGTCATCAGAGACCTCCAAAATAGGGCCTGAGTTGCTCTTCAGCTCTTCCCTGGCTGTTTCCCAGTGTTTGCCATGGTGCTTATCAGAAACTGATTGAGTATCTGATGTCGAGTATGCTAAAATTGTGTCTCTAACAAACCACTTTCCACAGGGTAATCAATGCAATACTGCCTTTACCTGGATTGAAGCAAACCTATTATCTACTTTAGACTGGCTTCAAATATCACAGAAACTTGATATCTAAAAGACAGGAAATGAGGACTGGAACAGTTTAGCAATCCAGGAGGGAAAAGTTCCTGTTCAAAAGGAAGAAACTTCCAGCTGATAATACATACCTACTTATTAAACACCATAAAGTGACACTAGCCACTCCTTCCTTTGGTTTGTCCAAGTGCATAGTTCTCTGTTTGTTAGAAAATAAGGTACAAGGCTAAATCTTTATGAAATTTGCCTCTTTAAAAAAATTTATATTATGAACTTAAGATATTAAAAAAACATGAACATTTACATTTCCAAAAAGAAACTATAAATACAAACATTTCAATATACAAAGAATGAAAAAGAGGATTATACAGGAAACTGTGAATTTCCATTACAGTTTTAAATGCATACTCAATTCAACATGGTAGTAATATAATTTCCTCTTTATATCCTTTTTAAAACTTCATTTTGCCTTCTTTGGGGTATTTTTGATGTCTTATTAACATTCCTTTTCTCTTTTGAATCTCTATCACTGTTTACTAATTCCCTCCTTAGCTTTTTCTTGAAATAAGTATAATAAAACAAGAGAAATGAATGTTTCCCATTACTGAAAATGTATCTTATTCTTCACCTTTAGTCCACCTTTGTACATTTTGTGACCCTTAGTCATTTACCCTCTCTGTGACTTCTTTTGCTCATCTGTGAAATGAGAGGGCTGAGTTTCCTTCCAGTACTAACTCTCATCCCATGATAGGCATGTAGTCAAATATCAGAGGTATTTTAAATTTGCATTTATCTTAGTATCAGTGACTTAGAAAATGTCCCACCTCATCCCATGGTATTGTTAACTGATTAAAGTTCTTCATTTGAAAACTTCCTGTTTATATCCTTTGTCCACTTATTTACTGGAGATTTATCTCTTTTTACACACTGCATCACTCAGCAGCAGCTAGCCATATGGATAGTATATATGTCAGATCCTGTTTAGGCATGATGGACCAGAGGTTATAAGATGACATAAAGTATCTCATCAGACTGTTCTCTCACTTTCCCTTACTTTAGTTCTTAAAATGTATTTTGAATTTATTTCTCTAATGTGGCAAAAAGAAACACACCTGAGAGCAAGCAGATCAAAGTAATTCTCAATTTGACAATTGCCAAACAATCTATTCTGAATGGTTCATAACCTTTTTTTAGGTTTTCTTGGAAGTGAAACTCATTTTTCAATATTACCAGCTCTGGAAGGCTGAAGTAAGTTTCAGTCTTCAATCATAGCACCTTGCCACCCATAGATTCTCTATCAGAACTTGTTTTTAAAACTTGATTTATCTTAAAAGGCTTCATTACCTTGGCCTGTGTCACTTAGGCTTGCTCAGTGGAAAGACAGGACTTAGAACCCATTTAGAATGGAGAGTCAAAATGGCCTTCAAGCAAACAGGGAGCAGGATCAAAAGTACAGACCTTATATTGTACTTTGAAGATGTAAAAAACTGCAGAAAGCAGAAATGGTAATTGGGGAGAGGTAGCAAGGAGAATAAACAGTTTCAGAAAACATTCTCTATTGTGAATTTCTAATTGAAAATCCTTGCTATGATGCCTGCTAATTGTGTAGATATCACCTGGGGTTGTCGAAGGTTGGGCTGATAGAGTACCATCTCTGGCTGATTCTCTTAGTGTGGGGATTTAAGTGTAATACCTGCTATCCAAGGACCAAACTCATTAAGTACAGAGAAGCTTATCACTAGCAGATTGGTCACTCACTAGAGGATACATATATTTTTCTCATGGAGACCCATGAAATGAGAGATTAGAAAATGGTATTCATTCCTTTGTAGCACCCTTCCAATAATTGATAGTAGCAGGATGGTGGAAAAGGAAGTAGAGGGTAACAAAATTCATACCATATTTAAATGTAAACATTAAATATTAGTTATCTAAGTTCAAGAGTATCTTCTGGTGGACAGTATCACTAGAGCAACTGAGCCATATCTCTATTTCCTGCTTTCATTGTACACTATGACAGATGCAGCTAAGTGGCCCACAGGATCGAGAACTATCCCTGAAGTGGAGAGGATCTGAATTCAAATCTTAACTCAAATACTTACTAGCTGTGTGACCATGGGCAAATCATTTAACTCTAATTGTCTTATACATCCAGGGCCATCTTCAGTTATCCTGATACATATTTTGCCACTGGACCCAGATGGTTCTGGAGGAAAGAGTAAGGTTGGTGACCTTGCACAGTCCTCTCTCACTTAAATCAAAATCATTTCAAGTCAAGACATCACCCTGATGTTATGGTCCTCTTTGAGAATAAAGGACAAACAGCAACAACAACTTGTATCCTGTGGCCCAAGGGCTTTTGACTCGAAGATTGGATTGGATCCAGGGGACTTGATTTCAATGGGGTCAGTTTCTCTCTGTTTAATGTTTTCCCTCCAAAGTTAAACTCTGTTGAATTGTAAGTAAATGTTCAAATATTTCTCATGTCAAGTTTATGCCAAGTGGGGATAAAAAGCCTCTCCAGATCTTGCAGTGGTACTCAGTACCACTGATATGAGTCTCAGATTTGGTACAGCCTTCATTTCACCCAGTTTAGGAATGCATAATATACAAAAGACTCACAAGCCCTGAAGAATAAATACACAAACATAAAATATTCAAATGGACCATCTACTCATCAGACTATTCCTGAAGATTAGATATTCTGTGATCAGATGAAAAATTTTGTGGGATAATTTGCTGAAGAAATATTTCTCTTTCACTTCAACTTGCACTGGCTGACTCATGTCAAGTTACAACAACAATAATAGCTAACATTTATATGGTGTTTGTTATGTGCAAGTCATTGTGCTAAGTACTTTCTATTTATTATTTCATTTGATCCTCAAAACAATTGTGGGAAGCAGGTGCTATTATTATCCTTATTGTACCTATGAGGAAATTTAGCTTGAGCGATGTTCCCAGAATCACTCAGATAATAATTTTCCAAGGCTGGATTTGAACTTGGGTTTTTCTGATTTCATTTTAAGAGGTGATGCCTTGACTTGCATGTGAATTGGATTTAAGTGAGATAGAGGTTGTCAGCTTGACTCTCTCTTCCAGAGTCATTGAAGTCCAATGGCAAGACCAAAGTCACAATGACTGGTGATAGCCTGGGAATCAGTGGATGACCTTGGTGTTTTCCATGTCTGACCAAGCTCTAAGCACTCCACAGTTCCTGCTTCAGCTGCCCTTATGGCCATTGAAACACATTGTTTGCATCTGCCCATTCTGCTGAGGGACATCTTCACACACTTTGAACAGACATCCCCATAACTCAACAATGAGTTTGAATCCTGTTGGTTACCCTCAATCTGGCTTACTTATCTATAGAGATAGTTTTACCAGGATGTGGCCACTGCCTGTTCTATAATTTCTTGGAGCCATAGCTGAGAGTTGGACGAAAGGTGGATGCCAAAAGTGGATAAGCAGTAAAGAAAAGGATTCAGCAAACTTCACAGCAAAGTTGCTAATTCTCCCTGAACACCGTATACACTCCAATTATTAAATAGAAATGACTTGAAATTGGAAATAGATATAAAGGCTTAGATCTTTTGGCTTATACTTTGACATAGACATTGTTTATCACATTTCTTTTCTATCTCTATATCATTCAATAGTATAAAAATTAGGGCCAAAGAGAAAAAAAAAACAAAAGTTTCTAAAGAAATGTTTTAAAACCCTCTCAAAGGGTGGTTCTGCCTCCCTTATAAGGAGAGAGGATTAATATATACCTGTATCACCTGGAAAATTTTGTGTTTTCATTCATTCCTCAAGCCAAGGAAATATGGTGCAATTTTATTTTAAATTTCCTTCTTCACCCTTCTCTCCTCTGCCCTTCCCACCAATAGGACTTCGGGAGTTCTCGGGGTGGGGGGGGAGTAAGGAGAACAATGAGAGAGGGAGAGATGCAGGGTTTCCTTTTTGTAGTGATGTTGGTGGAAAGTAGTAGAGAGAAATTTTGTAGCATCAGCCTCTTGAAGGGTAGTGGCCAATATATAGTTTTCCCCGGGGTTACAGGAAAAGAATTAAAAGCCAAGGGAGCAAGAATGGCAATTTTTCCTTAAAAATGGCTATTTGGCCCTGTAACTGGAACACTAGTAAAGGCAAAGGTATTTTGGGGAATGTAGAGGGACTCTTATTCCAGTACCCCTTCCCTTCTTCTGCTAGGCGTGACTGACACCCATTTCTGAGTCCATTTATTTACTCTGCTCTTAGTTATATTTTTTATTGATCTAGTTTTGATTCTTACAATCATCTATGACTAACCTAGACTTTGTGTCCCTTTGATCATGATCTCAGCGTAGTAGTTTTCTCCACATAAAAAGGGACACTAACTGTGAAGTTTTTCTGCTTTATCCTGGTCTGGGAGCCCCAATCCCTTGTCCACTGTTGGGGAACTTGTGTCTATAACCAGGGCCATTCATCTAGTTCTTTCACTTGTTATAAGCTCCCAAAAGCAAAAATCTAAAAAGGAGTTAGGATTTGTCACTCCCTAAGGCACTAACGAGCCTCACTTTCATGGTTGTTGTGACATCTAGTGTTACAAATGAAATTAAACATTACTTTGCAATCCATGCATCAGCATTTTCTGACAGGTGCCAGAGTTTCAGGAAGGGCCATTTCCTCAAATTAAGGGGACAGAGAAAAATTTAATGAGCTATGTAATGAGAAGAGCATAACACATAGGACTTCAAGCATATTCTGTTTTAATAAATCTCTGGGAACCATAGAGCAGCAGTACATATGACACTGACCCCAGGAACAGGATAAGGTCTCTATTTCAGTCTCCAGACTCTTTTCCATTAGGGAAAGGATTCTTTTCAGTAATGGAAATGACAGCCCTTCTGCCTCTTAACATTCCATTATTTACTGTATTTTCTTTTGTATTAGATAGCCAAAGTTTTAGCAATGAAAATCTATAAACTTAATTAGTATGATCTTTGGGTAACAGTTGCAGAGCTGTTCCTTAAAAATATTTTTTCTTGGGGGCAGCTAGGTGATACAATGGATAAAGCACCAGCTTTATCAGGAGGATCTGAGTTCAAATTTGGCCTCAGACATTTGATACTTACTAGCTGTGTGACCCTGGGCAAGACACTTAAACGCCATTGCCCTGCAAAAAATTATTTTACTTGTTAGGACTGGCACAGGGATTGACTTCTAGTATCATAGCCTTAAAGAACTCAGTATCACTTTCAAATCATGGTGAAGTATTTGTGTAGACCCTTAATAGAACTATGCCCTAAAAGCTACCCTGGCATTGTGGGATTAGTGTTATTCCAAAACTGGTGCAATGGACAAATTGTGTTTTCTTTCCACTTGCTATCCTGAAAGCACATATCAAAAAACAAACAGTTGGGGCAGCTAGGTGGCACAGAAGATAGAGCACTGGCCCTGGATTCAGGAGGACTTGAGTTCAAATCTGGCCTCAGACACTTAACGCTTACTAATTGTGTGACCCTGGGCAAGTCACTTAACCCCAATTGCCTCACCAAAAACAAACAAACAAACAAAAAAAACCAACCAAACAAAAAAAAACACAGTTAAGAAACCAAAATATACTCAAATTCTATAGTAGTGTTCTCAGTGAGACAGAGTTCTATAGCAAAGGAAAATTTGGAGTGGGGGTTATCAATCAATTTACTAAGTGTGACTTTGGAAAATTGCCTAATCTTTCTAGATCTCCTTTTCTGAATCCAGAAAATGATGGAGCTGGACTAGGTCAGAGTGGTCAAACATGCGGTTATGGACCATAAGTAGCCTCAATATACCCAGTGGCAGCCAGAAATAGATAAAAATTTAATTGGGAAATATTTAACAAAATAAATAAAATGCAATAGCACATAGATAACATTCTATTTTAAAACTGTCAAGAGGCAGCTCGGTGGCTCAGTGGATAAAGCACCGGCCCTGGATTCAGGAGGACCTGAGTTCAAATCCAGCCTCAGACACTTAACACGTACTAGCTGTGTAAACCTGGGCAACTCACTTAACCCCAATTGCCCTGCAAAAAAACCAACCAAACAAACAAACAAACAAAAACCCCCAAACAGTAAAAACAACCAACCAAACAAAACAAAACCAAAAAACAAACTTTCAATATGTATCTCCCTTCTGTATGGATTAGTGGTCCTTGTTTCTATCTGGTTTGGGCACCACTGGACTAGATGACCCCTAAGGTCCCGTCTAGATCTACATCTCTAATCCTGTGCACTGTTAGTCACTCTAACCTAGAAGGTGAGTCTAATTTGTGTTAGGAAGTTTAAAAAAAAAGTCAAATCCTTTGTATCTGGATTCATTTCATATATATATAGTTCACTGATTGAATTGAAATAATTTAAAGATCTCTGCTAAGTTCTGGGTTCTCACTCATGTATTATCTCCTTGCTTCCCTGTCAGTCTTCTCACTGAAGGAATCCTATTCATATTAAAGCCACTGTCCAGGATAAGGGTGTTGGGGTGTGTGAGATGGCCAGTGTCTGATTTTCCCTAGCATTGTAGCAGCTTCTCAGATTGCATTTAGTCTGAGTCTCAGCTGCCTAGGCTATCCTGAGTAAGATGTTCAGGTTACATGACTGTTGACACTTGAAGGAATAGGGCTGTACATTTAGGTACTATCAGTCCTAGGAGGACTTGACCCTTTGGGGGCTGACTGTAGAAGTTTTGTATAAGCACATTTAAGTGCCTCAAGTGCTATTTTTTTTTTTTTACCTTTAAGGTTCCTTGCCTTTCAGCAGGAGACTCTTCACATGTTATTTCAGTTGATGCCATTCATCTTGAACTTCAGGTGATACCAGAGGGATTTTTACTCTGTCCCTGCAGGATCCTCCCTCTGAAAGCATCGGAATGGGTCACAAAAGGTACTTTGGTTAACTCTCTGTCTCTTCTAATGACTAAATAAATAGATAGCTGTGGTAGAGTGGGAAAACTGATGAATTTGGAGCCACAGGACCTGCCTTACATTCCCTATTCTATTTACCAATTGCTTGGCCCTGGGAAAGTCACTGAGCTTTCCAGGCCTCACTTTCCTTCCCTATAAAATTATGGTTGTGTACTAGGTGATGACCTCTGAGGATCCTGTCAACTTGACACTTGGGCTCCTTTAAAAGAGGGGATCGTTTCACACTACAAAGCTCATGGGCAGGGTATTTTGCCTATTTACTACCTGGCATTATGGTTAGCATATTAAATTAGGAATGAGGGTGATCTAGGTCTAAATATTGCCCCTGCCACTAATAACCTGAATGACCTGGCATGATCCATTCCCTTTCCATGTACCCTAAGAAGATCCTTTTGGATATGTTTCAGCTTATAGTTTTCTAGGATTTTAGCATTGGCAAAGTGCTTTTCATCTATTATCTCACTGGGTTCTCACAGCAGCTTCTGAGTTGGATGATATTAATATTGTCATTTTAAAGATGAGGATACTGAAGGTAAAAGGGTAAGCACCTTGCCTAGGGTCACACAATTCTTACGTATCTAAGGAAGGATTTAAACTATAATCTTCCTGATTCCAGGACTAGATTTGGAGATAGCATTGAGGTGACATTTACCATACATGCTAGATGTCTAACATTGTAGCCTTATAGCATTTTGATTTGAAAGAGGGCAGTCCTCATGGAAAGGACATCATCGATGCTTTTGTATTTGCCTTTGGTCCTAGCTGGGCCACAATGCCTTGGTTTTCTTCTTTGCATCTGGCTTATGGTAGAATTAAAGCTACTGATGCTGATTAGGCCCTTTGAAACCAACTAGTCCATTTGCCTCATGTTGTAGATATTAGAACTGAGGCCTGCAGAAGTTAGTTAATTTGCCTGAGGTAATACAACAGATTAGCTTCTGAAAAAGAACAATAACCCAAGCCTCTTGATTCTAAAGGCAGGCAGGTGGTACAGTAGATAGAGTACTGGCCCAGTAATCAAGAAGACTAGAGTTCAAATTGGGTTTCACACATTTAGTAGTTTTATGTCCCTGGCCAAGTCATCTAACTTCTGTCTATCTCAGTTTCCTCAACTATAAAATGAGAATAATAATAATAACTATTTTGAAGAATTATTGTGAGGCTCAAATGAGAATATTCACAAACTGCTTAGCATAGTAGCCAGCCCACAGTAGGAGCTTAATAAATGCTTGTTTCCTTCCTTCCATGTTTGTATTCTATAAAAGACATCCTTTTATCTATGAATTCCAACCTCTGATTTAGAAATGTGACCTGTTTTGTGTAGTTTGGGGTTGGGGCAGAGAAGGTAAAAGTTATGATTTAGTAAGATACTTCCTTAACAATAATCCACACTGATTATTTCCAATGAAGAAGTATAACTGCTCTGGTGAAGTTGATTTCTTGTGTGAATATTTTATTCTGTCTGTCTATCTACTCTCTATCATCCATCCACCTATCCATCCATTCATCAAGTCATTCATCCATCCATCTGTGAATCCATCCATCTGTTCATCAATCATCTATCTATATCTATCTATCTATCTATCTATCTATCTATCTATCTATCTATCTATCTATCTATCTATCTATCTATCTATCTATCTATCTATCTATCCACCTTTGTAGAGGGTGATCCTGAAAGTATTCCCATCTTTTTTTCTAGTCTTCATTCCTACCTACACAAAGGGAATCATATCAACATATAGGTACTGGAGGGGTGAAAAGAAATATAAGGGATGATCCTTTAAAAAGTGAAAATATCACTTCCAACACAGCATGTAAGATTTCAAGACAAAATAGAAAATGTTCTAACACATATGACTGGAAGGGACCTCAAAGATGAACCATTTGGATGTTCCTCTATTTGTCCATTCATTTCACCATTTTAAATATAATGAAACACAAGCCCAGGAAGGTAAAATCATTTGCCTAAGGTCAAACAGGTAATACTCAATAAAGCTGGGATTCAAAGCTGGGTTATATGACTAATCCATTGTTCTTTCTACGAAACCAGATGGATGTCCCAAAGTGATGCAAAAAGATATATGGTATTAGAACTGGAATGAAGAACTCTATTTTTTAAAAGAAAGCTACTTTAGCTTGGTATGAAGTTAATGCATTAGTGTTCTGACAAGAGGCTAAATCTTTGTTCAGGTGAGTGAAGTGAGCAGAGCTTAGCACTTTTGATATTTTTCAGTTAATGCACCATACTTCCCTCCACAGAAACAAAGCCAAATTCATTATCATATATAACCTTGGCATGCTTTAATTCATCAAAATATTAAAGATATTTGCACACATGAATATTTTAATAAGGGTGAAATCTGGATATTTCCAGGCACTATATATTTGTGATTTTTAGTTCTCCCTGGGGGTAACATCTTTCTGGTCACTGAGATTCAGTACCAAGACAAGACAAAATAAGCATCTGCAGACAGAGAGGCTAAAGTTTCAGTGGCCATTTCTGCAACATCATATTTCTGGAGGCCATGTTTCTGTGTTGTAAATTTTTATACATCATTATAAGATCTTTGCTTTGGGGCCTTTGAAACTCACCAGTGGTTGAGGGGGTCGCACACCTAAGGTATTTCTTTTTTCATTTCCCATATAAGAATGTTTAACTTTATTGAATCCCTTAAACTTTTTCTTTCTTGTTGACATGTTTATGTTTCTCTTGAGTCTTGTATTTGAAAGTCAAATCTCTATTTAGCTCTAGTCTTTTCATCAGGAATGCTCAAAAGTCCTCAATTTCATTTAATATCCATTTTCCCCCGAAGGATTATACACAATTTTGCCAAGTAGGTAACTTTTCATTGTAATCCTAGCTCTTTTGCCCTACAGAATATGGCATTACAAGTGCTCTGATCCTTGAAGGTAAAAACTGTTAAATTTTGTTCTATTCTGACTATAGCTCCATTATATTTGAATTGTTATTTTTTTGACTGCATGCAATAATTTCTCCTTGACCAGGCACCTTCAGAATTTGACTATGACATTCCTGTGAATTTTCATTTTGGGATCACTTTTAAAAGGTGAATTGTAGATTCTTTCTATTTCTATTTTACCTTCTAGTTCTAGAATATCAGAGCAGTTAATTCCTTAAAAGATGATGTCTAGGCTCTTTTTTTGATGATGGCTTTCAGGTAGTCCAATAATTCTTATAGATAATATAAAAATTACTGGACTACCTGAAAGTCATGATGCAGGTCAGTTATTTTTCCAATGAGATATTTCACATTTTCACATTTTCTTCTAATTTTTCATTTTTTTGATTTTGTTTTATTGTTTGTTGATGTCTCACAAAGTCTACTTGCTCTATTCTAATTTTTAAGGGATTATTTTCTTAGGTAAGTTTTTGTACCTCCTTTTCTAATTAGCCAATTCTACTTTTTAAGGAGTTATTTTCTTCAGTGTATTTTTATATATCTTCATCCACCTTGCCCATTTTGCTTTTGAAGGCATTCTTTTCTTTGGATTTTTGTGCCCCCTTTACCACCAAGCTATTGATTCATTTTTCATGATTTTCTTGCATCGCTCTCATTTTTCTTCCCAATTTTTCCTCAACTTCTAGTACTTTATCTTTGAAATTTTTTTTTGGAGATATTACATGGCCTAAGACTAATTCATTTTTTGAATCTTTGGCTGTAGAAGTTGAAATACAGACACATAAAAATAAGATTAATTAAAGATCAAAATCAGAATTTTCAGGTCTTAAATACACTTAACCTGATTCACCAAAACTGTGTTTGTTGAAATTAATTTGCTATTGCTATAGATATCAGTTTGGGGTAAGCATGTTATTATTTTATTAATATTATATAAGTAAAGGATTGACCATAAGTCTCTCTACCTTCTCATTGTCTCAGGTCACATAGTAGAGAAAAGCAAGGAGAGAGCTTCAGTATGGCAGCAAGCAAAGGAAGGAGAAAAGCCCTAGATTACCTGTTCTGTCTCCCAGAGAGACAGCACATGGTCTCAAGGAGACCCAAGAGAGTTCAGAATACCTGTAAGATCTATGCTGTCCTAAAACAAAGAGTCAAGACATGAAATATCTTCTTTATCAATTTCTTTCCCCTTAGAAATATATACATTGGGTGTTTGGTGTATCACAGTTGGTTGAGAGTAAAAGAAAGTAGCTGCCCCTAACATTATTAATATATCAGGATTTTTACCACCTATTGAACCTTCAACAAACTAGGCAGTTAACTACCTAAACTAAAAAAAAGAGTGTGTAGGGAGGCATTATTAAGAACACTTATAAATTTTTATAAATTTATATATCTCAAAAGTCAGAAAACTCTTCTCTCTGTAGTATTTAGCTATCTATGTTTAGATAGTTAAGCCACATGTTATATGGAAGGCTTAAGACCTTCAGTAGACAATGAAAGACCTTTAGAAGAATAAAACATTAAAAGAAAATCTGCTTTATTGAGAATTATCTTTGATGATTTCTTTTAGAAATCTTTTAGAAAAAAATATCTTTTGATGATATGAGCACCCAGTGTTCAGAAAAAGTCATAAATGCTTCTGTAAATTTTCCTTTGTTGGGATCTGTTTTATTTGTTAAAACAAAATAATATTTCAGAACTCTAAAGAATATGGAGGGTTATGAAAAGAAAAATATGATTTCCATCTATAAAATATTGTGAAATTTCTTATTTTATTATCTCACGCTGGCTTTTGCTCTGTTTCAAATAATTAGGTAAGTGCCATTTTGCATGTTGTCTCAACCACTTATTTTATATCACCGTTGTTTAGTTCATTTCCATTTTTTTATCAATAAAATCAAATTTTGGCAAATCAAAATATTTATTTCTGACCATCTCACAATGAGTACCATTTCTGTCCACAAACTTCTTTGGGAGCTAAATGGGAGAAGTGCTAAATCAGGGTGGATTATGTTCAATTGAAATAGTTGTCCTCTGAATTATTTATAAGATAGGCAAAGTTAGAGAAAAAATATTGTCACATTTTTTTCATATTATTAGGTAGAAAAATTGGTTGTAAAATGGGGTTGAAATGACCATTTGGTGATGATTTAGGAGAAAAAAAAGATTCAGATGAAAAGCAAAGAGTCATTCAGGTTGTGGTAGTCCTGGAAAAATTAAGTATTCATTAGAAAAATAGTTTCTCTAAGTTGGAAGGGATATTAGAGGCCTTCTTATTCAATGCCCTCTTTATTAAAATTATCAGAGAGGTAAGTATTCAATCTCCATTCTAAGGCCTCATCAGGAACCATTTTCATAGCTAATGTTTTCTTTTTTGGGGGGGGTGGGCAATGAGGGTTAAGTGACTTGCCCAGTGTCACACAGCTAATAAGTATCAAGTGTTTGAGGCTGACTTTGAACTCAGGTCCTCCTGAATCCAGGGCTGGTGCTTTATCCACTATGCCACCTAGCTGCCCCCCACTTTCTAATATATTTTTTATTTCATCCCCTCCAGAAGATTGTCTTTACAATCATACCCTTCTCTTTTTCTAATCTTCAATCTCTCTTCATCAACTGATCTTCTTGCTCACAAAAATACTTCAGTCACCCCATCCTTAACAAGTCTTCATCTGATCCTTCTATTCCTTCAAGGCATTCTCCTGTACCTTTTCATCCTTTAACAAACTCCTAGAGAAAGCTTCCTACACCAATTCTACTTCCTTTTCTCTCATTCATTTCTGAACCCCTGATAAACTGGTTTCTTACCTCAATACTCAACTAAAACTGTTGTCTAAAAAATTTGCAATGATTTTTAATTGCAAAATACAATAACTATTTCTCAGTTCTCCACCATGATTTTTTTTAGGATTTGACACTGATCCTCACAGATATTTGCTCCTTTCTCTGTTTCTGTAACCCTAACATCTCTTGGTTTTAGTTTTACATTTGTGACTGCTTCTCATTCACCTTTGTTGAATCATTATCCATATCATGTCCCCTACCTGAGGGTATACCTCTGAGTTTGTGCCCTAGGCCTTTTAAAAATCCTATATATAATTTTTCATTTGATGACCTATTCACCTCAGATAAGTTTAATTTTCCCTTCTACACAGATGCCTCCCAGATGTGTATCTATATCTTTATCTTTATCTGTATCTGTATCTGTATCTGTTTGTATCTGTATCTGTATCTGTATCTGTATATCTATATCTATATCTGTATCTAGTCATAATCTCCCTAGTGAGTTCTGGTCCCATATCACCAATTGCTTAATAAACACTTCAAAATGGTTGCCTCTTAGCTCAAACCCAGCATACCCCCCCAAAAATACTCTTTATCTTTCCTCTCAAGCCCCAATTCCTGTTGAGGACATCATCATCCTTCTAATCATCCAGGTTCACAACCTCAGAGATTCAGAGTCATGGTAAACTCATCATTCTCCCTCACCCCTCAAAAGAAATATTACCATATCCTGTCATGTGAACTTCCACAATATCTCTCCAATGTCTAATTTCTCCCTACTCACATGGCCTTCTCCTTAGTTTAGGCCTCATAATCATTCATTTAAACTAATGCAGTCGTCTTCTAGTTGGTTATGTTGCTTCCAGGCTCTCTCCTTCCCAATCCATTCTACATACAGCTAGTGAAGCAGTATTCCTAATGTACATGTACCATGTCACTCAACTGATTAGTAAATTGCAATGGCTTCCTATTGCCTTCAGAATAAAATGCAAACCTTTACATTTATATTTAAAGCCCTTTACAAACTAGTTTGAGCATATCATTCCAGGTTCATTTAATACTGCTTCCCTTTGCACATCCTTTGGTCCAGATGAACTAGTCTTTTGATTTGATTTGATCACATATTCCTGTAACTTTGAATAGGATGACCTCTCCTACCAAGAATGGATTTCTTTTCTCTCCTTTGCATTGGAATTTTTAGTCCAATTCAGAGCTCAGTTAAATCCTGACCTCCTTCAAGAGATTTCTTGATTCCTGCAGTTAGTTAGACCTCCCTCCTGCAATTGTCCAGCATTTATTTTGTATATACTTATATTGTGCGTGAGATGTAGTTTCCCCTTATAAAACATAAGCTCCTCGAGGGCAAGTACTGTTCTATTTTGGTTTTTGTACCTCCATCATCTAGAACAGTGCCTGGAACAAGCTTAAAGATTCTAATTTATTTATTGAAGTAATGAGCAACTCACTATGCCCAATCTACTTGTGTATTTATTTTATATTTATCCTTTGTGGTTTTGGTTTATACATAGTTACTTGCATGTTGTTGCCCCAGTTAAACTAAGCTCTTAGCAGGGATGACATTTCTCTCTCTCTCTCTTTCTCCCTCTCTTTCTCCCCCCCCTCTCTCTCTCCATCTCTCTCTCTGTCTCTCTCTCTTTCTCCCTGTTTATCTTTCTTTCTGTCTCTCTCTCCCTCTCTCTGTCTCTTTTTCTCTCACACCTTTCTTTGTATCTCCAGTGCTTGGAACATAAAAAGTGCTTAATAAATATTTGTTGACTAGATAATTACAAGTAGAATTAGAATTCAATGGAAAAATAGTGAGAGAAGAACATTTTATGGTTGATGAGTTTCAATATGGAAACAAATCAGAAAGGTGGAAACCTCCAGACATTCTTTAAAAAGTATTTTGTGTGCAAAAAATTCAAGTATTTAGGAACTCCAATCTTCAAATTAGAAATCTAAATGTAGGAAGCCTTGTTCATATTATATATTTAATTAGTAATTATATTAGGGCATTCAATGAGATGATCTACTTCACATCTCTTTAAGAGATGGCAACTGGTAGGGATTAAAGTACTTCACCATTCTAGAAAGGAAACATCATCCTGGAAACAGGGAAAAGAGTTCAAACTAATGGCTGGGCTGGGTCAGGAATTCAAGGCCCTGACAGAAAGATAAACTATATTAGAATATGGAGTTTAAAGTCAGAGACATGTGCTGGATCTTTTCCTTCATTCTTTTATCCCCCATGGTGTCTATTTGAATTTTTTTATTTAGAATTTTAATTTTCACAAATTTCATGGAAAACAAATTTTGACATTAACTTTTTAAAAACTGCGTTCCAAGTTCTCTTTCTCCCTCCCTCCCCACTTCCCCCAAGAACTCAAGAAATTCAATATAAGTTATACATGAATAGTCATACAAAACATTTTCACATTAGATAGTTTGTGAAGGAACACAGACAAAAACAAAACTTCAGATAAAGGAACTAACAAAATTATGGTTCAAACTGTGTTTAGATAACATCAGTTCTTTCTCTGTAGATGAATTGTATTTTTCTTAAGTCCTTCAGAGTTGTCTTGGATCATTGCCTTGCTGAAAATAACCAAGTCATTCACAGGTGATTATCTTACAATGTTGCTGTTATTTTGTATACAGTACATTTAACTTAGTATCAACTCATGTAAGTATTTCCAGTTTTTTTTATAGCATCCTTCTCATCATTTTTTGAAGTAGTTGACTATATTTATATAGTACATTAAAGAGAGATTTTCTTATAATTAACCCATGAGTTTTATTATTGCAACAACAGTAATAGATAACATTGATATAGCACCTCATACCTGAGAAAGAATTTTCTTCACATTAGCCCAGCAAAGTAAGTACCACACATTTTATCATCATCATCAAACAATCCTCATCAATCAATCCTCATCTTCATCCAGTTATCATCAATTCATCAATCAATCCACCAATCATCATCATCATTTTCCTCATCTTATATTGCTCTTGTCTCTGCTTCAAAATTTTTTTCACAGTTAGTATTGATAATTGTGTTTTCCTCCATCCTATTCGATCCCCATGAAATTTACTCTTTTTTTTTTTTTGGTGTGGCAATGAAGTTTAAGTGACTTGCCCAAAGTCACACATCTAGTAAGTGTCAAATGTCTGAGTCTGGATTTAAACTCAGGTTCTCCTGAATCTAGGCCTGGTGCTTTATCCAATGTGCCACCTGGTTGTTGCCATTTACTCTATTTTCTATCTTCTTTCACCCTATCAATCCTCAAAAGTGTTTTGCTTCTGACTTCCCCTTCCCCCAATCTGCCCTTCCTTTTTTCACCCCCCCCCCGTTTATACCCTTCCACTTCTTTCCTTCAGGGTTAAATATATTGCTCTACCCAATTGAATGTGTATGTTATTCTATCTTTGAACCAATTGTGATGAGAGTAAGGCTCACTCACTGCCCCACACTCGCACATCTTCCCTTCCACACCATAATCTTTTTCTTGCTTCTTTTATGTGAGATACTTTAACCCATTCCATCTCTTTTCCCCCCTTTCTCCTAGTGCATTCCTCTCTCACCCTTTAATTTTAATTTTTTAAAGATATCATTTCTTCATATTCAGCTCACACCTGTGCCCTCTGTATAAATATACTCCATACACCTGCCCTAAAAATGAGAAAGTTCTTATGAGTTACAAGTATCATCTTCCCTTTTAGGAATGTAAACCATTTAGCCTTTTACTATCCCTTATGATTTCTTTTTCCTGTTTAAATTTTTATGCTTCTCTAGGGTCTTGTAATTGAAAGTCAAATTTTCTATTCAGCTCAGGGCTTTTCATCACAAATGCCTGAAAGTCCTCTTTCTCTGTCTATCTCTCTTTTTTTGCTGAGCAATGAGGGTAAAGTGACTTGCCTAAGTCATACAGCTAATGTTTCAAGTGTCTGAGGCCAGATTTGAACTCAGGTCCTCCTGAATGCAGGGCTGGTGCTTTATCCATTGTACCACCTAGCTGCCCCTAAATGTGTATTGTTTTTTGCTTTGTTTTGTTTTGTTTTGTTTTGTAGGGTAATGAGAGTTAAGTGACTTTCCCATGGTTATATAGCTAGTAAGTGTCAAGTATCTGAGGTTGGATTTGAATTTAGGTCCTCCTGAATCCAGGGCCAGTTCTTTATCCATTGTGCCACTTAGCTACCCCTGAAATTCATCTCTTTCATTGAATTCCCATTTTCCCCCTGAAAGATTATACTCAGTTTTGCTGGGTAGGTGATTCTTGGTTGTAATCCCAATTCTTTTGCCCTTTGGAATATCATATTCCAAGCCCTTCAATCCTTTAATGTAGAAACTCCTAGATCTTGTGTTATCTTGACTGTGGCTCCACCATACTTGAGTTGTTTCCTTCTGGCTTCATGCAGTATTTTCTCCTTGACCTGGGAGTTATGGAATTTGGCTATAATATTCCTGAAGGTTTTCATTTTGGGATCTATTTCAGGAAGTGATTGGTGGATTCTTTCAATTTCTATTTTACCTTCTGCTCCTAGAATATCAGGGCAATTTTCTCTGACAATTTCTTGGAAGATGATGTCTAAGCTCTTTTTTTGATCATGGCTTTCAGGTAGTCCAATAATTTTCAAATTATTTCTCCTGGATCTATTTCCAGGTCAGCTATTTTTCCAAGGAGATATTTCACATTGCCTTCTATTTTTTCATTCTTTTGGTTTTGCTTTATTGTGTCCTGATTTTGCATAGTCATTAGCTTCCATTTGTTCAATACAAATCCTTAAGCAATTATTTTCTTTAGAGAGCTTTTGTATCTCCTTTTTCATTTGGCTTTTCAAGCTGTTGACTTTTTTCATGACCCTCCTGTATCATTCTCATTTCTCTTTACATTTTTTCCTGTACATGTCTTACCTTATCTTCAAAATCCTTTTTGAGTGCTTCCATTGACTGAGACCAGTTCATATTTTTTTTTGGAAGCTTTGGATATAGGAGCTTTGACTTTGTTAGTTCCTTCTGAGGGTGCATTTTGATCTTGCTTATCAACAAAGAAACTTTCTAGTGTCTGTATTTTTTCTCTCGGCTCATTTTCCCATCTGATTTCTTGACTTTTAACTCCTTCTTAAAGTGGGGCACACTGTCCCAAGCTTCAGGTGGTCTCAGGTGGTAACATTTAAGTAGAGGCACATTCTACACTCCACTGACCTATGCTCTGGTATGTAAATAAACACAGGCCTACTTGCTCTTTTATCTGGGAACATAATTGTTTCATTGTGGTTGCAAGCTTAGGCATTCCTGTGTCCTTCCCCCTCCTGGGCTGCCACTCAAGACTGCTTCCTAGTTCCAAGGATGGGCAACAAAACAGAGTTCTGCTCCAATGCCAGCAGAGATCCTTGCAATCTCCAATCTCTCCCTGGCCAACCACTTGATCCCCTTCTTGGTCTGTGAGGTTAGTTACAGAAGTAGCAGCTGCTTCAGATGATTTCAAGGCTCTGGAGGCCTGGTTCCCTTGGGCTGGGGATTGGGCTGCATGGTGAGGCATGGATCTGCATTCTGCTCTTACCCTGGTACAATAGATCTTTCCTTCCAACCTTTTAAGCCATCTTTGGCTAGAAAATTATCTCACCCCATCCATTTGTGTGTTCTGCTGCTCCAGGAATTGTCTCATGGCATTTTTAAGGGATTTGGAGGCATTTGGGGGAGAACTCTGTGGAAATTTATTTTGTTTTGGGGACCCTACCTGTAGGCTGAGATTAGAAAGCCTTAGGCCCTCAGGGTCTCTCCCCCTCCTCCTCAGCTTCAGCTGAGCGTAAAAGCCCCATGGGCTATACAAGATGCCAGGTCAAACAGCTGGGGGGAAAAAAGCCCCCAGCTCCCTCCAACCTAAGTGGAGCTATCTGAAAGATCCCAAATAGCTTGTGCTGAGGCACGTGAAGTGGGAGTGCACCCCCCCACCCCCACCCCAACCAGCCGCAGCCCTGGCTGGTGGATTAGCTTGGTCTGTGGGGGCAAAGGAAGCCCTGAGATTTGAGTGGAGAGAAGAAAAGGTATATATAGACCTGGGAGTTAGAATAAAGGAGGGGAGTGTCCTAAGGCCTCAGGCAAGTAGAGGACGGACAAGGATAGTGCAGACAGACAGAACAGGGGAGAGTACAGAAGTGGTCAGCACAGGGTACAGGTTGGAGAAAGTGAAGATTAAGAGGAGTTAGAAGAAAGGAGCTGAGCAGGGAAAGTGTAGCGTGCCCTGAGGCAGGAGGCAGCTAAGGCCCTTATTGTATTCAAGAAGTTCGCAGAAGATGGGAAAGAGATGCAGTGGAAAGAGACCGCAGGAAAGCAGTCAGGTTGTACATTTTATTTCCCTGTATTCTTAATTTTAAATAGTATCTCATAAATAAACTCTGCTGTGATTATTTGGTTAAGAGGCTTCTTAATCTTTAGTCTATCAGTTTGGGAGCAGTGTGGTAGAACTTTATAAACGGCCCATATTAAATTAACGAAGTCAGATAGCCAAATAATCAAAAATTCCCAGTTTAGTCCTCCAGTCAGCTTCAGCCCCCAAATTAGGCTAGTCAATTTAAAAATATTCTAACAACTCCAAGGAGTCACTGCCTGTCCTCCACCATCTTGGCTCAACTCCTTGTCCTTCATTCTTGAAGAGGACCAAAATGATATCATTCTGTTAGAGTCAAGTTACAGTATGTTTGACTATGACTGATCAGACCCTTATGAGCCCAGAAGGCACAAATAGTTCACATGGACATTGGAGTGGAGATGTCTCTAAATTTGCACATCTCATATTTCTTTTGACCTGTTGCTATTCTGCTTTGCTTATAGAGCATAGCACTTGTTTTTTTGACATGGGAGTGCAATGGTGGCTGATTCTTTGGCAATGTCTCCCATGACATGCACTATTTCCAAAATTCTTCAAAGAGACCTTGAAAATGTTTTTGTATTGCTTCTTCTGAACTCCAAGTATGAGTTTTCTGTAAAATAGTATTTTAGGCAAATGTATATTTGTTATTCATACAGTGTGGCCAGATAATAGGGGTTGTGTTCTCTTCAGTAGAGTTTGAATGCTTGGCAGTTTAGGTCAAGAGAGGATATCAATGTTTGGTACCTTATCCTACAAAGTGATCTTCAGAATCTTCCTAAGACAATTCAGATGGAAGCAATTCAGTTTCATGGCATGGAAGAGACCTCTTTAGTTAGAGCAGGAGGTATGGTAACAGAAATGTCAGTGAAATAAATGTTTGCCTGATACAGTTTTCCTTTCAAAGCATCATCATATTATAGAGTTAAATAGCCCTTACCACCATCTTACTATGATATGTAGACCTATGATTATGCCAATACTTGTGGCATACCCCCACTGCTTTAGTGAGAAAAATGACAAAGATATAACCAAGTGATCACAGTTCAGCTCGGTTCAAGAGCATTCTATTCTTTTAGAGTAAAAAGAAAGTTTATTTTTTTCAGGGCTGATATTAGTCATAGAAGTGAAATTCTATAGTAAACAAATTAGAATTTGAACTTTTTTCTGACTCTAAAGAGACATAAAAAGCTTAGATTTGAAATATGACAAGGATCTTAATGATGGGGATTTCCATTTAGATGCACTGAGGTTAAGGCATAAGGGACCAAACAATGCCTCACATTGAGTCAGCAACAACTTGTAATCTTTGTCATCTGATAGACACAGGACACTGTATGCTGCTAGCAAAATTATACCTTTAATTTTTTTTATTATTTACTGCCATCATCCTTCCTGTTAAATTATCTAGGTTCATACCCTCAGAGTTATCCCCAAATTCTTGCTCTCTCCCTCCTCTCATCAACATTAATTTGCCAATTGTTAACAATTCTATCAATATTATGGCACTGATATGAGTTGACCAGCAAGTTTATTATTAAGTTCCTATTATATATAAGGTAGTATTCTAGTCCTTGGGGATACAAATAGAAAAAAACCAAATTGGTCCCAAGGAGCTTCAATTCTACTAGGGGAGACATGTAAATATATAAATATGAATAAAGCATGTTTTAAAGATCTTACCATGTGCAAAACACTGTGCTAAGACCTGGGGATACAAAGAAACATGAGAGTACCTGATCTCAAGGGGATCACATTCTAAGAGAGGAGGCAATATATATGGAAATTTTCAGCTCAGATAGATGGAAAAATTCCCATGATGCTAGAGTACAGTATCAAAGCAGATTTTAATGCCTTTCCTTTAATGCCATTTCCACTGGTAAAATCAAAGATGTACAGTATAAATATAAAGTTAATAAATACAAATGTAAATATAGTAGCTAAGTGCAAGGTAGTTACTTTATGTTGATTTTGTTTTGTTTTTAAAGAGGGTGCTAGTAGTTGGGGGTTAAGAAAAGCTTTATGAATGCCTAAGCTGCAATTAAAGGAAGAGAGGAACCATGCATTATGAGCATTTACGAAGGCTAGTACAAAGGCATGGAAACAGGAGGTGAATGAAAGAGGTGTGTGAAGGAAAGAAAAAAACAACAACAACAACAAAAACCCATCAGTTTGGCTGAATAGCTGAGTGTAGGAGTGGGGAAAATATCCCATGAGACTATAAAGATAGAATTTGACTAGCTTTGGTAGGCCTTTAAAAACTAAACAGAAAAGTTTATATTTTATCCTAGAGGCAATAGGAAGCTGCTGATGTTGATGGAGTCAGAGAGATACATGAACCATTAACAAACAACTGTTATTTGAGTCTAGTCATCCAACCACTTTAAATTCTTCTAATTGTATTATTGGCTTGCTCATATTCTCTGAAAGAATAGTATGAAATGCTTTATCAGCAGGTTTGCTAAATAAAATCCTTGTAAACTGTATCAATAGCCATCATTTCATTTACTAGTTTAGTAATCTTGTTTAAAAAAATAAGTTAATCTGTTATGACACATTCTTAATGAAGCCATGCTGGATCTATGTAATTATCATTTCCATATCTGGACATTCATCAACAATATCTTTGTTGATTTATACCAGAAATTTCAAAGGAGTCAAGTTCACTAGTATTAAATTCTCACCATAACTTCTAATCCCTCAACCCTCTGGTTGCCTCCCAGGCCAACATCCCTACACTAGTCACTCTCTCCTTCCCTCTCCCCCCACTTTTGACCACTTGGTGAATCAGTTCACTATATACTGTCCTCCTCATCTTTATTGTGACCCCTTACCAGATTGCTGATTGTGCCCTGCCAAGCCTCAGCCTTGGATCACTCCCACTATCAACCTTGAATTCTAAATATATGCTGTAGTAGAATAAAGGTTGGGAAAATTATGCAACTAATCTAACCGGGTCCACTATATATTTATGTTCCATAACCTCAACTGGACCCTCATTGCTGCTAGATAATCCTTTCACATCTCTCTTATCACTTATTACTTATTACTATTCCATTCTCCATAGTGGTTCTTCCGAACTTTTGTACCCCCATTTATTTAGGATTTTATTTTCCCCAATTACATGTAAAAACAATTTTAATGTCCATTTAAAAAACTTTGTGTCCCAAATTATATTTCTCCCTCCCTCCCTATCCCCCCTTAAGAACTTAAGCAATTCTATATAAATTATTCATGTATAATTATGCAAAACATTTCCATATTACTCATGTTGTGAAAGAAAAAAGACCAAAAAACTTAAGGAACAGAAACTAAAAAAAAGTTATACTTCAATCTGTATTCAAACACTATCAGTTCTTTCTCTGGTGATGGATCACATTTTTCATAAATCCTTCATATTTGTTTTGGATCATTGTGTTGCTGAGAATAGCTAAATCATTCACAGCTGATCATCTTACAGTATTGCTGCTACTCTGGCTACAATAAATTTCACTTTGTGTCAGGTAATATAAGTCTTTCCAGGTTTTTCTGAAAGCATCCTGCTCATCATTTCTTATACCAAAATTGTGTTCCATCATAACCTCATCCCACAATTTGTTCAGCCATTTCCCAATTGATGGGTATCTTCTCAATTTTGGATTCTTTGCACCAGAAAAGGCCTGCCATAAATATTTTTGTACATATAGGTCCTTTAACTTTTCAGTTTTTAATCTCTTTTTGGATATTGACCTAATAGTGGTATTAATAGGTCAAAGAGTATTCATGATTTTATAACCCTTTGGGCATAGTTCCAAATAAAATGTTTGAATCAGTTTACAACTCTACCAAAAGTGCATTAATGTCTCATTTCTCCCATATCCCCTATAACGTTTGCCATTTTCCTTTTCTGTCCTATTGTCAAATCCAATAGGTATGAGGTAGTATCCCATAATTGCTTTGACTTGCACATTTCTAATTAATAGTGAGTTAGAGCATTTTAAAAATATGGCTATAGATAGCTTTGATTATTAGATCTGAAAACTCTTCATATATTTTGAACATTTATCAATTGGGGAATGGCTCTTATTTTACTAAATTTGGCTCAGTTCTCTATGTTTGAGAAATGAGGCCTTTGTCAGACAAACGTGCTTCAAAAATTTTTCACAGTAACTATTGCTAACTGTATTTCTCTCCAAGCTATTTTCTCCTCATGACATTTACTCTATTCTCTATTTCCTTTCACCCTGTCCTGCTCAACTTCCAAACCTTTTTAACATATCTTACACATCCCATAGATCTCCCCTTACCTCTATGCTCTCAATGCAGAACCTTGCCTAATATTTTCCTTAAAAATAATAAGGCCATTGACAGTGAGAGCTCTTCCTCTCCTTCTCTCATATTACTCAGATGCCTTCTGACACTATCTCCTCTTTCACCTTTACTCACATAAAGTGATACTCCTATTATTTGTTTGCCAAGGCAAAGTCCTCTATTCTGAACAAGTGATTCCCTTATATGCCAATATCTCTAAAATATTGCCTCCTCATCCTTCTCATTTATCTTAAATCTCTCCTTGTCTAATGATTGCTTCTCTACTTCTTACAAACATACCCATGCCTTCCCCATCCTAAAAACAAACAAAATACTGTCTTGATTCTTCCATCCCCACTAACCATTGTCCTTTATCTTTGTTTTGTGGTTAAACTCCTTGAGAATTCCATCTACAATAAATGTTTCCAATTCTTCTACTCTCATGCTTTTCTTACCTCTATGATCCATCTTCTGATATTATCATTCAACCAAAACTGCTATGTCCAAAGTTAAAAACCATCTCCTAATTGCCAAATCTCATGGCGTTTTGTCATGACATTGACCTCTCTTGCCATCTTTGACATTGCAATTACCCTCTTCTCCTTTGTGTAATTTAAATTTCTAAATGTAGGTTCTAATCTGTCCCCCCAGTTTTGGGAGGAAACTGACTAAAATCACTGATGAACAAGTTTAAGTTTTTTAAGGGTTTATTGAAAGATAGTAAAAGAAAGAGAAAGATTGAGAACAGAATTCCTACAACCTGGCAATCCTATCTTTCCTCAACTCCTCTTTGTAGTCCCCTGCCCCCACCACGATGTCAGGAACCAAAAGAGACAGAGCTCCCTGCACAGGCTCTCCTTCCTCCTTCCTGTCCCCTCCCAGAAATGGGAGGTTCTTCAAGCTGGTTGGTTGACTGGGCTGTAAGTTCAAAGTTTGTTAGCTTCTGAGAACCATGCTTTCTTAAGTACTCTCAAGTACCAGCCAGATGTGCTTAGAATCTAGTCAACTAGTAATCTAGTCAAATAAGTCAGTAATCCACTCAGGTGGGCTCCTGAGTATCTGCCAAATCCAATCTATCACATTCCATTATCTTGACAGCTTGATACTCTCTTCTCCCTATGGTACCATTCGGACATAGTTCTCCTATTTGACCACTCCTTCTCACTCCCTTTCATTTAATTTTCATCTAGGTTGCACTCATTAATGGTTTATGGGTCACAGGGCTTTGTTTTTAAGACTTTTCTACCTCTATACTTATTCACTTGATAATCTCATCACCTCTCATTGATTTAATTATAATTTTTTGTGCTGACGATTCTCAAATCATCTTATCCAGACCTAACCTGTCTGCTGACTTCCAGTCTTGTATCTCCAAATGCCTTTCAGATATCTCAAACTGAATGTTCAATGGACTTCTTAAATTTAATATGTCCAAAACTAAATTAATTATCTTTACCTTCAAATTCTCCTGGTTTCCAAAAAATGTAAAATTACAATCAAGGGTATTGTTATTTTCCCAGCCACCTTCTCATTATCTCTCACCTCATAACCAATCTGTTGCTAAGGCTTGTAGATTTCACCTTTACACCATATCTCAAACATACTCCCTCTTCTCCAGTACTGCCCCCACCCTGGTACAGATTCTTATAACCCCTTATGCCAAAATTATTGTAATAACCTGCTGGATTGTCTGCTTACTACAAGTCTCTTTCCACTCCAGTCCACCCTTCATTCAGTTGCCAGTGATTTCCCTATCTCAGTTCCAAACACATCTTTCCCTTACTCCATCCAATATATTTTAGTACCTCTGTATCACCTCTAGGATCACAGACAACACTCTCCTATTGGTGTTCAAAACTCTTAAAAATCTAGGAACCCCTGCCCGCCCCCCCGCCATGTTTCCCCTCCCTTGAACTCTTTTAACCAGTGATATTGCCCTCCTTTCTGTTCCTTAAAGAAGACACTTAATCTCATGACTGGTTTCTTCTGTCCCCTATAACTGTAATGCTTTTCTTCCTTATCTCTTTATCCTGGTTTCCTTCAAGCCCCAGCCAAATTCTTACCTCCAAAAGGAAGTCTTTTCCAATAACTTTTAACTTAGTATTCTCTCTGTTGATTATTTTCTAATTTTACTGTACATAGCTTATTTGCATGTATTTGATTGCATTTTGTCTCCCTTAGTATGAACTCCTTGAGTGCAGGGACTGTTGTTTGTTCTTGTTTGTTTCCTAGCAGTTAGCTAGCACAGTGCCCTAGTACACAGTAGGTTCTTAATGCATGCTTGTTGACTGATTGGCATATGATTTCCAGACTGTTCAATTTCCATTTTTGAAAATTAGGACAATATTTTCTCTTCTCCATTTTTATGGTATCTCTCCTGTTTCCCTTGATTTTCCCAATATCACTGATAGTGGTTCATTAATTACAGCTGCCAATTCATTCAAGACTAGATCTATAGTTTATCTGGGGAAGGTGACTTATATTCATCAAGGACACTTAAATGCCCTCTTATATTCCTTTCTTTGAAGACTCCTATAAACTGTTTTTAATAGCATATTCCCACAGGAATCAGAGTCAAACTAATTAATCAGACTACAATAGGCTCTTCCTTTATGGGAGGACTAGATCTGTCTGCAGTCTGATTACAACACTCTCTAGTACTAAGATGTTTCAAATATTATTAACCTTTTTTCAGTAATTACTTGTCAGTTTCCATAGTACCTTGGAATTTAGTTTATCATATCCAGGTAGAAAAAAACAACTTAAATTATCTTAATATATATTCACTTATCTTAGATTTCAAGTTCTTATTAAATACATTTTCTTTATTATTTACATTCCTAAAACTAGTCACTTTGTGGACAAAAGAGAAGCAAAACAAAAATTGTATAGTATAGCCTTCTGTCTATAACCCATTATCAGCTTACATATATTGGTCAGTGTCTTGATTCCTCATTTTGTTTGTAATTATATGGAAGGAAAGACAGTATAGACACTTTCCTAGCACAATGAATACTAGCTGACTGGCCAGCTTCTATCTTTTCTATCTGCCATATAGCTACAGGCATCTTTTTGTTTTCCTTAGCATATCATCATGCCCTGTAATATTTAGTCTAAAACATGAATTTCCCTGAAGAAAAAGAATGGGTTGCATAGGATAGAGAGAATTATGTACTTTTATGTATTTTATAAATCATTATAGTCAAATTTTTCTCTGATCAAGTAACTAATGTTTATCTAATTATTCTTTCTTCAAGAAATCTCATGAGAGAAGATTAAAAATAGAGATACCAGACACTTTTTTCTAGATAGATCCCCACTAGAAGGTGTAATTTGATGACATAGTCTTTAAGGACCCAAGTCATTTCCACTCCACAATAAGACACTGGGGTATGAATTATGGAACATTGCCCACTGGGGTTAAAATAATCATCATGACAATAGTGATGATGATACCAAAGTGAAGAAAAAATTTTAACCATGTAAATCATAGAAAGGTTTACCCATTGTGCTTTTTCTCTTCATTTAACATTTTTTAAATAGAGTAAAAAAAATCAGATATGAGAATGAAAGGCATGAATGAATTATGATCTGCAAAAATGGGAAGTGTTCAAATTGATGATATTAAAATTACATAGAAGTAATGAACTAAAGAAAATAGAAAAAAAACTTGTAAGTAATGAACAAAACTTATCATTGGCCTGTTTGGCAGATTTTGTATTATTTTTTTCATGCTTTTAAATTTTGGGAGATTTAAAATTAATTTTTCACCCTCGAGAATGAAATAAACTCCTGCATGATTGCTTAAGACTAATTTCCTATAATTACATAACCACTGAACTTCCTTCAAATGAACAGAAATCAGCTCAGTTCTTTTTATATCAATCCTTTCATTTGAATGGAGAAAGGGAAAAATCACTAATGACTGACAAGATACAGAATGATTTTTTTGATAGTTCATTATTTTATTATTTTCCAGTTACATATAAAGATAGTTTTCAATATTTGACTTCATAGGATTTTCAGTTCCAAAATTTTCTCTCACCCTCCCTTCCCTCCCTCCTCCCCAAGACAGAAAGCAATCTAATATAGGTTATATATATGCAATCCCATTATGAAAGAAGAGTCAGAGCACAAGGGAAAAAAACTCAAAAAAGAAGGGGAAAAAGCCCCGAAGGAGAAACAGTATGGTTCAATCTGCATTCATAAACCACAGTTCCTTTTTCTGGATATTGAGAACATTTTCTATTATGAAGTTCTTTGAAATTATTTTGGACCATTGCATTGCTAAAAAGAGCCAAGTCTATAACCATTGTTCATCATACAATGTTGCTGTTACTGTATACAATGTTCTCCTGGTTCTGCTCCTCTCAGTCAGCATCAGTTCATGTAATTCCTTCCAGGTTTCTCTGAGCTTCTCCTGCTCATCATTACTTTTCACATTGATTTTTTAAAATTTTGTGTTATAAATTTTCTTCCTCCCTCCCTCCTAGACCCTCCCTATGAAATCTAGCAATTCAATATGGCATACATGTTCAGTTATGCAAAACATCTTCTTACTAGTCAGGTTGTAAAAGAAAATTAACAAAATAACTTTAGAAAGAGGAGCTAGCAAATACAATTATACTTCAATCTGTATTCAGATACCATCAGTTCTTTCTCTGTTGATGGTTTGCATTTTTCATATGTCCTTCTGATAGTATCCTGCTCATCATTTTTTCACAGTTACTGTATTACCCTCCATCTTATTACCTCCCCTTGATATTTACTCTATTTTCTATCTTCCTTCACCCTATCCCCCCTTGAAAGTTTTTTGCTTTTTACTATCCCTTACCCCAATCTGCCCTTCCATCCTTCACCTCCACCCCCATCTCCTTCCCCTCCCACTTTCCCTCAGGGCACAATATATTACTACACCCAATTGGTTGTGTATGTTATTCCCTCTTTGAGCCAATTCTGATGAAAATAAGGTTCATTCACTCTCCTACTCCTTCCCCATCTTCCCCTCTACTCCATAAGCTTTTTCTTGTTTCTTCTATGTGAGCTACTTTTCTCCAGTCCACCTCTCCCTTTCCCTTTCTTACAGTGCATTCCTCTTACCCCTTAACTTTATTTTAAAGATGTCATCATGGGTCAGCTATGTGACACAGTGGACAAAGCACCAGCCCTGGACCTAGGAAGCCTCAAGCCCAAATCTGGCCCTAGATATAAGCCTCCCCACCCTGCCTACCCCACTAAAAACAAGGATAAACCAAAAATAAATGCTTTACAGATATCATCCCTTCATATTCAATTCACGCCTGTGCCTCTAAGAATATTCCTTTCAGCTAACCTTATAGTGAGAAAGATCGTATGAGTTAGAAATATTACCTTCCCATCTAAGAATGTAAAAAGTATAATCTTTAAATTTCCCTCATGATTTCTTTTTCCTGTTTACCTTTTTATGTTTCTCTAGAGTCTTGTATTTGAATGTTGAATTTGCTATTCAGTTCAGGTCTTTTCATCACAAATGCCTGAAAGTCCTCTTTTTCATTGAAGTCCCATTTTTCCCTTGAAATATTATAATCAAAGATTAAATACAGATTATGAATAAAGATTATTATAAAGATTATAATTTCAGTTTTGCTGGGTAGATTATTTTTTATTGTAATCCCAGCTCCTTTGTCCTCCACAATATCATATTCCATGCCTTCTGGTCCTTTAATATAGAAGCTGCTAGATCTTGTGTTATCCTTACAGTAGCTCCACACTATTTTAATTCCTTTTTTCTAGCTCCTTGCAATATTTTCTCCTTGACCTGGGATCTCTGGAATTTCACTACACTATTCTCAGGAGTTTTCCTTTTGGGATCTCTTTCAGGAGGTGATTGGTGTAGTTTTTCAATTACTATTTTGCCTTCTGCTTCTAGAATATCAGGACAATGTTCCCTAACAATTTCTTGGAAGGTGATTTCTAAGCTGTTGTTTTGATCATGGTTTTCAAGTTGTGCAATTATTTTCAAATGATCTCTCCTGGATCTATTTTCTAGTTCAGCTGTTTTTCCAAGGAGATATTTCAATATTGCCCTCTATTTTTTATTCAATTGGATTTACTTTACTGTGTCTTGGTTTGTAATAAAGTCACTAGCTTACATTTGTTCAATTCTAATTCTTAGGCAATTGTTTTCTTCAGAGAGCTTTTTTATCTCCTTTCTCATTTGACTTTTCAAACTGTTGACTTTTTTCTCATGACTCTACTGCATTGCTCTCATTTCCCATTCCATTCTTTCCTCCACCTCTCTAATTCTTCCTTCTTTCTCTCCTACTTTCTCTTCAAAGTCCCTTTGGAGAGCTTCCATGGCCTGAAACCAATTCATATTTTTCTTGGAAGCTTTGGATATTGGAGCTTTGACTTGGTTGTTATCTTCTTCTGAGGGTGTATTCTGGTCTACTTCACTGTCAAAAAGCTTTCTATAGTCTGTTGCTTTCTTTGCCTACTTATCTCATCATGGAAGCAGATGTCTGATTGAAATCTGATTCTCTATGGTCAGAAGTTTGGCATGCCTGTGCCCCTCCCCCACTGGACCACCACCACTTGATTCAGGCCACTGGTTCAGAACCAGGGTGCTTGACTTCAACTACAGCAGAGACTGCAGCAACTTCACCGTGGCCCTCTTCTGAACCTCATCACTGGTCTGTGAGCTGAGCCTCAGAAGAAGCCATTGTCTCCAAATTCTCCAAGGTGCTGTCTGTACCTGGCTGGATTCAGGCCTCGTGCTGAGCTCCTTTATCAGCTAGATCTGCAGGTGATCTCAGTTGCTGTCTTTGGCTGGAAAATAGCCTAACTCACATAAGAACAGAGTGAGGCTCCTCTAGGGTTTTTTTAATGACATTTTTTGGGAGCGAGTGGACAGGTTTATTGGGAGCTTGCAGGAATCACAGTCTCTCTTCCATCATCTTGTCTCTGCCTCCCCAGAATGATTTTTTAAAATAAATTTTCAACCAAATAATGATGTAGCTCTTGAATGAATTTTGTGTTGATGAGAGTTTGCTTACTACTCACTCATATCTAGTCTACTAATGTCAATGTCTATTCTTCATTTATTTTGCTGTACTGAAAGAGAGCTTATATGATTTTCTTATGATAGTTAGGGTGCCTACTGGGAATCTAAACCATATTAGTATTGGAATATAGGAGCCTGTGATTAAACTAATTCAAGATAATAAGCCATACATTAAGGAAAAATTTATTGTGACAAATGTGAAATAAATGGAAGTTATGCCTTAACCACTCATAAAATTGATTGTTTCTTAGTTGATCTTTGAAGCTTTTTAAATTCTTTCCCACCACCAGATACTGCATTATTAACTCTCCAAGTATATTTTCTAGGGGGGTGGGGGTCCCATTTCATGCAACTTTTCATAATCTCTACATATGGAAGGGATAGGAAGAAAAAACATAGAAACCTCCTTTGAGAATTAAACATGACTCAAGGGAAGATAAATATTTGATTTAATTCCAATATAGATACAATAAAAATCAATTGGTAAACTGAACACTGATTTTGTTAAGTTGGCGAACAGATAGGTAGGACAGGATAGGTTGTCCACAACTTGAACCCTTCTCTTGGTAGTCTTCTGTGGCCCATCATTCTTATTTAAAGGGACTTACTTTGTAAAGTCAATTTCTTTGAGGAAGTAACCAAAAAAATCCACAAATTCCAGTTTCATATAACTAAGCAGGTTGTTTTTTGATGATCAAAAGTAGCATAATTCTTTGGTTGATTTTTTCCACAGGGTGAATTTACTTGATGAATTGGTTATTACATGCCCAACAGAATGGAAGATGTAGGACAACTCAGCCAAGGGTGCACAGTAGATGCTCAATAAATTTTTCTTGGCTTGATATAAACATTCTGTACAGCCTTTCCCTATCTGTTAGGTTCCTCAAAACCACTTGATTACAATGGAATTACTGTGTCAGAAGCTCTATGGAGTTTTTTGAATAAAAACTACTCAATACAGTATAGTACTGCTCTCCTGGACAACAACCCTTTCGCTTGCCAACCCCCCCACTCCCTAACCCCCACCTCACCTTTCCTTAATAAGAGTCTATTGTTCAGGAAGCTATTTTTGTGCACAATGGGTCTTACACAATCCTGTGCCATTACTAAACTACCGGTGTCTAACTGGAAAGTGCTCTCTAATTAACTTTGCTTGAGTAGCTGGGCAATTATGCTGCAGGTATTTTTAGAACAACTTGAAATAGAAGCCTGATTAAACATTACTCTTTGGAATGAGTGGTATCATGTGAAGATGAGGGCATTTTCTCCCTTTCCCTCTTTTTTTAAAAGAAAGGTCCTTAATATAAGGAGACTGCTAATAGATGCCTATGAAAGTTAACATCTGTTTACATGAATTGTACATAGTCTTAAGGTTGGCCTAATTCTCAACTGAATAAACAGAACCTATCCAGCCCTCCTTTTCTTAGTGCAAGTGCATAAGAATGAAAATGAGTTGTAAGAGGATTAAAAAAAAGACCTTAAAAACAAACAAAAAAGCCCACCCAAGCATCCTTAGTGAGTAGCTTTGCCAAGGCACCATCTTTTGGGAGAAAGCTAGAAAAAGCTGATTATGTTTCCAAGGGCCTTTGCTGAGGGTATAATTGCTAGCAGTGCCTGAGTCCAACTACAAGGAAGTTCACAATGTCAAGAGACTTTAATTGCAGCTTCTCAACATATTGGCTTGAAGGGGCCAACACAGAAGAGACTAAGGAAATAGCAAATGCAGGTGCTATACTTGATTATTAATTTCAACCAGTTAAATTCCTATCTAAGCCTCTCTTTCTGTCACTGGATTTATAATGGCTCAAAATTCTCCTGCACTGGCCCAGGAATTGGGTTTTGTTGAGGAGCAATGCTCTCCCAATTTAAAGAGTGCCATTTGACATTTTGGGGTTACCTAATAATGGAGCTGGCCAGGCAATCAGCTTTAGTGTGATGCATTTTGTGAGAGAAAAGGAATGAAATCTTAAAGGACAGGCTGGCTGAGTTTAATGTCATTGAGCATTAGCATTTTTTTCCAAAAGGAAAACAGCATTCATTATGGAAAGCAGGCTAAAACAGTGTTGGTGTGTTAACAAGCAAAGGTATATCTCTGCCACCCCCACCCCAAAGGACTGCATTATTCACTAAAAACTCAAGCTGAGCAAAGTAATAAAATGGTCTCATTCTCTGCTCACTCTGAGTTGGATTCATTATTTGAGGAGGGAAACATGAAAGAATCACTGGCATTAAAATGAAGGGCTGGGAAGAATCAACAGAATCTGTGTAGGAGAAAGAATGGAAGCTTCCTCATTATCATGTGACACAGCGATGAGAGAGTGGCAGGGACATTGAAATGGATTATAGGGCATATTTGGGGTTGGGGGTTTGGGGGGAAGTGAGGATAACTGACAAGTGCTAATGGCTATCAGCCATATGAATCACTTTAGCCTATGTAGAAAACTTCACCTGGCCACCCTCATTTAAGATGGCTTATCTCATATCATTTCTTTCTCCATTATTTATGATAAATGTTGTTGTTGCTTGTCCTTCATTCTCAAAGGGGACCATGACATCAGGGTGATGTCATGACTTGCATTGAACTAGATTTAAGTGACCTGTGCAAGGGCACCAACCTCACTCTCTCCTTCAGAACCATTTGGGTCCAGTGGAAAGTTATATGTCAGGATTATTGGAGATGGCTCTGGAAGTTTAAGGCAACTGGGGTTGTAACTTGCCCAGTGTCACACAGATAGTAAGTATCTGATATTAGATTTACCTCAATTCCTCCCAACTTCAGGGCCAGTGATTTATCCACTGCACCAACCTAGCTGTGCTTAATTGTAACTAGAAATTTAGGGAGCCCATGCCTAGGAATGGGGTGCATGAATTCAAGGAACTCTTCTCCAAAGGGTTAAAGTCTCTTCACCATATCAACTCTGGCTCAAAAGTGAACCTGGATCCCAGTATCTCAGAGAATGAGGTCAGAGAATGAATTCATCCCAGGGGAATTTGTTGAGGGAGAATCTGTGTGACAGGTAACAGCCTAGAGAGTTGTGGTCAGTGAGACATAGGCTCAAATCCTGCCATGGACACTCATAAGCTTGTATGACTCCAGGCAAGACCCTTAGCTTACATTAGCTTCAGTTTTCTTGTTTATACAATGGGTATAATAACAGAGTGGCTGTGAGGATTAAATAAAAAATAGAAAACATTTTACAAACATTTAAAAGCTATTTATGTGCTGTTGTTTTTCTTTTTTGATGTTTTTCCTTTTTCCTCTGATTCTTCTCTTATAATATGACTAATGCAGAAATATGTTTAATGTTATTGTACATATATAACCTATATCAGATTACTTGCTGTCTTGGAGATGGGAGGAGGGAAGGGAGGGAGGGAGAAAAATTTGAAACTAGAAATATTATAAAAACAAACATTGAAAACTATCTCTACATGTAACTGGAAAATAATAAAATACTTTTACAATTAAAAAAAAACATACATGTGTGTTTTCCCCAATCTTAATAGTATTTTTTCCAGTTTCATTTAAAGATAGTTTTCAACATTTGTTTTTATAAGATTTTGAGTTCCAAATTTTTCTCCCTCTCTCCCTCCCTTCCCTCCTCCCCTCCATAAGACAGAAACCAATCTCATATAGGTTATAAATGTACAATTACAATAAACATATTTCTGCATTACTCATGTTGTGAAAGAAGAATCAGAACAAAATGAAAAAAAAAACTCAAAAAAGTCAAAAAAAAGTAGAAAAAGTATGGTTCTATCTGCATTCAGATTTCACAGTTCTTTTTCTGGATGCAGAGAGCATTTTTCATCATGAGTCCTTTGGAATTGTCCTGAATCATTGTATTGCTCAGAAAAGCTGTGTCTATCAAAGCTGATCATCACTCAGTGTTACTTTTTTATCTTACTTTTTTTTTCTCCCCAAGACAGAAAGTAATCCAACATAGGTTATACATGTGCAATCACATCAAACATATTTCTGCATTAGTCATATTGAGAGTCAGGGCACAAGGGAAAAAAACTAAAAAAAGAAGGATAAATAAAACCAGCTCCAAAGTAAAAGCAATATTGTTCAATCTGCATTCATAAACCACAGTTCTTTTTTTTTTTTTTTTGGATGTTGAGAACATTTTCTATTATGAAGTTCTTTGAAATTGTTTTGGACCATTGAATTGCTACAAAAGAGCCAAGTCTATCATCATTGTTCAGCACACAATGCTGCTGTTACTGTATACAATGTTCTCCTGGTTCTGTTCCTCTCAGTTGGCATCAGTTCATATAAATCCTTCCAGCTTTCTCTGAACTCCTGCTCATCATTACTTTTCACACTGACTTTTTAAAACTTTGTGTTCTAAATTTTCTTCTTCCCTCCCTCCTCGTACCTCCCTCTGAAATCCAGCAATTCAATATAAGTCATACTTGTTGTCAAATATAATGGGCTTTCTGTCAAGGCCCAAAGGCCCCAATCAAAGGAGATTACTCTAGACTGATTGAATTAAGTTAGACTGACTGACTCTGCTGATTAACTCACTTAAAGTTGACTTGATTAAAACCATACCTGTCCGCTGGCCACCCAAGAGGGAGTTTTCTCTGAGGCTGTGGACTATGACATCAACACAAGACCACCCTCAAGTCCAGTGAACCAATGGATTTGGATGACACTAAACAATCAGCTTGAAGCAGTGTGTAAGGACCACCTCTCTTCTGGACCTATAAGAAGCTTCCACACTCAGATTGCTCTAGCAGTTCATGGCTGAGACAGGATCATGGTGGAAGACTTGAGGAAGAATATGACCAGGATGGAGCTCTAGGCTAGATTGGCCTTTTCTTAACTGTCTGAATTCCACGTGTTTTCTTTTTACTAATACCTGGTATGCTTTAATAAATCCTTAATGCCCAAAGACTGGTGCTAAAGCTTCTAATTTAAGGTGACCACACATTTATTTTTAAATGTCACAATGTGCAGTTATACAAAATATATTCTCATTAATCAGATTGTGAAAGAAAATTAACAAAATGCCTTTAGAAAGAGGAGCTAACAAATAAAATTATACTTCAATCTGTATTCAGATACCTTCAGTTCTATCTCTGTTGATGCTTTGCATTTTTCATACATCCTACTGATAGCATCCTGCTCATCATGTCTTTCACAAATACTATTGCTAACTGTTTTATCCTCCATTTTATTCCCTCCACTTGATATTTACTCTATTTTCTATCTTCCTTCACCCTATCACTCCTTGAGAGTATTTTGCTTTTTACTGTCCCCTCCCCCAATCTGATTTTCCTTCCATTGCCTCTCCCCCCCCCCTTATTTCCTTCCCCTCCCACTTTCCCACAGGGAAAGATATATTATTATACCCTCTTGAGTGTGTATGTTATTCCCTCTTTGAGCCAATTCTGATGAGTAAGGCTCACTCACTCCCCTGCTCCTTCCCCAACTTCCCCTCTACTCCATAAGCTTTTTCATGATTCCTTTATGTGAGCTACTTTTCCCCAGTCCACCTCTCCCTTTCCCTTTCTTCAGTGCATTCCTATGACCCCTTAACTTTATTTTGAAGATGTCATCATGGGTCAGCTAGGTGACAGAGTGGACAAAGCACTAGCCCTGGACTCACGAGGCCCCAAGCCCACATCTGGCTCCAGACATAAGCTTCCCCACCCTGCCTGTCCCACTAAAAACAAGGATAAACCAAAAATAAATGCTTTACAGATATCAACCCTTCATATTCAATTGACACCTGTGCCCTCTGATTATGTATATTCCTTTCAGCTGTCCTAATAATGAGAAAGTTCTTATGAGTTGGAAGTATTATCTTATCATGTAAGAATTTAAACAGTTTAAACTTTTAATATCCCTTGTAATTTCTTTGTCCTGTTTATCTTTTTATACATCTCTAGGGTCCTGTACTTGAAAGTCAAATTTTCTATTCAGTTCAAGTCTTTTCATCATGAATGCCCAAAAGTCATCTTTTTCATTGAAGTCCCATTTTTTCCTCCTGAAAGTTTATAATCAGTTTTGCTGGGTACCTGAGGTTTGGTTGTAATCCCAGTTCCTCTGACATATCATATTCCATGCCCTATGGTCGTTAATGTAGAAGGTGATAAATCTTGTGTTATCCTTACTATAGCTCCATAGTATTTGAATTCCTTTTTTTTTTCTAGCTCCTTGTAATATTTTCTCCATTACCTGGGATCTCTGGAATTTCACCATACTATTCCTAGAAGTTTTCCTTTTGGGATCTCTTTCTGGAGGTGATTAGTGAAGTCTTTCAATTTCTATTTTACCTTCTACTTCTAGAACATCAGGACAATTTTCCCTAACAATTTCTTGGAAGGTGATTTCTAAGCTGTTGTTTTGATCATGGTTTTCAGGTTGTGCAATTATTTTTAAATGATCTCTCCTGGATCTATTTTCTAGTTCAGCTGTTTTTCCAAGGAGATATTTCAATATTGCCCTCTATTTTTTATTCAATTAGATTTACTTTACTGTGTCTTGGTTTGTAATAAAGTCACTAGGTTACATTTGTTCAATCCTAATTCTTAGGCAATTATTTTCTTCAAAGAGTATTTTTATCTCCTTTCCCATTTGGTTTTTCAAACTGTTGACTTTTTTTCTTATGACTCTACTGCATTGCTCTCATTTCTCATTCCATTCTTTCCTCCATCTCTCTAAATCTTCCTTCTATCTTTCCTACTTTCTCCTCAAAGTCACTTTTGAGCAATTTCATGGCCTGAGACCAATTCATATCTTTCTTGGAAGCTTTGCATGTAGGAGCTTTGACTTGGTTGTTATCTTCTTCTGAGGGTGTATTTTGATCTACCTTGCCATCAAAGAAGCTTTCAATGGTCTGCTGCTTTCTCTGCCTGCACATCTTGGTCACCTATTTCTTAGCTTTTAACTCCTTCTTAATGTGGAGCACTGCTTTCAGGACACACTGACCCAAGCTACTGGGGGTTCCAGGTGGTATGATTGGGCCCATTCTCAGCCCACGTGGCCTGTAAGCAACCATAGCCGTCTTTCTCTTTAATCCAGAAAAACAAATATGAATGAAATGTGATTCTTTATGGTTGAAAGCTTGGCATGCCTGTGCCCCTCCCCTATTGCCTACTGCAGCTTGAGTCTACTTACTGGTTCAGAATACGGATGCTCCACCTTAGCTCCAGCAGAGACTGCAGCTATTTTTCCCCTGGCCAACTGCTGGATTCCCTCACTATTCTGTAAGCTGAGTTTCAGGAGAAGCTGCTGATTCTGGAGATTCTGAGGCTCTGGATGCATGGCCTGCCTGGGACTGGAGCTGTGCTAGGAGCTGAGCTCCTCTCTCACCCTGTACAACAGATGATCCCAGCAGCTTATTAACACCAGTCTTTGACTGGAAAATAGTCTTACTCTGTTCTTTTGTGGGTTATGCTGCTCCAGGAGTTGTCTTATGGCATTTTTTTGGAGGTAGGGGCACAGATTTTTCAGGATCATGGAGAGTCATAGCCTTTAATCCCCTGTCTTGCCTCCACCTCCCACTTCCCTACATATTTTAAAAATGAAGCCTTTATAAAAAATACTGGCTGTAAAAATTATTTCTCAACTTTCTGCTTTCCTTCTAATTTTGGTTGCATTGCTTTTATTTGTACAAAAAATTAATTTATTGTAATGAAAATCATCCATTTTACATTTCATAATTTTCTCTATCTCTTGTTTGGACATAAATTCTTCTCTTCATAGAAATTAGAGGTAAATTTTCCTTCCTCTCCTAATTTACCTATGGTATCACCCTTTATGTCTAAATCATGTACCCATTTTGACCTTATTTTTGTATACAGTGTAAGATGGTGGTCTATGTCTAGTTTCTGCCATAGTATCTTCCAGTTTTCCCAGCAGTCTCTGTAAAATACTGAGTTCTTATCCCAGAACTTGGAGTCTTTGGGTTTATCAAACAGTAGATCACTATACTCATTTACTACTTTGTATCCTGTGCCTAACCTATTCCCTTGATCCAATACTCTATTTCTTAAACAGTACCAAATAGTTTGCCTCTTTATAGTATAGCTTCAGATTTGGTATGGGTAGCCCACCTTTCTGTGCATTTTTTCTGTTAGTTCCCTTAATATTCTTGACATCTTGTTCTTCCAAAAGAATTTTGTTATAATTTTTTCTATCTATAAAATAAATTTTAGGTAGTCTGATTGGTATGGCACTGAATAAGTAAATTAATTTAGGTACAATAGTAATTTTTACTATATTAGCTCAGACTATCAATGAACAATTTATATTTTCCAATTATTTAAATCTGATTTTATTTGTGTAAAAAGTGTTTTTTAATTATATTCGTAGAGTTCCTGGGTTTTTATTGACAGGTCAACTCCCAAATAGTTTATATTATCTAAAGTTATTTTAAATGGAATTTCTCTTTCTCTCTCTTTCTTCTGTGTTTTTTTTTTTTTTGGTCATGTATAGAAAGGCTGATGATTTGTGTGAATTTATTTTATTTCCTGCAACTTTTCTTAAATTGGTAATTGGTTCAAGTAATTTTTTGTTGATGCTCTAGGATTCTGTATCTATACCATCATATAATATGCAAAGAGTGATAGCTTTGTTTCCTTCTTGCCTATTCTAATTCCTTCAATTCCTTTTTCTTCTCATATTGCTATAGCTAACATTTGTAGTACATTGTGAAGTAATAGCATTTTGTGGCAGCTAGGTGGTGCAGTTGATAGAGCATTGGCCCTGGATTCAGAAGGACCTGAGTTCAAATCCAACCTCAGACACTTGACACTTACTAGCTGTGTGACCCTGGGCAAGTCACTTAACCCCCATTGCCCTGTACAAAAAAAACCAAAAGTAATAGCGTTTTTTTTTTTGTTTTTGGAGGGGCAATGAGGGTTAAGTGACTTGCCCAGGGTCACACAGCTAGTAACTGTCAAGTGTCTGAGGCTGGATTTGAACTCAGGTACTCCTGAATCCAAGGCCAGTGCTTTATCCACTGTGCCACCTAGCTGCCCCAGTAATAGCGTTTTTAATGGCCATCCCTAAAAATAAAGTTTAGGAAAAAAGTGGGGAGCCTCATGGTACAGTGGATGAAGCACCAGCCCTGGATTTAGAAGTACCTGAGTTCAAATCCAGCCTCAGACCCTTGATACTTACTAGCTGTGTGACCCTGGGAAGTCACTTAACCCTCATTGCCCCACAAAAAAAAAAAGTTCAGGATAATAGACATCCCTGTTTCACAAATGATCTTGTTGGGAATGCCTCTAAGTTATTCTCATTACATATAATGTTTGCTGATGATTTTAGGTAGATAGAGCTTATTATTTTAATGAATGCTCCATTTATTCCTATGCTGTCGAGTCTTTTTAAAAGGAATGAGTTCTGTAATTTGTCAAAAGCCTTTTCTGCATTTATTGAGATAATCATATGATTTGGGTGAGTTTTGTTATTGATGTGTTTGAATATGTTGAACCTCCTTTTCCATCTGGCCAATTTTTTTTTCCTTTTTGGCCAATTGTATTTTAATTGTTTTCTTTTCCGTCAATTTTCGTGCTTCCTTTTCTAAGCTGTTGACTCTTTTTTCCCCCATAATTTTCTTGTGGAACTCTCATTTATTTTCCATTTTTTTCTTCTACCTCTATTATTTGATTTTTAAAATCCCTTTTGAAATCTTCCAAGAAGGCTTTTTGGTCTTGAGACAAATTCTTATTTTCCCTTATGGCTTTACATGTAGGCATTTTGAGAGTATTGTCCTCATCTGAGTTTGTGTTTTGGTCTTCCCTGTTGCCATCAAACCTCTCAGTGGTAAGGGTCCTTTTTTATTTCTTACTCATATTGTAGCCTATTTTCTTTTTTTTTTTTTTTTTGGTGAGGCAATTGGGGTTAAGTGACTTGCCTAGGATCACACAGCTAGTATGTGTTAAGTGTCTGAGGCCAGATTTGAACTGAGGTCCTCCTGACTCCAAGGCCAGTGCTCTATCCACTGTGCCACCTAGCTGTCCCCTCTGTAGCCTATTTTTTGACTTTCAAAGTTGAGGTCTACTCCCGGGGCACTGGGGCCACTTTTGCAAGCTTCCTGTGCTGGGGGATAGGGGCCTAGTCACTGACTTTCTGCTCTGAGGTCTCTGTGGCTTGTGGATTCCTCACCATCCTATGTGCTTTGTCCTTGTGCTAGGATGACTAGGCATAGTCACACCTGCCCTGTGGGTGGTTCTCTAGCTGGCAGTTAGGCCTCTCAGCTGGTGCTGGTGGATCTCACAACTGGCCTGCTGTGCCACCACCCTGCTGAGCCCAGAACAAGGGGCCCCAGCTGCTGATCTGTGCTGTGGCCAAGAGCAATTTGCTGCCTTGCCCAGACAGCATCTAAGCTCTGCTGAGCTGTGACGCACTCCCCTTTTACCTAAGTGAGACAGACCTTTCCTGAAGACTTCTAAATCAAGTCAAGTTGGAAGATTGTGTCTCTCTGTCTTTTTGTAGGTTCTGTAGCTCCAGAATCTGTTTAGAGGCTTGATTTAATATTTCTAAGGGAAACTCAGGAGAGCTCAGGCAACTTCCTGGCTTCTCTCAGCCATCTAGATTTTTTTTCCCCCACTGGAATGTGACCTGTGATTCCTTTAGCATATTGAATTCATAGCTCAGAAATTTAACCAATGTAGTATAATTTTAGAGGGTTACCTGGGACACTGAGAGATTAAGTAATTTTCCCAGCATCTCACTATAGGTATATTTCTGAGGAAGGACTTGAGCCCAACTCTTGATGACTTTGAGGCCTTCTCTGTATCCACACCAAACATGTGAAATTTCTTCTTCTTTTTACATAGCAAATGATGACTCCTAAACCATGAGCCATTAATGGCATTAAGTTAATAGAGTCATTTGCTAGATTTTTCCTTAACGTTCTGCTTTTATGAGTATACTGAACATCATTTAAGAAGTAATGCCGGGGCAGCTAGGTGGTGCAGTGAATAGAGCACTGGCCCTGGAGTCAGGAGTACCTGAGTTCAAATCCGGCCTCAGACACTTAACACTTACTAGCTGTGTGACCCTGGGCAAGTCATTTAACCCCAATTGCCTCACTAAAAAAAAAAAAAAAGTAATGCCTACTTGTATAATTCATGGCACCATTTAGAGCAAATTGTCAACATCTGGGTGACAGATTTTTTTGATCTTTGTCATACATGACACATATATCTATGTCCTTTTCATTCATTCCTTTCTATGTATTACTGCATATCATCAAATGCAGATTATATGCAGCAAAGGAAAGGAAACAGAAGCATAGGCAATCCATGGCAAAGGATAATGTAGTGATATTTAATTTTATTTAACATCTTATAATTTGGGAGGGAAGACTACATTTTAAATTATTTGTTTTAAGTTTTTTGTTTTATTTTGTTTTAAATTATTTGTTTTAAGTTACCACAGAAATTTATTCACTTTCCCTGAGAGCACACACACACACAGCAATTGGAAGGAAGAGAAGGGGAATGAGAGCAGAGATGGCCTGGAAATGTACTAGATGGGAGAGAGGGGAAACCAAGCTAGGGGTATAAACTTGCTGCAATTAACCCACAAAGTCAATAATCCATATGCAGAACATTGATAATTTGCATTTAGTTAAACTCAGGTCACTGGGTTTCCAGAGGAAATTCTCTGAGCACGAGGTACAGGGCAGAGAATGTGACAGTGAGAAAGGTGGAGGAGAATACTACAGTGGGAGTCAGAAAATTGACTCAACTTAGTCACTAACCAGCTGGATGGTTTTGGAGTAATTTGATTTCTTGCAGCCTAATTTTTATCATCTCTAAAATGTGGACAATAATATCTGCTCTACAGATTGCATAGGTTTATTGCATAATGGGATGGTGAGATCATATTGTTTAGAGCTGGAAGAGACCTTGGAGGACAGTGAGTCCAATTTCTTCATTTCACAGATGAAGAAATTGAGGCTTAAAGTGCTTAAGTGACTTGCCCATGGTTTCACACAAGTAGTAAATGTCTGAAGCAGGTTTGAGATCTGGGGATCCTTTTTATTTTGTTTAAACACTTCAATTTATTATTTATTTTTAATATTGTGTTCTTTTTATATTTTGAGTTCCAAATTCTCCCCCTCCATCCCATACCCACTGAGAAAGCAAGAAATAGGATGTCAATTACATGTGATAATGCAATAATATGTGAAATGTCAATATATGTGAAATCCTGCAAAGCACATTTCTATATTGGCAACATTTTCCCCCAAAAGCAAGAAAAAATAAAGTGAGAAAATTATACATCAATTTACACTCAGAGATCATCAGTTCTCTCTTAAGAAAGGAAAGAAATTTAAAAAATCTATTCATTCATTCATTCATTCATTCATTTATTTATTCATTTATTCATTCATTTATTTATTTATTCATTTATTTGTTTGTTTATTTATTTATTTATTTTTGGCAAGGTGATGAGGGTAAGTGACTTGCCCAGGGTCACAGCTAGTGTCAAATGTCTGATGTCGCATTTGAACTCAGGTCCTCCTCAATCCAGGGCTGGTGCTCTATCCACTGTGCCACTAGCTGCCCCAACAGCATTTTTTTTATCACAATGAATCCTTTGAAATTGTCTTGGATCAAATATATTGATTAGAGTGGCCAAGTCTTTCATTGTTGATTATCATTACAACATTGCTGTTATTCTTCCCAATTATCTCCTGATTCATGTCACTTTACTTCTTTACTTTGCATCAGTTCTTTATAGTTTTGGACATGTTTTTTTTTTTCCTGAAAGCACTCCCTTCATCATTTCTGGTAGCACAATAGTTTTTTGTCACAATCACAATCCTATACCACCAATTGTTCAGCCATTCCCAAGTTGATATGTCCCCTTGATGTCCAATTCTTTGCCACCAGAAAAAGAGCTGCTATAAATATTTTGGACATACAAGTCCTTTTCCTTTTTCTTTGATTTCTTTTGGATACAGAAATAGCAGTGGCATTGCTTGATCATAGAGTTTGGACAGTTTGATAGCCCTTTGGGTCTAGTTCCAAATTGTCCTCCAGAATGGTTGAAACAGTTCATCATTCTATTAGTTCATTAGTGTACCTACCTATTTTTCCCTCATCCCCTCCAGCATTTATCATTTCTGATGGCTGTGGGGTGGTATTTCAGAGTTGTTTTAATTTGCCTTTCTCTACTCAACAATGCAGCATTTTCATATGACTATGGATAACTTTGATTTCTTCTTCTGAAAATTATTTATATCTTTTGATCATTTATCAATTAGGAAAAGTACTTTGGTTTTATACATTTGACTCAGTTATATGCTCAGTATTTATTTGAAAAAGAAGCCTTTATCATAAAAACTGGATATAAATTTTTGGATATTACTTCATTATGTACAATACATTTTAGCATAATACATTTTGCCTAATTATCTCTTTTAATTAGGTCTATGCTTGTTTCTACTTTGTCTGAAATCATGATTGCTACCCCTGTCTTTTTTATTTCACCTGGAGTATATTAAATTCTGATCTTGACTTTGATTTTAACTCTGTATGTGTTCTGTTTTCAGTGTGTCACTTAAAAGCAACATATTGTTGTATTCTGCTTTGTAATCTATTCTGCTATATGCTTCCATTTTATAAATGTGATCACTCTAATCACATTCACACTTATGATTACTAACTATATATTTCTATTTATCCCATTTTCTTCTGTTCTTCCCCCACTTTCTTTATATTCTATGTAGCCTCAAGGGACTATTTTGCTTCTAACCACTGCCTCCCTTAATCTACCCCCTATTTTATCATCTCCCCTTCTCTTATACCCTTCCTCCTATTTCTCTATTGAATAAGTTATGTACCTATACACAATTGAGTGTGTGTATACATGCATACATATATTCTTCTATTTTAATCATAAAAGTATTTTATTATTTTCTAGTTACATGTAGAGATAGCTTTCAACATTTGTTTTAATAAGATTCCTAGTTTCAAATCTCCCTCCCTCCCCCCTCGCCAAGACAGCCAACAATCTGATATAGGTTATATATGTACAATCACATTAAACATACTTCTGCATTAGTCATGAAGAATTAGAACAAAAGAGATAAACAAAAAAATATAGAAATAGTGTGGTTAAATCTGCATCTAGATGCCACAGTTATTTTTCTCTTGATTTGGAGAACATTTTCCATCATAAGTCCTTTGGAACTATCTTGGACCATGGTATTGCTGAGAAGAATTATGTCTATCACAGTTAATCAATAAACAATGTTGTTGATACTGTGTACAATGTTCCCCTGGTTCTGCTCATCTCACTCAGCATCAGTTAATGTAAGTCCTTCCAGGTTTCTCTGAAATTCACCTCCTCATTATTTCTTACAGCACAATAGTATTCCATTACATCCATATACCACAACTTGTTCAGCCATTCCCCAGTTGATGGGCATCCCCTCAATTTCCAATTCCTTGCTAATACAAAAAGAGCAGCTATAAATATTTTTATACATGTAGGTCCTTTTTCCTTTTTATGATTTCTTTGGGGAAAAGACCTAATAGTGGTATTGCTGGGTCAAAGTGTATGAACAGCTTTATCGCCCTTTGGGCATAATTCCAAATTGCTCTCCAGAATGGTTGGATCAGTTCACAGCTCCACAAACAATGCATTACTGTTCCAATTTTTCCACAGCTTCTCCAACATTTATTATTTTCCTTTTTTGTCATATTAGACAATCTGATAGGTGTCAGGTAGTACCTCAGAGTTGTTTTAATTTGCATCTCTCTAATCGATAGTGATTTAGAGCATTTTTTTTTCATATGGCAATAGATAGCTTTGATTTCTTCATCAGAAAACTGCCTGTTCATATCCTTTGACCATTTCTCAATTGGGGAATGACTTGGATTCTTATAAATTTGATTTAGTTCCCAATATATTTTTAGAAATGAGGACTTTATCAGAAATATTAGCTGTAATTTTTTTTCCAGCTTTCTAACTTCATTCTAATTTTGGATGCATTACTTCTGTTCATACAAAACATCTTTAATTTAATGTAATCAAAATCATCCTTTTTGCAGTTTATAATATTCTCTATCTCTTGTTTGGTCATAATCTGTTCTCCTTTCTAAAGATCTGAGAGGTAAACTATTCCTTCCTCTCCTGATTTATCTATGGTATCACCTTTTATGGCTAAGTCATATGCCTATTTTGACCTTATTTTAGTATAAGGTGTAAGATGTTGATGTATGCCTAGTTTCTGCCATACTCTCTTCCAATTTTCCCAGCAGTTTTTGTCAAATACAGAGTTCCTATCCCAGAAGCTGGAGTTTTTGGGTTTATGAAGCACTACATTACTAAAGTAATTTATTACTGTGTCTCCTTGTGCCTAACCTTTTCCATTGATCCACCACTCTACTTCTTAGCCAGTACCAAATAGTCTTGATGACTTCTGCTTGTTATTAAAGCTTCAGATTTGGTACAGCTAGTCCACCTTCCTGTGCATATTTTTTCAATAGTTCCCTTGATATTCATGACCTTTTGTTCTTCCAGATTAATTTTGTTATTATTTATTTCTAGCTCTATACAATATTTTAGGTAGTCTGAATGGAATGGCATTGAATAAGTAAATCAATTTAAGTAGAATTGTCATTTTTATTATATTAGCTCAGTCTACCCATGAGCAATTTATTTTTTTCCAATTATTTAGATCTTATTTTATTTGTGTGAAAAGTGTTATGTAATTGTGTTGATAGAGTTCCTGGGTTTGTCTTGGCAAGTAGACTCCCAAGTATTTTATATTGTCTACCATTACTTTAAATGGGATTTCTTTTTCTATCTCTTCATGCTGGATTTTGTTGGTCATGTACAGAAATGCTGATGATTTATATGGATTTATTTTATATCCTGCAACTTTGCTAAAATTATTAATTGGTTCAAGTAGTTTTTGGTTGATGCTCTGGGATTCTCTAACTATACCATCATATCATCTGCAAAAAGTGATAGTTTTGTTTCCTCCTTCCCTATTCTAATTCCTTTAATTCCTTTTTCTTCTCTTGTTGCTGAAGCCAAAATTTCTAGTATAATATTAAATAATAGAGGTGATAATGGACATCCCTGTTTCACCCCTGATCTTATTGGGAAGGCTTCTAACTTGTCTCTATTACATATAATGATTTCTGATGGTTTTAGGTAGATACTACCTATTATTTTAAGGAAAGCTCCACCTATTCCTGTGCTCTCATGTTTTTATTAGGAAAGAGTGCTGTATTTTGTCAAAATTTTCTCTGCATCTATTGAGATAATAATATTATTTTGTTTAGTTTTCTTATTGATGTAGTTGATTTTGTTGATAGTTTTCCTAATGGTGAACCAGCCCTGCATTCCTGGTATAAATCCCACCTGGTAACAGTGAATTATCCTGGTGATCACTTGCTGTAATCTCTTTGCAGATATATTATTCAAGATTTTGGCATCAATATTCATTAGGGAAATTGTTCTATAATTTTCTTTCTCTTTTTTGGTTCTGCCTACTTTTGGTATCAGCAACACATTTGTGTCATAAAAAGAATTTGGTAGAACTCCTTCACCTATTTTTCAAATAATTTGTATAGTATTGGAATTAATTGCTCTTTAAATGTTTAGTAGAATTCACTTGTAAATGTGTCTAGTCCTGGAGATTTTTTCATAGGGAGTTCAGAAACGACTTGTTCAGTTTCTTTTTCTAATATGGGCTTATTTAAGGATTTTGTTTCCTCTTCAGCTAATCTGGACAATTTGTAGTTTTGTAAATATCCATTAAATTTAGATTGTTAAATTTATTTGCATGCAATTGGGCAAAATAGTTCTTAATTATTGCTTTAATTTTCTCTTCATTGGTGTCTTTTTGTAGGTTCTGTAGTTTCTGACTCTGTTTAGATGCTTGATTTAATGTTCTTTTTGAGGAAACCACAGGAGACCTCAGGCAACTTGTTGGCTTCTCTTTACCATCTTGGCCTATTCTTCTCTTCCTAAACTAATTCTTATGAAAGTGAGATTCAAGCATTGCCTGCCACTTCCCTGACAATTCCCCCTATATTATAAATGTTCTTCCTTGTGTATCTCTTTTATATGAGTAGATTTTTTCCATTTAGCTCTTCCTTCCCCTTTCTCCCAGTGTATCCCTCTTTTTACCCCTTCATTTTTTTAGAGATCATTCCAACATAGTCAACTCATGCCTATGCCCTCTCTCTATGTAAACTCCTTCTACTTGCCCTAATAATGATAAAGTTTATAAGAGTTATAAGAAACATTTTCCCATGAATGTAAAGAAGTCAACTGTATTTAGACCCTTATGATTACTCTTTCATGTTTACCTTTTTTATTCTTTTCTTGAATCTTCTCTTTGAATGTCTAATTTTTTGTTCAGATCTGAGCTTCTCATTAGGAATGCTTGAAAGTCTTTTATTACATTAAATATTTTCTCCCTCATAGATTATAATTATCTTTTCTGGGCAGGTTATTATTGGTTGTGATCCTAGATCCTTTGCTTTCTAGAATTTAATATCCCAAGCCTTCTGCTCCTTTTTATTTATTTATTTTTTTGGCTGGGCAATTGGGGTTAAGTGACTTGCCCAGGGTCACACAGCTAGTAAGTGTTAAGTGTCTGAGGCCAGATCTGAACTCAGGTACTCCTGAATGCAGGGCTGGTGCTCTATCCACTGCACCACCTAGCTGCCCTGCCTTCTACTCATTTAATATGGATGCCACTAAGCCTTGTGTGATCATGACTGTACCTCCATAATATTTGAATGGTTTCTTTCTGGCTGTTTGAAATATATATTTTTTTCCTTTGGCCTGGGAGCTCTGATATTTGACTATGATATTCCTGGAACTTTTCATTTGGAAATCCCTCCCTTTTAAAAATAATAAACATTAATTTTTATAGTTTTGAGTTCCAATTTTTATCCCTCCCTCCCTCCCCTAATGCCTTCCTGAGGCTATAAGTAATCAGATATGGTTTATACATGTATAGTTATGTAAAATATTACCATATTAGTTATTTTGTATAAGAAAACATAAATGAAAGCAAAAAATGAAAGTGAAAAATAGCATGCTTCATTTTGTTCCATCAATATAAGTCCTTCCTTTGGAGGTGGATAGTATGTTTCATCAATAGTCCTTTGAGATTGTCTTGGATCATTGTATTGTTGAGAATAATTAAGTCTTTCACAGTTCTTCATCAAACAACATTGCTCGAAACAGAGATGTGCACAATGTTCTCTTGGTTTCATTCACTTCACTGTACATCAGTTCATACAATCTTTCTAGGCCTTTCTGAAGTCATCTTTCTTGTCATTTCTTATAACGCAGTAATATCCCATCACCATCATCCATTCCACCACAGTTTATTTAGCCATTCCCCAATTGCTGGCCATTCCTTTGATTTCCAATTCTTAGCCACCACAAAAAGAACTGCTATAAATATTTTGTAGAAATAGGTCTTTTTCTCTTTTGGGGAGTGTCTTTGGATCAAAGGATATGCACAGTTCTATAGCCCTTTGGGCATAGTTATAAATTGCTCTCCAGAATGGTTGGATCTTTTCATGACTCCACCAACAGTGGATTAGCATCCCACCTCTCCTACATCCCCTCTAACATCATTTGGGCATCTCTTTCAGGAGGTGATCAGTAGATTTTTTTTAAATTTAACATTTATTTTATTTTCCATTTACATATAAGGGTAGTTTTCAACATTCATTTTCATAAGATTTAGATTTCTAAATTTTTCTCCCTCCCTCCCTCCCTCCCTCCCTTTCCTCCCCCCTCCATGAGATCACAATCAGGTTATATATGTACAATCCACAAGTGTTCTTTTTATCAATTCTTTCTATAGGGGTGCATAGTAAGCTTCCTTGGATCATTGCACTGCTGAGAGTAGTTACGTCATTCACAATTGCTCATTGAACAATACTGCTGTCACTATGCACAATGTCCTCCCAGCTCTGCTCACTTCACTATACATCAATGTTAATTAGTCTTTCCATGTTTTTCGGGGATCATCCTGTTTGTCATTTCCTGTAGCAGAAGACCATTCCACTGCAATCATGTAACAGCTTTTTCCATCATTCCTCAGTTGATGGACATTCCCTTGATATTCAATTCTCAGCCTCCACCAAGAGTTGCTATAAATATTTTTTGTATAATTTTCCCCCCTTTTCTCTTTTTCATGATTACTACTGTTATCTGTTTCTGTTCCATCCTATTCCCTTCCCCATGATATTTATTCTATTATCCATCTTCTTTCATCCTATCACTCTTCAAAAGGGATTTGCTTCTGTCTGTCCCCTCCCCCACACTGCCCTTCCTTCTTTTGCCCCTCTTTCTTTATCCCTTTCCCCTCCTATTTTCCCTCAGGGTTATAGAGATTACTCCACCCAATTGAGTGTGTACATTATTCCCTCCTTGAGCCAATTCTAATGAAATTGAGGTCTTTGAGCCAATTTTGATGAGTGTTAGGCTCATTTACTGCCCAGATTAAATAGGTTACTCCATCTAGTTGGGTGTGTCTATTAGTCCCTCCTTGAGGCAGCTCTGATGAGTTTAAGATCTTTGAGCCTTTTCTGATGAGTGTTAAATTCATTTACTACCCTGCTCCTCTCCCATCTCTTCCCCCACTCCATTAACCTTTTTCCTGTTACTTTCAAGTAGGATTTCCATTCTGCCCTTCTCCCTCCCCCAATGAATTCCCTTCAACCCTCAATTTAACCCTAAAGATATCATCACCTTGCTGAGTGATACAGTGGACAAAGCATCACCCCTGGACCCAGGGGGATCCCAGCCAAAACCCGGCCTCAGAAACAAGACAGTTGTCCACTGTATGACCCCAGGTATGTCCCCCAACTCCAATTTTTTATGGTTCTCTAGGGTCTTGTATGTGAAAGTCAAATTTGCCATTCAGTTCAGGTCTTTTCATCACAAATATCTGAAAGTCTTCTTTTTCATTAAAGTCCCATTTTTTCCACTGAAAGATAATGCTGAGTTTTGCTGGGTAGGTGATTCTTGGTTGTAATCCCATTTCCTTTGCCCTTTGGAATACCATATTCCATGCCCTCCGGTCCTTTAATGTAGAAGCTGCTAGATCTTGTGCTATCCTTACTGGGGATCCACAGTACTTGAATTCTTTCTTTTTGGCAGCTTGCAATATTTTCTCCTTGACCTGAGAGCTCTGGAATTTGGCTATAATATTCCTAGGACTTTTCTTTTTGGGATCTCTTTCTGGAGGTGATCAGTGGATTCTTTCAATTTCTATTTTAGCTTCTTCTTCTAGAATTTCAGGGCAATTTTCCCTGAGAATATCTTGGAAGATGATGTCTAAGCTCTTTCCTTGATCATGGTTTTCAAGCAGACCAATAATTTTCAAATTATCTCTCCTGGACCTATTTTCCAGGTCGGCAGTTTTTCCCAGAAGATATTTCACATTGCCCTCTATTTTTTTATTCATTTGGATTTGCTTTATTGTGTCTTGGTTTCTCATAAAGTCACTGGCTTCCATTTGTTCAATACTAATTCTTAGGCAATTATTTTCATCAGAGAGCTTTTGTACCTCCTTTTCCATTTGACTTTTCAAGCTGTTGACTTTTTTCTCATGTCTTTCCTGCATCACCCTTATTTCTCTTTCCATTTTTTCCTCTACCTCTCTAATTTTATCTTCAAAGTCCTTTTTGAACACCTCTATGGCCTGAGACCAATTCGTATTTTTCTTGGAAGCTTTAGATATAGAGGCCCTGATGTTGACATCTTCCTCTGAGGGTGCCCCTTGGTCTTCCTTGTTACTGAGGAAACTTTCTATGGTCCTCACCTCTCTCTGTTGGCTCATCTTGCCTTTCTTTTACTATACTTTTAGCTCCTTAAAGTGGGGCACTATTTCCAGGCTGCAGTATCCCAAGCTTAAGAAGTCCCAGGTGGTATGATTTAAGGAGAATCAGGTTCTTCCCTTGGCTGGCCTGTTTCCTGGTCCTAGATGACCCCAGACCAACTTGCCAATCAACCAGCTTTGTGTGTTGTGATTGTTAGCTCTGATGAGCCTGTGCCCCTCCCCCACCTGGGCCACTTCTACTCAAGCATACCACCTGGTTCTCAGTAGGGGTGTAAAATCCAAGTTCTGCCTTAGCACCAGCATAGGCCCCTGTAGTCTCTCCCCTGCCCAGGGCTCAGCCTGCTCACCAGACTGTGAGCTTAGTTCCAGACAACACTGGTGCTTCAGCTGATTCAGAGGCTCTGGGGGTCTCCTTCTCTGGTGAGGACTTCCTGAGACTGGATCTGTGTCAGGGTGACTGTGGGGTTGGGCCCGACCCCTGTATCAGCACAGCAGCTCCCTCCTTCTGACCTTCCAAGCCATTCTTGGTTAGAAAATGATTTCAGCACATTCTTCTATGAGTTTTGCTGCTCCGGGCATTTTCCTATGACCTTATTTGGATGTATTTTGGAGTGATCATGTCATGAATTCAGGAGCTCACTGCCTTTCATCCGCCATCTTGGCTTTGACAGATCAGTAGATTTTTAAAATTTGTATTTAACCCTCTGGATCTAAGATATCAAGACAGTTTTCCTTCATAATTTGATTGAAACATGATGTCTAGGCTCTTTCTTTGGTCAAGGCTTTCAGGTAGTACAATAATTCTTATATGTTCTCTCCTCATTCTGTTTTCCAGATCATTTGTTGTCCCAATGAGATATTTCACATTTTCTTCTATTTTTTCATTCCTTTGGCTTTGTTTCATGGTTTCTTGATGTCTCATCGAGTCATTAGCTTCCATTTGCCCAATTCTTCTCCTTAATGAGTTCATCTCTTTAGGGGATTTTTGTCCCTCTTTTGCCTTTTATCCAATTCATATATCCAATTGCATAACTCTCATTTATTTCCCTGATTTTCCTCTACCATCATCATCTATTTCTTTAACTCTTCCAGGAATTATTGTTGGCTTTAGTTCCAATTAGCATTTTTATTTGAGGCATTTTTTGGTATCTGTTTTCACATTATTGTCTTCTGAGTTAATTTTTTTGGTCTTCCCTCCCATCCGTAGTAGCTTCCCTCCATCATATTCTTTTTTGTTCTTTCCTTATTTTTCCAGTCTAATTATTGACTTTGAAGATTATGTTAAAGTTGGACTCTGCTCATTTTGGGATATGTAGTGTTAAGGCTAAAATTCTAGCTAAACTGTCTAAAATATCTAATGAGTGGTCGCCAATATAAGCTTTAGCAAGAGTTAGGCTTTTAAGCATTTATTAAGGAGAATAAGAATTTGGTAAAGAGAGAGAGAAAGGCCTAGATTCCTATCTATAAAAGGGAAAGCACATTTCTAGCTCCCCTCTCTACCAGCTTCCTCAGGAAAGAGCAAGTCAGAGCTCCAGGCTCCCCCTTCTTCCTCCCACAAGCTAACGTCACTTCCTGATGCCAAAGAAAAGATGCATGGTCTTGCCCTCAAAGACCTTCACTTCATAGGCAGAGTTCTTCTACAGTAAGTCTCCAGCAGGTGGCGTCATTCCAATCGTTACAGTTAGCACTGGACCCAGATTCAGGCCTTTCCATGACTCCATTTTCAGAAACTGTTCTTGGTGTTGAAAGGTTTTTAGTGTTTCCAAGTTGGTGTGATCCTAGAAGAGGTATATTCAGTGAACTCCTAGTCTGTGCTTTGTTCTTCACCCAGGAAAAGTCCCTGGTCCCCTGAAACTGCAAGTGCTAGTGCTCCTCTTTGCTTTGCAACTAAGACCAGGGCCCTTGATCCCTTGTGACTGACAAGCAATATTCCTTTCTGCCCTGGAATTGTGATTCAGAGCTGTATATAAGTAATTCAGTTGCCAATTGGCACCAGTTGTACTTAGTGCTAACAAGTTTTCCCCTGTAATCTCTTTTTGATCAGTTTTCTAACCCCCTTAATGTCCATGAGTTGAGAACTCCCAAAGTTGTGCTGCTATGGCAGTAACTGTTGTCACTACCACTTATGTGGATTCTGGGCAGGCCTCTGCCCTGGTGTCATAAACTTCTACTGATGAACTCTTAAGTTTTCTTAGGCCAGAAAAATGTCTCAAGCTGACCTTTTGTCATATCTGCTCCTCCAAAATTTGCTTTGAGATGTTATTTTAAAGCTGTTTGCAGGGGAACTTTATGAGAATTCTGTTGGGTGGCTACCCCTAATCTACCATCTTGGCTCCTCCTATTCTGATCTTATTGTAAATCCAGCACATCATGATACCATCTAGCTGTCAACACACATATGTGTATACACGTGTATATGCCTGTATATAGATATACATGTGCATATGTATACTACTACTGTTGGCCATTGGGACCTTGCTGGAACTATTATTCATACTTGCAGCTGTATTGATCCTAATAACTATATCCCTAAGAACTGTATTTATTTTGTAGACAGAAAAAATTGCAGAAAAATAAATGTATAACTTAACACTTCTTTATAAACTGTCTAAGAAGAAACTTCTTCTCCTTTAGAACTTACCAAATGTTTGGAGTCCTAAAGAAAAACAAATCTTTCATTACCATCCCACTTGAGAGTATTGTTTAAAGGGGAAGGTATTTGTAGCAAAAAAGGAAAGCATGGAACATGAATAATCTACAGATTGAATTCATTCAGGGACATAGGTCATGTTTGTCCAACTCTTACCATCCTCCACCTCAATAACAATAACAAAAAGTCATGGTTATAATTATTAAAGATAATTCCATTGTCTCTTCATTGCATTGTAAATGTCACACAACATTATAGCATAAACTCTGTAATCTATTCACAATGAATTCTTTTTTCAACTTTTCAACATCCTAAAGTTTTCTTGAAAGAAAAATAAATGTATCCCTCTTTTCTAAACTATATTTAAGTAAGTTAATCCAATTTAGTTCAATTCAGTTCACAAAATGCCAACATTTCAGAGTTGGGAAGAAACGCAGTAGCTTCCTAATTCAATCCATACTTGAACTATAATATATACAACAATCCAGCTTTTAATACAAGACTTAATCAGGGTGAAATACTGTACTTCCCACTGTAGCTCATTTCAGTTGTCGACAGTTATAATTATTATAAACTTAATCCTTTCAGTTGAGTCATGTCTGACTCTTCATAACTACACTTGGGGTTTTCTTTAACAAAGATGCTAGAATGTTTTGACCTTTTCTTCTCCAGCTCATTTGACTGATGAGAAAACTGAGGCAATCAGGCTTTAAGTGACTTGCCCAGGGTTGCACAGCTAGGAAGTGTCTGAGGCCAAATTTAAACTCAGATCTTCCTGACTCCAGGCCCTGTGCTCTATCCACTGCATCACCTAACTGCCATAACTTTGTTGTTACATGAAGCCTAATTTTGCCTCTTTTATATACACTGGGTATTCCTACTTCTTCCCTTTGTGGTTAAAAAATATATTTCTTTCATATGACAGATGTTGAAATCCTTAAAGACATCCTGCTCCCTTGAGTCTTTAGGTCAGTTTAGCTCAGCTCATTTAAGTACCAAAACATTTATTAAACTCTAACTTTGAGCAGAGCAGTGGAAGAGATAGCAAGATTAAATAAGACATCTCTGCCCATGGATTTTTTTTTTTATTCTGGAGGGAAAGAAGATAGTATTACAACTTATGCAAATGAGCACAAAATGCAAACTATGAGGACATAAATAGGGAGAATCTTCTTGATTCTTCTAAGAATAGACTAGAAGAATCCAGATAGAGTAAATAATTTCAGCTGATTGGGTATTAGATGTACCAGAATAGAAAACAGAGATCGTTTTTAAAAGATCATTTGGAGTGAAGACTATGGGTCTAATTGGGGAAGGCTAAAATGTGAATGAATTTCACTAACATTTCATTGAGTCAGAGAAAAGGGACATTGGAGGCCAGTTTAATGCCCTCATTTTAAAGATGAGAAAACTGAGATCTAAGTAAGTGAAAGGACTTTGCAAAGGTCAAAAGTGTAAGATCTGCTAGAAGTAGTGGCCAAACCCAGATCCTTTCACTCCAAAACTAGTGTTCTTTTCACAACACCATTTTCAAAGGAATTCTTTTGATTTAGCAATGGGAGGAAGGTACTCCCTAACTATAACCCACCTCTTTTTCAAAAATGTATTTGCTTGGTTTGAGCACCATGATGTTGGGGTAGCTAAATCTACAATATTTTCAAGGTTCAATTTCTTTCAAAAATTATTTTTATATAAAGGCATCTGGGTGGCATCATGAATAGAGAGCTGGATTTCTTATTAGAAATATGTAAGTTGGAATCCTGTTAGGTATTTTTTAGTTTTGTGATCTTAGGTAAGTTGATTAACCTCTTTCAAACTCAAGTTTCTCATTTGTAACAATGGGGATAAAAATAGCACTAACATTGTAGGATTGTATATGAGGATTAAGTACAATAATACCTGAAAATTTCTTTGCAAATCTTAAAGCACTACACAAATGTAAATTATTGTTATTGTTTGGTAGGATTATGGATTGATTTATTAATTATGTAATATTATAACAAAAATAATTTTTATAGTAGTAATATAGTTTCTATCCATCCTTCATTAATAGTTCAGATGTGGACAGACTAGGTTCATATTATCTTATTTAGCTTAGTATATTTGAGGAAGTAGAATAGGTACCAGGGTACTTTTGAAATAATTTTCAAAGATGAACATAATCTAGTAAATTTTGTTTTAAGCAGTTTATTATATAATGTCTTTGTGTCATGAGACCAAACTTTTAAGACACGGTTTTTATAAATTTAGTAAATAAAAACTCAAATTTGTCTTGTAAATTATAGAGGGAAAAAAGGAAAGTATGTCATAAGGGTAAAATACAAGTTAAGAAAATACCATCACTCTAGAAGAAAAAAGGGCAGAGAAGCATATGTAAGCAGCTTCATGTGAATTAGCATCCAATTTAATAAATGTCAAATTAAGTTCTTTGATTCTGTGTGGTTAATGCACTATTGATTTTAAGGAAAGATGATATGATGACTAAAAGCACATCTATCCCTTTGCCTCCCCAGGATTAACTGTTTCTCAGGGAGAATAGATTTTGCCCTGGAAACGGTTGGAGCACTTTTCTCTGTCTTAAAATCTTCCAGCCTGGAGGACAAGAGTCTTTTTAGCCTGGCAGACATGACATACAAAACCTGTGCATGCCCGTCTGACGAGAGAGGCTCTAATGAGGAAAAGCTCAAAATAGCACATACCAAAGAGGCGACACAACCTCTAACTGGCGACCTGTTTAGAATTTAGTTTCAAGAGATTGCAGTCCTTGTTTTTCTCCATCACAAAAATGAGGATTAGAAACCGCACTTTCTTCCTGCATTACATGTTCTGCTGAAGATGGCAAGGTCATTTATTTCTTTTCTAGATAATTTACCATAGTAAATATGACTTTAGTTTGAAATTCCTTCCATTTTTTTAAATCTTTCAACATTGAAGAAATATCATGATTGGGAACTTATTAATCATACCCTGCTAATTTTTGCAGACTCTTCTTAATTTCATTCATGTAATTACATGTACCTTCTTTGGAACAGGAATTCTGTCACATGCAGCTAACATAAGCATTTTGCTAAAGCTGTCCAGTTACTAATTAGTCAGTTCAGTTCATTCTGAAGCAATCAATCCAACAAAGTATTCATTAAGTTCATTAAATAGTGCATATGTGGGAGTAATACTATAGTCTAGTATATACCAATTACCTACTAGGGTCTGGGGAGAGATACAAACATAAGTAAGATGTGGTCCCCACACACATGGAGCTTACAATAGAGTAAAACATACACACACAAATATATATGTATATGTAGATGTGTATGCATATATGCACATGTATATGTAAATATGCACATATCTACATGTATACATATATAAAATAAAATTTAAAAGAATTTAAGTATATATCATAAAGTAAAAAAATACAATGTTATATCCAAAAGATAAAAAATGTTTTTTGTATATTGAAGTGTGTCATTTGGCTAGACACAGATATATTGCTTTTACACATTTTAAGGCAAGGATTTTAGAAAATTTCTCCTTTCGCCGCTTTAGCATATTAAAGTTCTTCCCTTGGACTTGCTTCAAAAAAGAAATAACAATGGTTTATACTTTATAGGTAATAATCACTTTCACATACATTATCTAATCTTATTCCCATAATACCTTTTGAGAAGATAATTCAAGTATTGTTTTCTCCATGCAGATAAATGAATTTAAGCTCATGATGTTGAAGTGGTATGCTTAACTTCTTTCTATTATAACATTATGTTTCTAAGGCAAGTATATATGTTTGGAGTGGGGTGTGGCATAGAGAAAGACTGATTCTTCCAACCATATTATGTAAATCTAAACAGAAATTCATTCTCAAGGTTTGGGAAAGCTTAACCAGTTACCTTTAAATAAGAAAATTGGAATTAATGCTGTTCAAATGGAAATAAAATGTGTAAATATTTCCCTCTGTGTAATTTAATTCCATTCCTGTCTCTATAGGATAGGCTGCTAGATTGCACAGTGTCTAGAGCCCTAGGCCCAAATTCAGTAAGACCTGAGTTCAAACATAGCCTCAGACACTTACTAGGTATATGAATTATCCTGGGCAAGTTACTTAATGTCTGTCTTACTCAGTTATCTCCACTATTAAATTAATTGATTAATTTTTATTAAGTGGCCACTGTTTCTGTCACGGTACTAAGTTTTGGGGATACAAAAAGAGGCAACAAGACAGTTCCTGTTCTCAATGAGTTTTAAATATAATAAGGGAGACAACATGCAAACAAATATACAGAGTAAGCTAGATACAGGATAAATAGAAGATAATTAAAAGGGGGCAGACACTGGAATTTAGAGGGGTTGGGGAAGGTTTCCTGTAGAAGGTGGGATTTTACTTGGGACTTAAAAGAAGCCAGGGAGGCCGTTTGATAGAATTGAGGAGGGATAGCATTCCAGGCATGGAGAAATATTAAAAAAATGCCCCGGAGTATCATATTCACAGAACTTTTCATTGGATTGAAGAGTGCATGCTTAGCATCCAACTTTCAGTGTTGTTGTAAGGATAAAATGAGATATTTGTACAGTGCTTAGCTTAGTTTCTGGAACATAGAAGGTACTTAATAAATGCTTGCTCCCTTGCAGCAGCAGTATGGCACAGTGAGAGCTGATCACGATATCAGGAAAACCTGAGTTTGAATCCTACATCAGATATTTACTGGTTGCATAATCCTGAAAAGTTAGTTAGATTCATAATGGTCTGGGTAATTCTTATTAATTTATTTTATGTTTTTTTTTCAGTTGGAATATTTCAACCCATTTAAAATCATATTAGAATAATTCTTATTTGAGTATCACTCCATTTGTCTAGAAGCTGAGAAAGTGCCAAGTAATGATTGAGAGATTCTATATCTTATTTTTTCCTTTGATTTCCATAATTACAAAGAAGATGCTACAAGGATTTTCTTAACAGACATTTCAACACTAGGCCAAAGGGCTGTTTCATCAAAACTCTAACAATTGGAATGACGCCACCTGCTGGAGACTTACTGTAGAAGAGTTCTGCCCATGAAGTGAAGGTCTTTGAGGGCAAAAAACCAGGAGTCTTTTCTTTGGTATCAGGAAGTGACGTTGGGTAGTGGGAGGAAGAAGGAAGAGACTAGCGCTCTGTCTCTGGCTTTCCTTTGGACTCTGGTGGAGAGCGGAGCTAGAAATGTGCTCTCCCTTTAATAGATAGGAATCTAGGCCTTTCTCTCTCTCTTTACCAAATTCTTATTCTCCTTAATAAATGCTTAAAAGTCTAACTCTTGCTAAAGCTTATAATTTATTGGCGACCACTCATTGGATATTTTAGACAGACTAGCTAGAATTTTATCCCTTAACAGGGCAATTCATCTTGAATTTGTCTGACAACCAAACATCAAATACTTATTCTTCTTTCCCAAATGAGTTTACTATTATGTGAAGCTTTAGTTACCTACAATTTTATAATTTAAAAAAATATTTTTTCTTCAAAATATTGAATTAATATTTATTCTCATGAAGCAATAAGAGGTTAAAAAGCAAAACTCGATCTTGAAAATGTTTTCTTTTGGTTCAAGACTGTTTAAAGAAAGATTTTAAAAGGATTGGATTTCTATAATAGGATAACCAGGGTTCATTTCTTCTTTCTCTTCCTTCCTTCCTTCCTTCCTTCCTTCCTTCCTTCCTTCCTTCCTTCCTTCCTTCCTTCCTTCCTTCCTTCCTTCCTTCCTTCCTTCCTTCCTTCCTTCCTTCCTTCCTTCCTCTCTTCTTCCTCTTCCTCTTTCTCTTCTTCTTCCTCATCTTCTCCATCTTCCTCTTCCTCTTCTCATTCCTCCTACTCTTCTTCCTGCTCCTCCCCTTTATCCTTCTAAATTTTAACAATTAGGTCTTCCCATCTTACCCAGGAAGCAAGAGCAGGGGCTACTCATGGGTCTGATACTACTATTGATAGGCATGATATCTTTTACCACTATACTAGTTCATCTCTCTTCAGTCAATTTGGTGCCTCTAAATTCCTTCCTTGTCTCCAAGAGGCTCATCATATTATTTCTGAATTTAGTGTGGACACCTGTTGTTCATAGCTAATGGAAACTCAGAACTCCTGAGGCCAAGAGGTCTTCCAGATTCAGCCTACCTCATAAATGGGATTAGAGGTATACGACACCATACTGGCTGCATGGTTCATTATTTAGAAACCTGTCGAAGGAAAGGAAAAAGGAAGACTGTGACTTAATCTCTTTACTCTTGAAATCAGGATGAAAGAAAGTGATGACATAACACTACCTGATCAATTTTATACTTGTACCAGAGAGGAGAACATCATGTTGACTTGGGGCTCTTCATCAGAGGGCACTTCAAAAAGCTTCATTTCTCCTCTTTGCCCCACCTTGTTTATACAATCCAGTATAAGGACAACTTACATTAAGCTGTGGTTTTTTAGGTAATTGAAAGAGCAGTGTTTAATGATTCTATTTCTAGTGAATAAACCTTACTCTAGGCCTCTAATTTTTATGTCAGTCATCTTAGTACTTTCAGTGGTGCATTCTTGTCAGTGATAGATTGAACTGATTTCCTTCTTTGCCATACAAGAAAAATAAGTGGAAATAGATTGTGAAGAAATAATGGTGATCTCTTGCATCTGGTGGTATTTCACATCATCATTTTTATCCTTTTTATCTTTTTAAAGAATGTAGCCTTATATGTGGAATCCCCAAAACTTTGTTTTTGTTTTGTTTTGTTTTGTTTTGTTTAACTCAGGAGCCATGACCATATGACATTGTAGAAGTCGCTACAAATCAATTCCTCTAGCAGCCAGCCTGAATTACAGCTGTGGAAGAGCTTTACCTGGAATCAGAAATACCTGAGTTTAGATCCACCCTCAGATATTTACTAGTTTATGACTGGGCAAATAACTTAATCTCTGTTTGTTTCAGTTTCCTCATTTGTAAAATGGGGATACTAATAGGATCCACCTCCCAGCATTATTTTGAGGATAAAATGAGAAATTATAGAAAAATCTTATATTTGTTTATTATTGCAATTCAAGAAGCAATTGAGAAAGCAGGATTTTCTCAATTTAGTTATTGGTTTACTTCAGATTAAAATGGACAGCTGGTCTTTGGTAAAGATGACAATACGAAAAGTTAAAGCTGAGCCCAGCTCCCACTTAAGAAGGGAACAAGAAAGGGAAAAAAAACCCAATAACATCCAGGGAAACACCAGTAACAACTATGTAATTTGGAAATTTAGGAGACATGAAGTCTGCTGGCATATTAGAGATTCTAGGAATTCTAAAAGTGGCCTTTATCTGGTAAATGGGACTTGAAGACAGCAGGATATTGGCCCTGAATTATCAGAGTCAGAGTAAGGGGAAAAGCCACTTCCTTGTCAGTCACTGCCCAAGGATAGAGGGTTGAGCAGTATGTCCATACCTTGCAAGCATGGAAGAGGCCTGAAACTGCATCTGGTTACTAGAGTCCTCTCTGATCCAAAGCAGAGGACAAAGTCAGCTCTTGGTAGGTCTGAGAGTCTAAGGAAACCAAGATGGGACAGGCAACTGGGCAGCCCACATTCCTTTCCTATTGCCTATAACCATGCCCTGTAGAATCTCTGACATTGCATCAGACTTCGTCAAGGCCACAGAATAGGTCAAAATATACTGGCAGTTAGTACTTGCTTGAGGAGCTAGAGGCAGAACACTGACATTGAAGCAGAGAGTGGTCTGGACCTAGCTCATATTTCCAAGCCAGACTTTCATAGAAGTCCAGGGAGGAGAAATAGGAACTGAGCAATCCCATCCAGAATTTTTTCAATTTCAAACTTCAAGACCAGACCTAGTCATCTTTTATTTGAGTGCAAAAGGGCAAAGAACCTCTTCCTAGAACAAAATTCTAGGAAAAGAGACTATAGATATGAGTCAATACAAATAAAATATAACTTCTTTTTTTGTTTGTTTGTTTTTGTTTTGTTTTGTTTGCAGGGCAATGGGGGTTAAGTGACTTGCCCATGGTCACACAGCTAGTAAGTGTCAACTGTCTGAGGTCGGATTTGAACTCAGGTCCTCCTGAATCTAGGGCCAGTGTGCTCTATCCACTGTGCCACCTAGCTGCCCCCTATAACTTCTAATATAATGAAGAATTGATATGGGTTAAGAGAAGCCTAAGAGGTAAATCCAGAACAAGAGAATGACTAGACAATAACTATATTCAGAGCCTCAGGGGAATTAAGAAAATAGATTAGTTTTTTCACAAGAACTCCAAAGGTGAATGGACAATGAAATGAGGTAAAAATAATTAAGTCAAGCTCTTAAAAAAAATAATGAATAGCTTAGAAGAGAAAGTAGTATACCTGACTCAAGTAGTTACTTCCCCCTAAAATACAGTATTTCAATCAGAACTCAGTGATTCAATGATACAACCAGAAATATTAGAATTCAGGAGATTAAAGAATTAGAACAGGTGTGTTATAAGTATGTGGACAATTGACCTGGTAGTACACGTTGTCACATTGTTCCTCAGAACATGGGTTTCCATAATAACTTTTGGAATACACTAAGGCATACATCTTGTCCTTATCCTCATTTTGTCTTCTTCCTCCTTATCACAACTGGTATTTATATTATGCTTTAATGTTTGCAAAGGATGTTGCCAACAGTATTTCTTTAAGCCCTTCCAGTGAGGTAGTTGTTATTTTCATTCCTGCTGTGCAGATGAAGAAGTTGAAGCTTAGAGACTTAATTGGTGTGTCCTGAGTGATATACCCAGTGTCTCAGCTAGGATTAAAGCTGAGACTTTCCTGATCCCCAAATCCATTGTTTTCACTACTGAACTAAAGTGAAAGGATGAAAAAGGGAAGATACATGGGAGAAATTCTGAAAGGCTTATCCTAATGAATTCTCTTATATTTAATTATGCTATCAACTTAAAATATAATCTATTATCAACTAAAGCATTAAAAACTTACAATGAAACACCTAAAGAGTGTTATTTCATCTTCATTGGTTCCTTCCACACTCATGTTAAAGGTATTTTCCTCATCCGATTAAGTATTTTAAGGAATGAAACAATGTCCTTTCTTCAGCAGAGGACATCCACATGCTGAGAAAAGGGAGATCAATTAGGAAATGCCTCTTCTCAACAATACTACATCCTGTATACACTCAACTCCATAATCTGTTCTCCTAATTATTTTCTCCTGTTTCTGAGGAAATGATTGTTCCCCTTGACAAGGTTAATCTCTCTGCTTTTGTCCTTGATCCCAAGCCCTCTTGTCACCTTTCCTTTCCTATCATACCTAGATCTCTTCTATCTTTAAAGAAACATTGACTTGACCCCTTCCACAGTTTGTTTTACTTTTACAAAAGCAGTATGCTTTCATTGCTTTCACTTCATTTCCTTTAATTCTCTTCTTCATTTCTTTTTTTTTTTTTTTTTTTTTTTAGTGAGGCAATTGGGGTTAAGTGACTTGCCCAAGGTCACACAGCTAGTAAGTGTTAAGTGTCTGAGGCCGGATTTGAACTCAGGTACTCCTGAATCCAGGGCCGGTGCTCTATCCACTGCGCCACCTAGCTGCCCCTCTTCTTCATTTCTTACAATCTGACTTCAGATATCAATACTTGATTGAAACAACAGATTCTTAATTTCAGAATTCAACTTCTTTGTCTAAGTCCTTTTTATTAACCTCTCCATTGTTGACAATATTGACCTTCCCTTTATCCCCCTAAATGTTTTTGATATTGCTCTCTTCTGTTTATTATCCTTCCTCTCTGACAAATCATTACCATGAAGTGATTTAAGTAATAATACAAATCATTATTCTTTTGTTGGTTCATGATATACCTGAATTGCTGTGTGAATGTAATCCTGGACTGTGTCTGGCACCCTCCTTTTCTCACTTTCTACACATATTCTCTTGCAGATATCATAAGCTACAGTTGGTTAAATTATAATTTCCATGTACACATCTCTGACATCTACATATTTAGGACAGGGAAGTGAATAAGCTTTTATTATGTTCCTACTACGTGCCATTCACTGTGCTGAGTTTTTACAAATATTACCTCATTTGATCCTTACAACAACCTTGAAAGGTAGGTACTATTATTATCCCTATTTTATTGTAGAGGAAAGAGAGTCAGATAAAGATTAAGTGACTTGCTCAAGGTCACATAGCTAGTGTCTTAGGCTGGATTATAACACAGGTTTCTGACTCCAGGCTCAGTACTACATTGACTTTTTAATGTTGTTCCAATCTATCTATTTGTTTTACTCTCCATTGTACTTTCTTACTTCTAGCCAAAGTGGTCTAATGGCCACTCCATATAGCTGCCATTTCATTGCCCATCTCTGAGCCTTGATTATATGCTGTTCTTATGCCTCAAATGCTCCTGTCCATCCTCCTCTTTATTTCTTAAAATCCCTAGCCACTTTCTATAAGAGACCTGTTCTGATTCTTTCATTGTTAGTGCTCATACCAAGATTACTTTAGATATACTTTGTATGCATTTTTACCTACTAATCTATTTACATGCCATCACTTCTGATATAGAAGTATTTTTATTTTTGAGGGCAGGAAGAATTTATTTTTTGTCTTCATGTCCCTATTGCCTTATTCAGTGCTTGACACATAGCAGATAATTAAATGCTTATTTAATTTAAAATTATGGCTAATCTCTTTGAATTTCAAAATTTCTAAGTGGGACAGTTTTCAACAACATGGCGTAGCAGTTAACATTTTTTCATTCAAGCTAGGAAATCCATGAAATTATCCGTTCAATAGGATTAAATATGACTTAATCTCATCTCTCTCATTACGAAAACAATCATCCATGTAATCAGTAATTTTATATTCATGAAATTATCAATAGAAAATTGAGACAAATAACTAATCAATTCAGTTAGCTTATCAAATTCTAGTTGTTTAATAGAGCTGGCCAGCTGACTTAAATGACTTATCAATTGAGTTGTAGCATATAAGCCAGATGCACGTACAGCTATAGAGTAGGTTCTTCTTGTGAACTTTAATAGGATTTATTGATTGCTAAGTAAAATCAACATCATTGTGACAAGCCATTTTACACCCGAGGGTCCCTCCCAAAATTTGTTTTTTCACCAAGACAAAATGTAGTTAGTTGGTACAACTATGGGACAGTTCTCAAGAAAAGGGATCACACAATAATTTTTAAAATTAGCAAATAATAAAAAGAAGCTAACAAAAAAGAGAAAATGACAAAAGATTCTTTCCTAATGCCCTAAAAGATTTATGGCATTTTTCAAAACTCTGAATTTACATCCAAAGAATAGTGAGGCAATTGGCATCATTAAAAACTCATTCACAATGAAAAAATGTTTTATATTATGTATATAGGATTATGATATGAGGGTGTGCCCTGTTTTGGCTTCGGAAAAGTTCAATATTAAAAAGCAAAAACAAAGACATTGAAATATGTCTGGGAAGTCCTTTTAGTCATGTCCTCATTTGCTTATTATAATAAGACCACTGTAGAAATCTGGGAATTTGGGAGACCAAAGAGGAGCAACAACTTGACCTTGACTCCTACTTTCCCAGACACCAGAGATATATACCCACCCAGAGAGCCAGGGAAAGGAAGATAATGCCTCCCCTGACGTCTCTTTCCCACCCTCAGTCCCCGCCAAGACTGAGGCCATGCTAGGCTGAGTGAGATCATCACCAAGACATCAGTTACCATGACAACTGAACCCCAAAACTGTAGCCTAACTATTAAACTTTGGAAACAGAAGCCAGACAAGAAGGTGGAATGGTCAAGTGATACTGTGGACAATGAACATCAAAATGTTGCTGTATCTATGAAAAGTCTCTGGCCTTTGGTGAGAGCTCCACAGAGAGTGATGATGAAGATGATGAAGGCTATGGTCACACTCACTGTGATCCAGGCCACTGAAAGGGACAGCATCATGCTGCCACTGGCCCACCTCCAACCACTCTTTCCCACCCCCTAAGCCCTCCCAAACCCCACCTGGGCCCATGCACCTCTCAGCTTCACTCTCCTTTCCTTGTCCCTTCATTTATCTGGACCTGAATGTGTCTGTGTCACTACTTGAGGATTAAAGCCCATAGTCTGACATCTCCCTCCCCCTCTTCCAATCCCCTCACCTTGCCTCTTCTCTACCTACTAGAGGGAATGGGGAGGAAAGGGCAGGTAAAAATCCTGGAGTCCTGATTTTGCTGCTATACTGGAACCCAGGCTTCCAGACTCCTTCTATCTTTCAGGGACCCAGGCATCTAGCTCTCTCAGCTGTCATTCCTCTTCCTCCATACCATTCCTGTTCTCAGGGATCCAGGCATCTTTTATCCTAGTCTTCAGCCCCATTCTTATCCAGCCCTCTGTTCTCACTGCCAAATTCCCTTTCCTAGGGTTTAAATCCTCCCAACCTTCAATTCTCTGTCCTCTGAATCTCTAAGCACATTCAAGAGTGGGCTTTATTATAACTCCAGCGTTCACTGCCAGGCCTCTGTCCCAGCCAAGACCCAGGTGTCCATTCCCCTTAGTGACCAATTGCCGTGCTGTCAAGCTGTACTCCAATCCTGGCTTAAAGCACCTACTCCAAAGCATTATACAATCCTAATTATTATTCATCAGCTGGGAAGGAATTCAGACTATGTCTTAAATTCTCATCAGCAGGCTGTCTACCCCTTCCTAAGAGGCTGACATCAGAGGGTCCCTACTCCCGATCTTTCTCAACTACTACTCCCCAAAATATACTCAGGAGAAAATGAAGGGAGAAGGCTTTTGGCAAAGGAAGCTGAAATTCTGCTTGCCTGGGTTTGATTCCCTCAGTTTGCTGGTTTGCCTATTGCAGAGGTTGTATCCAATATGGTATTGAGGGAAACATAGGAGGGGAGGAAAAGGGATCAAAGAGGTTTGTATTCCTTCTACCTACCCTGCTCCCAAATAAGTCCAGAAGAGCACCACCAACTAATAGGCCCCCTCCACTCAATTCCTGAGAGTGAGCCATCCACTATTTATTATGTTCTTCCACTTAACTGCGAAGATCAAACAACTCCACATCTTCCCTGAAATTTCATTTATTGCCACAGGCTCTCAAAGTAAATAACCCAACATAAAATAAAGAATCTGGGAATATGATTTGCTCATCTCAAAAAGTACCAGTGAGGTCCCTCAATGAGTCAAACCTGTCTTAAATCAGGAGGAATTTTTGAACAGGAGACTTTAGCCCTCTACCACATCCTTCCTGGAGATAATAAACCTTAAATCCAAGGTCTTGGAGGAGTCAAAGAGGAGAAACTTCTACCAATTCTAGGCTAAGGGTTGCTCTCCATTGTAAAAGAACACATCAGCACTAGCACCGAAATAACACTGTAATACCCAGATGAACTAGAGGGTGGAAGTGATGGCATCTACAGCTATCAAAATGTGAGCCCAGTAGAGATACCATACCCTTGTGAAGAGCCCAGCAAATGTCTATACTGCATGTCTCATTGTTGCAACAGTAGCCTAGTGACCAAGTTTAATAGCAGCAGTGGCCAAGTGAAATGGCTAGACTGGTCCAGGAGAACATGTATCCAAAAGCCTAGTTACCTAGGTGGATAGCCCAAGACCAGATTTACCAGTAAGTTGTACTCTGTGGGCAGCAAACTGAGCCCAGCATATCAGCAACTTTTCCATCACTGACTTTTTTTGGTTATCTTTGCAGAGAAAGAACAGTGAGACCCTGCAGTTCCAACGTTGTGAGTTGCCATAACCATAGCCATAGTGAGTTGCCATGTGTTCCCTACCAATATTTCCATTACCATGGTGTTTTAAGTTTATGTCCATTTCTCCTGAGACTTTAAATTATATCTTTTGGGGAAAGTAGTTAGTTTTGTTTTATTTTGTTTTTGGTGGTGGGGGATGCTTTGTTACTATTATTTTTGTTATGCCACTTGAGGAAATATCTCTTATAAGAGAGTTATTTGAATCTATTTAATTATTGGAAATAGCAAAATCACCAGTGGGGGCTTGTGAGCTACCAAGTTAGGAGTAGTTTCACACAGGGTTATCCTTAGAATTCAAGGCAGTCATCATACCTCCTGGTTTTCAGCCTTCCAGCTCTAGTGAAAGATGGGGAAGTGATCCCAGAGTGAGCATAATGATAATATTATAGATTTAGAGCTAGAAGGGGCCTTAAAAGTCATCTATATCACTTATTTAAATCTTATGCAGGGGGCATCTAGGTGGTACAGTGGATAGAGCACCAGCCCTGGAGTCAGGAGGACCTGAGTTCAAATCTGGCCTCAGACACAACACTTACTAGCTGTGTGACCCTGGGCAAGTCACTTAACCCCAATTTCCTTACCCCCCCCCAAAAAAAAAACACAAACCAAAACTCCTATGCAGAATACATCATGCAAAATGCTAAGATGGACAAATCAAAATCCAGAATTAAGGTTGTCAGGAGAAATATCAATGCTCTTAGATAAGCAAACTATTCAACTCTGGTGGCAGAAAGTATAAAAAAAATTAAGCCTCTTGATGAGGGTGATAGAGAAAAGTGTAAAAGCTGGCTTGAAGCTTAACATTAAACAAACAAGCAAAAAAATAATAATTTCATGGCAACTAGTGTCCTTACTTCCTGGCAAATAAAGAAGAAATGAAAGTAGTATCAGATTTTATATCTTGGGTTGAAAGATCATTGCACAGAAAAAGAAAGATCATTGCACAAAGTGACTGCAGCCATGAAATTAAAAGATGCTTGCTCCTTGGAAGGAAAGCTATGGCAATTCTAGACAGCACATTTAAAAACAAAGGTCCAGTAGTAACATATGACTTGCAAGTTGAAGTATAACAAAGACTGAGTACCTCAGAATCAATGCTTCCAAATTGTGGTACTGGAGAAGACTTTTGAGAGTTGTCTTTGAAAGCAAGTAGATAAAATCAGTCAATACTTAAAGAAATTAATTCACACTACTTATTGGAAGGACAAGTACTGAAGTTGTAGCTTAAATACTTTTGCCATATAATGAGAAAAAAGGACTCATTGGAAAAGAACCTGATGTTGGGAAAGATTGAAGGCAAAAAGTGAGGATGGTAGGGGAAGAAATTGAAAGTGTCATGGAAGCAAACAACATGAGCTTGGATAAACTTTGGGAGATAGTGGAGGATAAAAGAATCTATGAGATTCTAAAAGAGCTATGGTCCAGGGGTCAGATTTGACTGAATAAATGAACAACAAAATGTCAACTACCTCATTTATAGTTAATGGAGCTGAGTTGAAGAGAAATTTTAATGACGTGCCTGAATTGGTCTTGGCAATAAGTGGCAGAACTATGTATTGAACCAACATTATCAGACCATAAATCTCTGGCTTTTTCTACTGTCTCAGTTCTTACTATTTTCATGTCTAGTAACTGGTATTAAACAATAACACAATATTTCAGATAACATCATCATTAGGTTGGGAACAGATAGTTGTAATAATTAGTGCTTTTAAAGTGCTTAGAGATCAAGAACTGAAAGGACATATGAAGCACAAATTATAATTCATCACAGTTATTGCTTGATTATATTGCCCATTAGCTTAGATTAGTACTGTACCTGTGCAATAAGATTCAGCACTCTTTCACAGGACCATACTTTAGGAGAATGAAAGAGGCTCTTAAGTCACATAGGCTTTTCAGTGCCATTTTTAAAATGAGTCATCCTCAATTTTCCCTGGGAGATTGTTCCAATGTCTGAAAGTTATCAACTTTTTAAAATGAATATTGCAAATTGTTTACTCATTTTAGTTTTATAGAATCAATAGCAGGGAGATATATAACTAGAAAAATCTGAAATTTTCATTTAATCTTAAATAACATATCTCTCATTGCTGCTAGCAAGATGACTAGCACATAATAGGTGGTAAATACATTCTAATGGACTTGACGTGTCAAAAGCTCCCTTGAACATCCTAGAATTAGGAATGGAGGAGAATAAGAAGAGCCTCCAACCCTATTCTAAAATACTATTTTATCATTGTCTTTTATAATTTCCTTAAACTGTACTTCCTTTCCAATATGGTAGTGAATTTAGCTTTTATTTGCTGGTCTTGATAAGTATAATTTACAGGTAGGTGGAATAATGAGTTTGTGTATAGTAGGTAAAGAGGTATATTCTATGGTGTGCTGGTAAATGTTTAACAATTCACTTTCCAAAAAGGTATAACCCACTTTTAAGTTTACTCTACATTATTAATACTTTCTCCTTTAATTTCTTAAGTCCTGGCAATCAACATAACACAATCCTGGTTTGAGTCAATCATCAATTTCCAAGGTATTAATGCTCACATTTAAAATTTAATGAGCAACTCTTCTGAGCCATTCCAAGGTTGCCCTAGCATATTCATGATCTGATGATATTTTTTGGACCAGTCATGAGATACCATTGGTATAAGGAAATCTTAGTTGGGAAAACCTCTTCTACATATACACATTTGCGCTTGCTCTACTATTTATCATTTTAGAGATTTTCCTGGATCTGAAAGGTTGAGTGACTTGCCCAAGGTCACACAGCCAGTATGTGTTAGAGGCAAGTATTGGAGCTAGATCTTCCAATATAAAATAAGTATGATGTATAAAGTGGTGATATGCATTGTCACACCCTTTCTGGGGCTCACAGATACTCACCAAAATATCAGGGTGATCTTGAATTCCTAAAACAGGTGTTCTTAATCTGTGGTCTGTGGATACACACACACACACACACACACACACACACACACACACACACATTCTGACTATTAACTGAAACTGACTTTATTGCTTGTGTAGCCAGAACTAGGAAACATTCAAAAATATTTTATAGTTTTACATACATGTATATATTTATACATATAAGTATAACACATTTTCAATGCAACTATATTTATATATTATTGGTTTCCTCTGTAATCCTATTCATTTTGTATTATGCATTTAAAACCATCATTCTGAGAACAGGGTTGTAAGCTTCATGGGACTGCCATAGGGGAGAAATAAATTAGGAAATTCTACATTAAGGGGAAGCTTTAGAAATGAGATAATGCATTCTCTGAAATTCTGCAACTCATTCTTGTCAATAAAGAAAGGAGGACTAAACAGGGACATTTTCTAAGCATAAAGGTTAAAATGGACTACTTAATACTAATAGTGGAATGGAAAGATTATTAAAGGAGCAATAGCTATATTATAAGGATCCTATTACATTCCGTATATTAAGCGACTTAACACTGAAGAAATTATCTTGGCCTATGTCCTCATGTAGTTTACATTCCACTGGGAATATAACTCTAGTACCCCACATGGATTATCTCTCCAACTCATCATTGCCAAAGTTGGCAGATCAGGTCTCTTGGGGTTGTATGTGACTATTCCTAGGTTAAGGTTACCCTATTGGCACTCTTCATGGTAGAACTGAAAAGCCTCCAATAGTGAGCCTACTTATAATAATTAGTTAGTAGACACGATTAGCTAAAAAAAAAAAGGCATTTGCTAAGATGGTGTAGTAAGAATAGTAGCAACATGATGTGTACTTTCACCCTTTTGCCCCTTGACATACGCTATAATTGAAATTCCACTTTTCTCCTGCCTTGCTTGCATTTCTACCTGTCAAACTTTCAGAGATGCTTCAAGGCCCTTTGTAATGCAAACTTTTCCTATAGCTCCCTGCCAACCTCAAGATACAAATAATGTCTTCCTTGTCATTTCTTATTGACTCTCAGCCAAAATTAATTGCTCTCCTATCTGAAACATCAAAGTCCCTCGTCTGTGACTTTCTTTTGATACTTTTCCATTGCTACTTTGTAATATTTGTGCTTAAATAGAAGTTGGTCTTCCCAAATATAATATATAATGGTGATGACAAGCATCACAGCTTGATCTGCTGATGCAATCATGATGTGGAAGAGATTGGACAGCCTGCTTCTGAGAATGCATGATGGTGTATAATGGAAGTTGTATATATATAATGTTCCTTGATTTGGAGCTACTGGTTCCAGTATGATGACCATATGATGTATAAACTGACTGTTTATCTACTGTGTATGCAGAACCAACACTTGTTCAAAAAGAACTAATTGTCCAAATCAAAGGAGGATCCTTTTCCCTTCCTGACTATTCAAGGGAAAATACAAGGACTCAGGCCATTATCTCTCTACTAGGGATGTGTGGCCTAGGAGGACATGGCCTTATTTTTTCTTTTCTGTTTTTAGGGGAAGGAGATTGTCAATGACTATGAAGATCAAAAGAATGAAACACTAGACTTCTGGGAGCTTGAAGACATGTTAGGATTTGACAGAAGGCAGATAGCAAGGAATAAAGTCCTTAGGTATTTGCTCGACGCAACTAAACACTATCAGATATTCAGACTCATCTATCCATAAGCTACACTACATTTGGAAGTTAATTTGGTGGGGTTAAAGCTATATAGAAAGTCTAAGTCCATTCTCTTTAGGGACTTAGGTAGTATAGCAGCAAACATACCTTCAGATGTTAAGGGGTAATATTTAAACTTTTGATCTTGCTATATCTTATCAATAAATAACCCTTCATAAATTCTCATTCCTGTGAACTGGTTAAATAAAACTGGGTACCAATCACATGTGTCATGATGGAAAGCATGAAACCAAATGGAGTAGTTGAGCCAATAGCACCAAAGAAGAATGATCCCAACCCTTCAGGTTTATGCCTAGAACCTTGAAGGGGAAATTTAGTTGACCTCACTCCATGAAAGTGAGTCCAGAGTATGGCTACACTTATAAGTCACTTTAGGGCAACAATTGTATCTTTTGTATTTTTTTTTTGTTCCATAGAACTATGCACAGTGTCCTGAGCAAATTAGTAGCTCAGCGAAAACTCCATTGAATCAAATTATAATTTAATTACACAATGCAGATTTTATTGGCTAGAAGAACTATTAAAATCCCAGATATAAATTCAAGTACTTTTCCTTGTATTTTGATTTTCTGATCATTTATTTTTTTTTTTGTAGATCCAGAATTGGCCTCATCAAAATTCTCTTACCTGTTGTTATGCTACAGGAGGCTGATTTTTTATTATTTTCCTCTGTGACATTTATTTAAAGATATGTCCATCTAGCAAAGGTATGTGGGTATCATAGGCATATGTGTTCTGTTCCCTCTGCAATATGATTTTATGATTTCCTTCTGTTTGCCTTTGATCCCTGATAACTTTGTGGTCTCAATAGAAACTCAAATCTATAATCTTGATGCCACATTCACACAATTTTGAATATACACATATATATATATATACGCACATATATATTTCAACCAGCTAATGTGCTTCATATTTAACATCACATTTATTTTCACTATAAGTAATAGCAAGGGAAAGCTAAATGTCCTATTTTCCAGTAGAAGAAAATTGAGAAACAAAAAGGTCAAGTCATTCAGTCAAAAAGCATTTATTAACCACTTACATACAGGTTAAATGCTAAACTCTGAGAGAATATAAAGAATGACAAAAAAAACACACACACAAAAAACCTCAACATTAATTGTCCTTAAAGAGCTCACATTGTGGGAAGGCAATATAGAAATCATTAGGTGCATACATGATATACATAGTATAAAGGGAAGGTAATCTCTGAAGGGAAGGGACTAGCATCTGGGAAAGGGGGAAAATGACTGGGCAAAGCCTTCTACAAAAGCTGGATTTTGAGCTGAGATTTGAAGGAAGTCAAGGAGACTAAGTGGCCAAAGTAAGGGCAGCATTCCAGGCAAGTTAGCCAGCCTAAACAAAGGCAAAGAGATGGGAGATGGGCTGTTATAGTTGAGAAATCTCAAGGAGGACAGGGTAGATGGACATGTGGAATGAGGCCAGATTGGGAAGAACTTGAAATGATAGAGGACTTTTATATTTAACTTTCCAAGGTAAAATAACAAGTGACTGTGGCATTCATCCTAAAACTAACTTCTCAATGTGTTATCTAATACCCATTACATTATATTCTACATTTAAAAAAGGAAACTTTAGTTTTCAAGTTATGACTAAATTGTAAAGTCTGTGGAGGACATCATCCAGCCAGTCTAAATATTAGTAAAAATGTGTAGCTGGTGATAAGTATGATTTGGGGCACATGGATGAAATTAAGCATGTCACATGAATTAGGTGCTTATGTCCTCCTTTTGAAGAGTTATAGTAAATATCATCTCATATCTTACTATCAACCCTAATCTCTCAACATCTAAGCCTACATTTAATTCAAGTCCATTAAAGCAAGTTATTGAAGACAACATAGACATCAGCTAAGTATCCGTGTACCTCAATATCCACATGTAAATCACTGACCATATTTAGACATGCCACTATTGACAATATTCTCAGTGTATGTAGATATTGCGCAATATCAGTTATATGATCAACATCCCCCCACACACACACATACACACAAACACATACTTATATGAACTGTCTCCTAACATACTATCTGTGACTGAATATCAGTCTCTTATGATTATTGATAAGTTTTGGCAGAAACAGACATTTCTGATTACCATAGGCCAATGTGATCTTTTTGAGGAATCGAAGTATATATGTATGTATATATATATATATATATATATATACACACACACACACACGCATATATATATATATACATATATATATAAATTAGAACACAATCTCAATGATCACATCTCATAGATGTAAATTTTAACTCATTATAACTTCTATATGTTTCACACACTATATGTGCTCAGTCAGCAATCAGATTTTGTAGAACTAGAATTTGACTGATTTGCTTTCATAAAGGACAATATGGAAATGTGTGTAAAGGAAGTCAGCAGGGAGATAATGACTTCTACCATTGTAGGCATTTTTCATTACACTATGGTTTTAAAAATCTCCCATTATCACTGTCCATATCAGATTGCATGGAGTTGCCAAATTAACCATTATGAAGGAATTGACTGGTTTGTTCAGGGGAAATTGTCATCAGAAATATTTTCTCCTTTTCCTACACACTGTACCAACTCTTTCAATGAATTGACCAAATTGACTTCTTGTTTGACTTAGTAGAAGCATAGTTATAGTCTCTATTATTTGGATTTGGAGCCTTCTACTTGTTTTCTCTCAGTTTATTTCTCATTTCTGATTTTACACTACTCCTTAGTAGCCATGCATAGCCCTTAACCTTTTCTTTTTTTTGGGGGGGCAGGGCAATGGGGGTTAAGTGACTTGCCCAGGGTCACACAGCTAGTGTCAAGTGTCTGAGGCCGGATTTGACCTTAGATACTCCTGAATCCACTTTGCCATCTAGCTGCCCCCCCCCAATCTTCTCTTAACCCCTTATTTACAATCTTTTCATTTCATACCTTGATGTATTTATCTCTTACTAGAAATTTCTGCATATTATGAAAATCACAGTTTGATAGTGGTAAGTTCAGTCTGTTAATTATTTTAATGAAAATAATTCAGCAATTCTGAAGAAGTTAATTGGTAAATTCATTCAAAAGGGGTCAGGAAAAATGTTATATTTTCTTTATCACAGACAATGACCTGCGATAAACTCCCAGATCATGTCAATGTTATCTTCTTTCTTTCTTTAAACACATGACATTTATGAAGACTTCTCAGACTAGTCTTGTTGGACTTAGCTTTAATTTCCCTTAAATCTTTATCTGGACATTGCCTTTTCTTATAGCATATCTCTGGAGCAGAAAAGGATTTGCTTGGGGTAGGGAGAACGCTTACTCTTAAATTTCTATGTGTTTCAAGCTCATATTTATTCCTGGATAGAAAAGAGGTTCTTGGAGAGAAAGAAAGCAGGCGGGCTTAGTTAAGCTGATTACTTTTTTTGTAATTATTAGTGTTGGGCTTAGGCATCTTATTTAAGAGGAATCCAGTATGCTTTTGATGTATTGTGGGTTAAGCTAGTGCTTACATTATATGTCATGTAAATTTAACTTTATGCTACATGGAATCTTAAGCTGATATTTATGTTCCATGGTTTTAACCTAATGTTTCTGATACACAGTGTTAATTAAACTAGGTTTATACAGTCAATATGAAAGAATTATGGGATCATATACTTATTCTTATGGAAAGGGCCAGTGTCATTCAAGAAGACAGGAGAGAGATGGCCTGAATCACATATATGAATCATGGAGAAAAATCTTGGCCGGCAACAGAGTACACAGAGAACCTCTTACTATGTATCACAAGCAACTCTGCCTGAAGACATTATGTAGTAGTCTGGATACACAGGAAAGGGGGAGAAAATTAAAAAGGTAGAGAGATGATTTGGTGTAGTGGGTAGAGTTCTGGATGTAGAATCAAAAAAGACTGTTCAAGCCCTGCCTCTGACATATAGCAGATGAGGTTTTAATCTTTATAGAATGAAAAAAAAAACATTTCTTTTTGTTTCCGACACTAATAAAATCACAGGTATAAAAGAAGTTAAAGGCTACAATATTAGGCTAATGGCTAGGAATAGGTAGGATAGGTGGGAGAGTATCCCTGAAAGGGTTCTCAGAGGGAAGGACATTGTGGGGGGAAGGAGACAGGAAATGTCAAGGGCCTTGCTCGACCTCTTTTGAATAATACTAAATTAACAGCTTTCCTCAGCTTTGCCTGGTTGACATGGACAAGAGGTGCCGGGAAATGGATTTTTAATGCCCCAGTCTCAAAATTGCCCTGTCGTCTGACTAGATTGTGTGTGTGTGTGTGTGTGTGTGTGTGTGTGTGTGTGTGTGTGTGTGCGCGTGTGTGTATGAGAGACAGAGAGACACAGAGATAGACACAGACAGACACAGAGACAAACAGGGATACAGACAAAGAAAGTGACAGAGAGAGACCCAGACAGAGATAGAAAGACAGAGATAGAGACACAGAGAGATAGATGTCATGGTAGCATAAGATCAAGTATAAACAACATAAAGCACAGCAAATTCAGATAAAGGGCATGAAACCAAATAAAACAGCCAAAATCCAAGAAGTCATAAAAATGTGACCAAATCCTTTTTTTTTTAAATGATGGTTTTAATAAGGCCAAAACCAAGCAGAAAAATGGTCAAACGATATAAACAAACAATTTTCTAAGGAAAAATTGTAAACTATTTGTAGCCACATGAAATAACCACCATATTTCATGCCACACTCAGAAAACTGTCAAAGATTACAAAAGGTGAGAATAATCAGTGATAGAGAAGTTGATGAGAAATTGGCATCTTAATGCATTCTATGTAGAGTTGAAAGTCACATAACTTCTGGAAAGCAATGTGAAATTATGCAAATAAAATGGTCAAAATATCCATACCCTTTTACCAAAAGGTTCCATTGTTAGACATAATCCCTAGGTAGGTCATTGACAAAAATATAGGCCCCACATACAGCCAAATATTTACAGCAACAGGGAGTGTGTGTTTGTGTGTGTGGTAGCAAAGAACTGAAAACAAAAACAAGAAGATGCTCCTTGGTTTGGGAATGGCTAAAATAATTGTGGTATATGAGTATAATGGAATGTGCTGTAATAAATTATGGATATAATGAATACAGAGAAATCTAAAGACTTCCAAGCACTGATGTAAAATGAAGGGAGCAGAGCTAGAAAAATAATATGCACAATATAAATGGAAAGAATCACAAACAAAAGTGTTGTTAAAGTGAAGTAGAACTATAGTTATCAAGCTTGGCCCCAAAGAAGATATATTGTAAGACAGCTCTTCCCACTCATTTTCAGATTTGGGGAGTCTATGAATATAAGCTTTTGCTATAATATCAGATTTTTATATATTGTTTGGGTTTGCTGATTGCCCCCACTCTTCTTTAAAAAAAAATATTTGGTATAAGGAATGGCTCTTGTAAGGGGGAAGAGAGGGGAACATTACAGGGGAAATATAAGTGATGTAAAAACATAATATACCAATAAAATCTATTTGGAACTAGAAAACTTATAAAAACAAATGTTGAAAACTATCTCTACATGTAAGTAGAAAATAATAAAATAATTTTATGATTTAAAAAATCAGATAAAAACCTTGCACAGTTAAAAAAAAAAAGAGCTTGCCCAGGGGCAGCTAGGTAGAGCAATAGATAAAGCACCAGCCCTGGATTCAGCAGGACCTGAGTTCAAATCCAGTCTCAGATACTTGACACTTACTAGCTGTGTGACCCTGGGCAAGTTGCTTAACCCTCATTGCCCTGCAAAAAAAAAAAAAAAAAAGAGCTTGCCATGGCTTAGTCTTTTATTGGACCTAACAAATCAGGAACACAGAGTTATGATCATTATTGGTAGAATGAATGCTTATATTCAGAAAAATCACAGATCATCTGAAGTTAAATCAAACACATGCACACACACATATATATGTGTATATATACATGTGTATATATGTATATATACAATTTACATATATTTGTATATATGTGCATATACATACATATGTTTGTATGTGAATATACATTATATATGTAAGAGAGGGAGAAGAGAGAGAGAAAGCAAATGGGACGGAAAGGGTGTTGTAAAGAGAGGAAGAGGGACACAGAGAGAGAGAGAGAGAGAGAGAGAGAGAGAGAGAGAGAGAAAGAGAAAAAGAAAGAGTTTGGTCTCCGTACCATTTTAGAACAAAGTATTATCAGGGACCTGATTCTATCTATACACAATAACAATAATTGGCTAAATGATTAAATGATAGGACATTAAAAGTTTTCAGTAAATAGACTAAAGTCTTCATTGTGTAAAACTACCATTTTATGAAAAATGGAAAATACATATAATACAAATTATATCAACACAATATTTCCAACCATCAGGAAATAGATGCCCTTGATTTTAAAATAAACCCTGCCTTATGACATTTATTTCATATTCCAATGAAATAAATAGAAGCGGAATGTCATTCACAACCCAATTAGCCCAGAGGCTGAGATGCAAAAGATTTTGAACTTTCAAGGTGAAGAGATGAAAAATGAAATTAAATAAACATTTCCACATTTCTTTAAGGTCCCACTGGGAACTGCCTGATGTGTACTATTTCCTAAGGAGGAAGAGAATAAATCATTTGAGTGAGCTAAAGATAGCCCCGAGTAGAACAGCATTCTTTTTTATTTTAAATCCAGAGAAACTGACAAAACAATAAAATGCAGACCTAGCTCCCTTTGGAGAAAAACTGCTTTGTTGAGTATAGGCTGACAAGCACACTTGGCCTGTTTCTCTTTCTTGACTAACTAACCAAATAGAAAAAAAAAATATTCAGAATGGTTGTCTAAAGAGAAAATAACATTTGCTGTTCAGGTATTTCATCCTAAGATTAATGACACCATTAATTTGGGTTCATTTTATTCATCTTTGCATAAAGATATTATAACAAATTATATTAAGTAACATTTTTGGAAAGAAGGAAAGTCCCTGACCTTAGTCTATTCAAATTGAAAGAGTGGGAGGTGAATCTTGGCTTTACTCTTTCTCAAAAGGAGAAACAGGTCAGTGCCCAGTAGGAAACTCCTCAATAGTTCTAGGACTCTTCTCACACAGCACTTTAAAAGTCACTGAAGGACAGAGCAACTTCTGGCATGATTAATGTTGGCAAATAGTGATTAAACCAAGTATCTATTCTTAGCTCAAAAAATCTCTGGGTCAAGAATCTATCAACTTTAGAGCTTAAGTTTTACTCTACAGAGCTATTTCTGAGGTTAAGGAGAGCCTGCTGGGTTGTAGCAGAAAGCAAAGTGTTTGAATCACACCTATTATAAATAGATTATATAATTATACCAAATAATATATTTTTTCTGAGCCTCAGTTTCCTCATATGTAAGTGGGCACTCAAGTCAATTAATTTGAATTCATTTCAGCAAACATTTCTTAAGTATCATCTATTAAGTAAAAGGACACTGGAGATACAAAGTAAAAAACAAAATAATCTCTGCCTCCAAGGAGCTGACATTCTATTAAAAGAATATAACACATACAGAGGTATCAACACATAAAAAGCAATACTAAGTGACTTCAAAAGAGACTCAAAGTGCTAGCAACTGGGATGAAGATCCAGAATGTCTTCTTGTTGGAGGCCTTATAATCATTAACTGTCTTAAGGGTTACATTACGTTGTAGCAGTCCCCTCTAAATCTACTAGGTCTTAATCTCCTTAAAGTAAAAAAGAAACAAAAACAAAAAAAATCTTGTTCTGCATCTGTGATATCCCATAGCATATGTGGTGCCTTGTACATTGTAGGTACCTGTTTAATGTAATAAATTAATAAAAATCCCTTTGCATATAATTTGTTTGCTATTTTATATTTATTCATTTACTCATGTTTCTATTTACATTTTTATATACAGTTTTTATATATACATATTCATTCATTTATTAAATTATTTATTTGTTTATTTGTGAGCCTTATGTCCTTCTAGGAGAATGGAAGCTTCTTGAGGGCAGCAACTATTTCATTTTGGTTTCTATATCCCAGCATCTAGCACAAAGTTTCTACTATATTTAGTTGGTGCTTATTAAATGTTTATTTTATTGAATTGAATAAAAATCATTTGGGACTTAATGAGTGAGAGACAGTGCAGAAATTCTTGAAAAGTTCTACCATACTTATGTTGTGATATACTTTCTATAGCCTTGAAGAGAAACTTTCAAGACCTGGATACCTCTGCTACCTTCTCAGCAGACTACCAAATTTGTCTTAGCTCTGTTCACCTCCCATAGTTTTCCCTTCATCAGTACATATACCTTGTTCTAAGGAGTGAAGGAAATCTTGACTGTCAGAAGCCCCAGTAGGGCTGTTGATAGAGATGTGTAATTGCATCCCTTCAATTGCTAGGGGATGTAGCGTTCTCAGTGAGCTAGCTATCTATATCAATAAAAATATAGATATCAATGAATATAGATGTGGATATAGATAAGCATAGATATCTATATAATTATATTTATCTATAACTATATATCTATCTCTATCTATTGTGAGAACTGAGAAAGCATGAGGTGACCTTTTTGAGATTTTGAAGGTAAGATTGGCATCCAGAAGTTACCTCTATTCATAGACCCCCTTTAGGTGATGTCAATCAATGGACTTGAATGCAACCAGCCAATTAGCCTGGAGCTGTGTGTGGGGACTGCCCCACTTCCTGTTCCACAGAGGGGTTTCTCTGGAAACTGGCTGGAACTCTCTCTCTCTCTTACTTGGGAAGCAGCTGCTAGGTGGAGGCAGGTTTTCTCTCTTTCCCGAGTACATCTGGGTTAGGGCTTTTCCATTCTTTCAGAGACATGTGCTCATGCTCGCTCTCTCTCTCTCTCTCTCTCTCTCTCTCTCTCTCTCTCTCTCTCTCTCTCTCTCTCTCAACTTCTAATAGCAATGTTTCCTCAAAGAATCAGAAAATCATAGTTGAGAGAGCAGTTCAGCTAGCCATCAAGATTACCAATCCAAATGCTAGACTGAGGAGTGAGGAAAATGAGTAAAAATGTGCACAATTTTATTTGTGTTAAATAAGCCACCAATGTAAAAAAAAAATACTTAAAAGCCTAAACTGTTTTTGAATTTATAAGTAAACATTACCTAGTTCTTTCCCCACACTGGGTGGGAGAGAGGGCAGGTAAGGACATACACATTAGATTTTACTCATCACACTATCGATCTATCTATCTATGATATAGATAGATATAATAGATATAGACATGATATCTATCTATCTATCTATCTATCTATCTATCTATCTATCTATCTATCTATCTATCTATCTATCTACCTATCTATCCATATATCTACTCCATCTTGAAGTTGGTAAAGCAAAAGGGAGCAGGGAACTCCCTAGTCCTCTCACCAGTTCTCCAAGCTCAGAGAAATTTAAGAGGATAAAACTTTTATATACTCCTGTGTCTATGTGATACTGATAATATTGGAGTTTAGACATTGTAATTATCATCAATTACATAATTATTTGATGCATTTCAGGACAGCATTGATTTTTGTGAAAATGTTATAACCCTCAAGCATCTTCAGTAATTAACACAGTATCTGGAATATAATAGGTGTTTAATAAGTGCTTATGAAATAATTACATTGACTTTTGTTCCAGAGCATCACAAATTCCTAGAGGGACAGAGGGCTATTGTGAATATATAGTGATGATAATGCTCACATCCTCACCTCCTGGAATTACACACACACACACACACACACACACACACACACACACACACACACACACATACACACACATACACACACACACACACACACACAAAATCACTTTATATCACATAACCAGTCAGTGAAGTGAGTCCCAACGTTCACTTTCCCTGACTGCTGTGAAAGATGAAGAAGTACTTAGAAGAACTAAGAGCTAAAATGAATTTCTGGTCTGTGAAGTCAACCTATATACCACTGACTGGTTATGTAATATACCACTTTTGGTGCATATATAATTTGTTACCAAGAATAAAGGTATAAGCTCTTACCCATCCATGTTGAAGTTTGAAGGAGAATGACATTTTTTGGGCTTATATTTTACATTCTCAGAAGGTAGAAATACAATTTTAATAATAACATGGTGCATGAGAAAGAGCTGTGATAGCCACATTGAAAATGATTTGCTTATTAGTAGTGCATCGCATTATCAATTGAATGTTGGTTTCAGTTGAGTTGGAAAATGTAAATGCATTAGACATATGGAAATGCAAGCCAATAGAGAAAGATATCTAAGAAAAAGAAAACAGAGATCTAGGTGCTTCCTTTTTGGATCTGTGAGAATTTTTGACCATTATCCTAGTGAAGAGGTCAAAGATGTCCCAGTGGGAAGAATGCACATTTGTTAGATGAATGAGATGACTCCCCAACATTAATAACAAAAAAAAAGTTGTACATGAGGTGATTCTGTAAAAGCTATGAAAGTTGCTAAACTCTTTTATTTTACTTCATGTCATCAAAGCAGGGATTTAATCAGCTACAATGTAGTTCAATTGAGCCAATAAAAAGTAACATTGATTATAACCTCTATAGAACAGTAATGGCAGCCATTTTTTACTGTATTGGCAGCCTAAATTGCATTTCCTCTTTGTCTCAGGTCACTTACCACCCAAATGAGCAGTTGTTAATGGAACTAGATCATTAGTGTCTGCTTTACTGATTTCCATGTCACTGCCTGAGTGCACATTCCAACCTGCACAGAATATTTTAGCCCTGCCTTTCCATATACCTGAAGAGGATGAGATTTTGTGAGTTCTGACGGATGGCTCTTTTTATAGCTTGAAGAATTTTTGAACTGAATATGCTGACTATTGAATAGGGGAGGCTAATGACAAAAAGTATGAAGGCTAGTTCATCCCTGCCATAAGAACTAGAGGAAAGACTAAGATAACTCAGGTGAGGACCAAATACATAGGGATAACTTTGCCTGGGTTGCTGTGTAGCCCTCATCTGATGACCTATTCTGAGCAAAATCCAATACCATGCATTCCTATGTTGAGGCAATGAAGACTGAACACATAAGTGTCTAGATTTATGGGCCAAGGAAATCAGACTTGGATGACATTCTCAGGGATCAAAAAAAAACAACAAAAAAAAACCAAGCCATCCTGAAGCATATGGGGTAACTTTTGACTTTACTTCTATTTTCTTCTTACATTACCTTCTCAGGAATATATTTAAAAGTATGGGAAGTGTCTTTGAATAGGTGGACTTCAATTTACATTTTCAAAGAGTTACAAATAATTTGAAGTGGAGCACATCTGATATTTGTAGAGTGCTATGAGAAATTATTCTTTCAAAAAACTCTGATATATTCTTTTGTAAAAATAAAAACTTCTTTAATGTGGAAAATCACTTCCTTATTTATTGGACTACTTTTTAAGTTCCACATTTAATACACTGGTTTCTTTTACATAGGAGAGAATGAAATTATTTGTGTTTTGGAGAAGAATATATTTTTTATCTTGGTTACTCAGGGAACAAAAGAACTAGTTTGGCTGAGGGAAATGGTTTTATATTCTAAAACATGGATAGAGCTAGGTAAATTTTGTGAATTTAGTGATTTTGTAGACATTGTAAATTGTTAATTGCTTGTAGACTATATCTTCATTCCCTTCTTTCTATTAGCCACTGCTGTGCATTGAGGTGAAGGAAACCAATTGACTTGAGGGAAGTCTAACTATATGATTCCAATGTTATCTGTGGGCAGGTGGTTCATATTAGTTGGAAAGCTCGTCAGGTATCTACTGCAATCCATCAGAATAAAGGTCTCAGAAAAAGATTACCCAGGAATGGGATCAAATAAATAGTTTCCTTTATGAAATGGGCCAGCATCTCTAAAGCTAGTTTTATCAAGTGAAATTTACAGAATCTAGTAGAAGATAAGATCTTACTCTTAATATTAAGGATGGGCTGGGAAATGAAAATTGCTCATAGATTATAAAAGGTGCAAATTATGACTAAAAAAAGTGCAGCACTAGAAAGTGGGATAGATGGCTGGAGCATGATTTGTAAATGGCCTTGTCTAACTTTATTAGCTTAGGAAACTCATAGAAAGTAAACACCCTCTATAAATTAGTTTGGCCATCTGCTCTGCAGTTTACAGTGTTGGGGAGTTGCTTGAAAGAACTGAGAACACAAGTGATATACTCAGTGTCACAGATGTCAGAGGTGAGACTTGATTTTGAGCATGACTTTCTGTGCATTATGCACTGCTGTCTTTCCTTTAGGAGTTTATTTTCCAATAGGTTGGCCTGCTTAAAATGTGTAATTCATTAAAAAGTATTTCTTGAGTACATATTCTGTGTAAGGTACTAGTTACTAATGGGGACACAAAAAAAACAAAACATGGACCCTTCCCTCAGGAAGTTAATTATCTATTCGAAGAGATAACATATTAATAATTAATGTGTAATATGTTATATATCATATAATATGTAGTAATAATTTTACTTGAAAAGCAGTTCATACTAACCATTTGAAATATGCATGGAGGCCTAGAATGAGATCTCTCTGGGTATTTGAGTGAGACAAATTCAGAGTGGGGAGTACTTAGGGTTTGCTTCTTTGTACAGCATTCAGTTCTTCTTGGAAATCTGCCTCAAGCCAATTTCTGGCTGGATCAAGAGGCTTCCAAGGGGGCATTTGGGTAACAGGAATAGAGATGAACTTCTCAAGTTATGTCTATTGTGTCTAGCATATTAAATTCTAGAAGATCAAAAGTTGGGTCATTAATTGTTCTTTAGGATCAATAATTTTTGCTTTCTATGGAGAACTCCATGGGTCAAAGCTTTGGGCAAATGAAAGCATATGGAATCAGTGAAAATTATACCGAGTGTATAAATACAACAACCCGGGGGACAAGTATGCAAGCATGATAATAGTTTAGACAAAACAACTGGGGATGGATGCAACAAATTGCTAACTCTATGAGAACAATTGGGAAAAATAAACAGAGAATAGCAAAGGATTCTTTAATAATGGTGATCTTTTTAGACTAACTCCTTGTTCTAGTGTGAAGCAGACAAAGGTTAAAAAACAACTACCCTCATTAACAAAAAAACAACTGCCATAATAGCATAGAGTTAACAAGTGCCAAATCTGGACAAGACTGAAAATGGTGGGGGAATTGATGTATCCACAGAATTTTAAGGCATATCTTAGAGTGTTTGAGGCTTCCCTTATTCTTATCCTTCTAGAGAAAGGAAGTGATTTTTTGACAGTAAACCGTGAATGCAAGGCTTAAATCTATGGTGACAATTCAACACTATTTTCCAAGGCAACCAATGGCAAGAAGAGAATACCTCTATGTTTCCATTTTAGAAAATAAGAAATCTTTGCAAAATGGAATATCTTTCGGGGGAAGCTAGGTGGCACATTGGATAAAGCACCAGGCCCTGGATTCAGGAAGACCTGAGTTCAAATCTAGCCTCAGACAATTGACACTTACTAGCTGTGTGACCTTGATCTTGGGCAAGTCACCTAACCCTCATTGCCCTGCCAAAAAGAAAAAATAAATAAATGGAAATATCTTTCATCAGACCATGTGTCTCAATGATTGGATCTTAAGATACAGATACCATAGATATGTCAACCTGAATTATGTCAACTCTATACAGTGCCTCACACAATGACACAGAAATTGTTAATAGTGATGTTGCTACTGATGGTATGCCTTTAAAGTACTATTTAGTCATAGACTTTTTTTTTTTCAGCCACATCCATTTAAATAGGAAGTCATCTTATCCACAGCATCTCAGATTGCAAAACTAGCAGCTTTGGATACAGAGGACAAAGGCATGTAACAGAACGAGAAGTAGGAACTCTTTTCTATCTTGAAAGGAAAATGTGAAGGGAATACAGTATTTTTCCCATGTTTCAGTGAGTGATTCATATTCTCATAATGGTGCACAATATTTTGAATCCTAAAATCAAACAATGTTCAAAAGGAACAAAGCTCAGAAAACATCCTGACCAACTATCCCCAAGCAAAAATCATCTGTATAACATCCCTGAAAAGTGGTCATTCCATCTCTTTATGAAGCCTTCTGGGGTTAGGACCTCACTACTACCTGAGGTAGCACATTTTACCTTTGGATACCCTTTAATTGTAATGGTGTTCCACCCTCCTTTCCCCTTTCTACCTCTGAATTACCTCAAGATTTCTCTCTGCAACTGACCCTGGTTAACTTCCTTATTTGTGCTCTCAGAAACCAAGCAAAAGAATCTAGGCTGAGATTGATGGTGTGAATTCAATTCTATTTAATTGAATAAGTAATTATTAAATACATACTATGAGCAATAAATGAAGTCCTGTTATCAAGAAGCTCTCCTTTATGACTCTTTGGTCTAGTCCCCCTTCTATATAACAGTTCTTACAATAGTTTGAAGTGGCTATTACCTACTTCCCAAGTCATTTCTATTACAGAGTAAATCCAGAATGCATAAACTTTGGGAACATATATTAAGTTAACATATATTTGTTGGCATATTTTAAGCTTGTAGTACAATAAAATTTTAAAGTATCTTTTGCATGAGTTATTGTCTAGTTGTGTATTTTCCCTCTCCCATTAAGCTTTTGAACACATATGTAGGACTTTATATTTATAATTATTTAATGTTCTTTTGGATTAATTATTTTTGCTTTTGATAGAAAGCTCTGTTGACAATTAAACAAACCAACACATGGAGACAGTGAAAGCAGCTGTTGTATCTTTCACCTCCACTGAAATTGTATTCTGATGCCTCAATATGATATGGAATTTACCCTGGATTTTTGAAATATATGCCAGTGGAATGAATGTTCTGGTAGGTCCTACCATGTTAGAAAGACTCTGAGACTGGGTGAGCGATGGATGTTTATGCCTGTTGTCAAAAAGACCATCTTGGCTAAGGTCAAAGAGAGACATCACCAATTTAATTCTGAGTAGTGATTTTGTTTTAGAAGAAATAATTATCAAAAAATTATTTCCTAAATTATGTAAGGACTAAGATCTGCATTGCTAGAAAGTATATCCACACCGATAATGTTATAGATATTTAAAGAATCAGGTATGTTTACCATAAGAAAATAAGAAACTGGGGCAGCTAGGTGGCACAGTGGATAGAGCATCGGCCCTGAAGTCAGGAGTACCTGAATTCAGATCTGGCCTCAGACACTTACATTTACTAGCTGTGTGACCCTGGGCAAGTCACTTAACCCCAATTGCCTCACTAAAAAAAAAATAAGAAAAAAAAAGAAAATAAGAAACTACCATTAAATAGTCTTTCAGCACCTTTTGGGATCTTGTGTCCCAACTTTCTCTCATCTTCACATTTGACAAGTAGGCTATCTACTTCTTCAACGGATGAATAAAACTTTGGAACAGAACAGTGTTAAGGAATAAATCCTGAGTCATTCTGTTCCTGGTATTTGTATGCAGCAGTATCTGAGCAAATGTTTTATTTGCTATAGATAAAGAAGGGAAAGTGTTTTTATATATTGATTTTTAAAAGTCTAATAGTTCAGATCTGATCATAGCTGAATTCCAAATTCCTCTCTTTGGAATAGAAATCTCAAGCAAACTCTCACCCATTATATCTCCATCTCCTTGGCATGTCCCAATAGAATGTTTTGAAAAGATAGTCATTTCAAGGGAAGAACACATTAGTTAAGCATCAATAGTAACTTAATGGGCCAAGACATTTGAATGATATTCTGCTACTACATTATAAATCTTCCCTTTAGACTGTCTAGGGATATCCTGTGTATCACAAAGAAGCAAAGCACTGGCTCTGACATGAACATTGTTATCCATAATCTTATCAGTCAAGATACATTCTAGTAGATGGATTTTCAGTCCAAATAGGTCAGAATTAAAGGAGAAAGTAGCCTACGGAACACAGTGGTGAATGTGCAGTACCTACTAACTCATTGAAAAGATAAACTGTTGAGGGTAGAGAGAGAGATTATCCCTTTTGTATTGACTATGCTATTTCTGTCTGTTTTAGTAGATGTGACTTACCTGATTCAAGCAGGTAACATTTTGATAAAGCTGGTGGGACAAACTCAATAAGTTAAGTGGCCCCAAAATAACAGTAGTTAGGGCCAGTCTTTTACAGTGTTGGAGTAGAGAACACTCCGTATTATCTTTTTACAAATACCAGTGTGTTGTTTAAAAATCTAAATGTGGGTCCTAATCTGCAACCCCCCCTAGTTTGGGGGGGGGGGGAAACTGGCTAAAATCACTGATAAATTCAGCAAGAGTTTAGGCTTTTCAGTATTTATTAAAAGATATATTATAAGATAGTGAAGAGAGAGAAGGATTGAGAACAGATTCCTTGTAGCATGGAAATCCTAGCTTTCCTAGCAGCCCACATGAAGCTCTCCTGCCAAGCCAATGTCTCGAATCAAAAAGAGGAAGTTCCAGTCTGCCAGCCTCAGCTTCCTACTTCCTGTCCTCCTCCCCCAAAATGGAAGGTTCTTCAAGTTGATTGGTCAAGAGTGGTCTCCTGTTAATGTTGCAGTCCACAGCCTCTGAAAACACACTTTACTCAGGGTTGGCCACTTTTGGTCTCAATTTAATCAACCATAACTAGGTTTAGCTTCTGAAAACAATACCCTACTCAGGCCCAGCCAGGGTGTGGTCCTGATTTAATCATCATTAAGTAGGTTCTCAGGCTCTCAGTCTCTCCCAATTCAATCAATTCCAAATCAATCTTTAGGTGGGGCTCCTGGGCATCTGCAAAGTCCCATTATTTTATCTCACCAGAAAGGACTTCTTTCCCCCAGAAATTCCTCTCCAATCTGTTCAGTTATGTCTGAAATTCCTTAAGGTAGATACCATGCATTCTAATGCATTTTGGAAAGCTTTGAATGCAAATGGCCTTTGGTAAACTTAAATTCACCTTAAGATATAAATGTTTCCTTGGAGAGCAGGTTTCCATAGAAAAGAGGAGTGAAGAAGACAGAATAAGGGTAGAATAGTTGAAGGTGAAAGGGGGCAACAATAAGGTTTTTTTTTTTTTAAATGGCTTAAAAAGTTGAAAGCACTGCTGATACTATACAATATTGTCTATTTCATAATTGTGTTGTGGGATGACCCTAGGATTAAGTATTCTGTCTTTCTCACTATTCAAAGTAAACAGACTGGGGTAGGAAATTAAATGAAGACAGTGCACTTGTGATGATTTGTTATACAAATATTTATACAGATATTCATTGAAGTTGGGCAGGGATATTAGGTTTTCAATACTTATTGAATGGAATCAAAAGGTACTATATCTCACTCCTATAGTCAGGTTTCTAAGCCTTGATGTGGATCAGGTCCCAAGAATTGGAATGAAAGGCTTGGAGACAGTGAAGGCCAAACAAGTACACTTTTATCACCCAAATCTACTACTGGAGGAAGTATGGTATACAGCAAAGAATTCTGGCTATGGAGTCAGGGGAATTGGAATCAGATCTTACCTCTTTCACTTACTACCCCATAATCTTAGGCAAGTAATTTAAATTTCAAGGGCCTCAGTTTTCTCGCCTGTAAAAGGAGTGAATACTAAATGGTATCTAAAGATTTTTCAGCTCTTTAAGGTTAAACATTTATTAAGCACATACTTAGCATTGTGACAGGTACAGTTCTGGCAATACAAAAAGAGACAAAAGACACTCCCTGCCCCCAAGGAGTTTCAATCTAATGGGGGAGACAACATGCAAACAAATATATACAAAGCAAACTATTAATTATGTCCAGAATTTATTTTGGACATAATTAATAGCCACGAGAATTAAGAAGGTTTCAGGAAATCTTCCTAGAGAAGGCAAAATCTAAGTTGGGACTTACAGATTTATTATAGATGACTAGATCAGGACTTCTTAAACCTTTCCCACTTGTGACCCCTTTTTGCTCGAGAAATTTTTATGAGACCCATGATGGTATGCACAGTGCAAACTGAGTATATTATATTCAGAACTAAGTCTTCAGTGACCCACCCCCATTCAGTTATGTGACTCCATGTGGGGTTCCAACCCATAGTTTAAGAAGCTAGGAACCAGATGACCTTTAGGATCTTTTAAATCAAAATGTAAGGTCTTCTAAATCTACTACCCTATGATACTATCTTGATCTGATTTGCTGAGCCAGGGCATTCATCCCTATGCAGAACTACCATGATGAAGAAACAGTCATATTTTTAAGTGTTCACAAACATTTACAGACCCATTACATCATTCCAGCTGCAGTTAAATTCCATATGTGCTAAGTCATAGCATTTTCTTTTGTTTAGAAAAGACCAAAAAATGGAGTATCTTCTCTTGAAAGTAGATGTCTCAAAACTGGCTACAGGTTAATGAGGCTATGTGTCCTCCTTTTGGGTTTTCAGGGTACTGTCTCCTTCAATGTTACATGTAAAAATCCAAATGGGAGACACCCCAGAGTTGTTTTCTCTGACAAGCTATAACTTGACCCATTCCAGGACTGGGAGGCTAGGTAGCACTGCTCCTCATAATCTAATCATAGAAGTCAACCCATCAGTTTCCTTCTGTCTACTGATAGACATTTTTCAACAAATCCTTTTCATAGGAGTCCTCATTCTTTTGGGTACACAGTCAGTACATACTGCTCTGTACACCAGGTTTCAATGTGATGGACAGTCCAACTAGCTTAACTGGAAAACAAGGGGCAGTATTCCAACCCTGTGTTCATGACTGCCTCTTCGGCCACTCCTGAGGCATTTCACATATGAAGTAGGGCAAAGTTTCATTCACTAATCTATCCCACTAAAGATGTTTTATCACCAATATCTTGATATGGTAGCTACTAATTCATATTAGAGTCTTTATGGGGAAATAAAGTAAAGTAAAGTCAATAAGCATTTTTCAACTGTTTCCTATATGCAGGCACTATGCTAAGTACTAGGAATAAAGCATAAGCAAAAAGAAAAACTTGCCCTCAAGGAACTAACATTCAAATGAGAGAAGATATTTATAAAAAAAAACGAGCTAAAAAGGAGGGAGCAGAGAAACATTAAGATAGAGACATGGTGACAAAGTCCAGATAATGAAATTTGGCTGGTTTGGATCATTTCTCCAAATTAATAAGAAGCATCAGTAGAAAAGAACCCATTTTAGATGCTTTACTCCTATTGCTTTTCATCTCTTGAAATTTGTGTTTTTTCTATACTGATGCTTTTGAATATATCTTTCCCTTCCTGCATTGCCCAGCTTGGATATACATTATATCTGTCTCAGGGTACCATTAGCCATCTATCACTGACAATAACATTCCTTGGCTTGAGTGTAGTCAAAGGAATGGGTTCTAAATAGTACAGAATAATGGAAGGAAAACAGCAACTGCCCATACCTGTTAAATCAAAATTGTCCCACAAAAGCCATCTCAACAGCAATGATCTCAAAAAGAGAGAATGGCATATAATAATATAGTAGAACAATAATGCATAATAACAATTTATCCACTTTATGCTTCTCTCCTTTCAATGTCCTCTCAAAGGGCAATGAGTAGTAGCCAGAACTCCATATGAGACAAAAAGTGCTAGCTCTCCAAGAACTAAGTCAAGCATTGCTTAGAATGGTCTCCTCAAAAGTTTGAGAAAAGTCAATCAGTAGGTTATCAATATGTTTTGTTTCAGGTGTGTATATGTGTGTATGTGTGTGCATGTTAGGGTGCAGAAAGGACTGTCAATATTCTAAATAAATCTTTCTATTTTAAAAAATGACTTAGTTAAGACAAGCATGATGACAAGGTATTACAAGACTACAGATCGCTCAACTCCTCAGATCCCTCTTCAATCTATCTAACAACAGATGTTTATTAAACATCTGTGACAGTTTCTTCAAACTCACATTTCTCTAGTTTTCAATAAATTTAAAACAAACCCTCTTTCTCCTTCTTTATAGCATTCCTACATAAGCAAGACATAATTCCACATTGTTAAGAGATATGTAAGTCCTCAGATAAACACAATTTCCAGTCTAGAATAGTTCAAAATCCTTGAGGCTGAAGACTGTCTTATCCCCAGAACTTAGCATAGTTCCTGGCACATGGCAGATGCTTGAGAAATGTTTGTCAGTTGAATGATATTCCCAAATCACCATCCATGTTTTCCCAGGGCTCTGAAGGGCTGGATAGACAATGCCTGCAAGATTGCAAAATAATAAACTTCCTGACATGATCTTTGAATGTTGTTCCTTTTCTGTATCTTAGCCACAATCTACCTGCAAATCTAATCTTGCTTTAATATAATCAAAGGGATTCTAATCCTTCTGATTGCTCCTTTATCTTTGGGGATGCCCTGAATTTGTATTACTTTCATTTGTAAATTGTGAGTCTGTTGCTATGTTACTAGAGAGTGGATACTTTTTTGGAGCTTGTGCATCTTTGGTGCTCCATTTGCATAGGCATGTGGTAAGAGCTTAGTAGGTCCAAGAGACTAACAGGAAGAAATCAAATCAAAATAAAACAATATATGATTGTGATGGAATGGTACTGTGCTGTAAGAAATGAAATGACAAGCAGGTTGATTTTAGAAAAATGTGGAAATAAGTATGAAATAATGAAAAGAGAAATGAGCAAAGCTAAGAGAATGTTGTGTATTGTAACAATAATATGGCTTGAAGAATAACTGTGAAACATTAAGTTATTTTGAGCATTTTAAATATTCAAATCAACTACAAAGGACCTATAAAGGAAGATGCTATCTACTTCCAGAGAAATAACTCATAAATAGAACTACACATAATGTGGTTTTACATATGTATATATATATATATGTATATGCATTATGTATGCATATATGTATATATATGTGTGTGTGTGTGTGTGTGGAGAGAGACAGCGTGGAACTTAAAGTGTAACAAAAATAAATAATATTATATTTAAAAACAATGAGGGGCAGCTAGATGGTGCAGTGGATAAAGCACTTGGCCCTGGATTCAGGAGTACCTGAGTTCAAATCCGGCCTCAGACATTTAACACTTACTAGCTGTGTGACCCTGGGAAAGTCACTTAACCCCAATCGCCTCACCAAAAAATAAAAATAAAAACAATGAATACTAATCAACTGACAAAAATCCTCAAACATATCCCTACTCATTTAAAATTTCTAAAAATATCTTTATTATGGTCATCTCGGTGCTTTATACATTTACCTTTGGTCACATAGCTTCTCTGAGGCTCAGTTTCCTCATCTGTAAAATGGGGATAATAGCAATGAGTTTACAAAACTTCTATGTAATTCTTCTGAGGGGTAGTTATTTTAGGTCATTGCTTTTAAATGTGACTTCTTGCTTTTTCAGAGTCCCAGGCACTTCTCAATCCAGTAAGACAACAAATATTGGATTCCTGCTAAAATGCCAGTATATATTTAGGCCTGGGGAGCTAGGATAAATGAACAAGTTATCACGCTTCTGCCTTCAAGGAACTGACATTCTAATTTGAGAGATAAATTAAGCAGGGAAATAATTAAACCACAATTAATGACTGCATTATTGTGTGTTAAGTGATGGGGTAGGGACTTCTAATCTAGTAACTGAGAAGATCGAAATCACCTCTGGGGACTGGAGGCATAATGGAGCAGGTAGTATACCTGTTGCTCCTCAAACAACCTTCTTAAGGAATTTAGCAACAAAAGGGAGGAAAGATATAGAATGATAACTAGTGTATGGGGATGGATCTAAAAAGAGGATTTAAAAAAAAAATTCAGGATAAGTGAGCCAGGGACATATTTGAGAGGAGGGAATTAGGCAGTAGACAGGGAAAGATTAAAGATAAGCAAAAGAATAGGGATGATAAAGGAGATAAGTCACTATTAGCCTGAAGTTCCAGGAATAAAGTTCAGGTGCCAAGAGTCAGTACCCCTCCTCATTTATGAGCCACTCTCAGGGTTCTGGCTATATAGGTACTTTAGGATTCCTGCTGGTACCCAATGCTAATATTCTTCTCTTCCACCCTAGCTCTGATACAGACCATCAAGACTGAATCCCCGAAGTTTTCTGATTCCACTGCTCAAAATTCACAGTTCTCTTCTATACTAGTGGGGAGAGTGGAAGAGGTCATAGAGCATGGCAAGTAGGACTTGCCAGAGTTTGTGCACTCCTTTGGCAAAACCTTTAAGAATGTAGCATCACTTCCACAACAAGAAGAGGTGTGCAGTTGGCATTTTATTTTATGATAGTCCAAAAAACTTGGAGTCTATAGACCTCGATGAAATTCATAAGATTTACTTGAAGTAGTTCCTTTTCTCTGATAAACTAAGTATGCCCACTCTTGCTGCCTAGAAATCATTTTTTTTAGTCTTTCTGGAATTTTTCATACTCCATTTAAAAAATTCAGCTAAGATATCTTTTATTAACTGATGACTAGTATCTTCCCTTGGGCATTCTAAGTGGCACAATGGATAGAGTACCAGACTTAGAGTCAGGAAGACTTATCTTCCTGAGTTCAAATCTAGCCTCAGCCACTTCCTAGCCATGTGACCATGGGGAAGTAATTTAATCCTGTTTACCATTGTTTCCTCATCTATAAAATGAGCTGGAGAAGGAAATGGAGGTGAAGTTGTAAACTGATCTCTTCATTCTGGAGAGAAATTTGGAACTTTGCCCAGAGGTCTATAAAACTGTTCATACTCTTTGATATAGTACTGCTACATTTATATTCCAAAAACACCCCCCCAAAAGAAAAAATCTATTGTTACAAAAATATTTATAGCAGCTTTTGTGATAGGTAAGTATTGGAAATCAAATTGCCCATCAATTGGGTAATGGATAAACAAGCTGTGGTATATGATTGTAATGGGATAATATTGCGCTAATAGAAATGACAAGCAGGATGACTTCAGAAAGGCCTGGAAAATTCTAAACTGATACATAGTGAAGTAAGCAGAACCAGGAGGACATTGTGCACAATGATAGCAATATTGTTCAATGAAGGACTATGAATGACTTAACTATTCTCAGCAATACAATGATCTAAGACATTTGCAAAGGACTAATGATGAAGCATACTATCCACCTCCAAAGAAAGAACTGATATTTATTGAACACAGACTGAAGTATGCTATTTTTCTACTTTCTTTCACTTTTTTTCTTTTAACAGAGTTTTTTTTTTTACAAAATGACTAATATGGTAATGTTTTACATAACTGCACATGTATAATCTATTTCTGATTGCTTACTATCTCAGGGAGGGGGGAGGTAAAGGAGGGCAAGAGGGATAGAATTTGGAACTCAAACATTAAAAAAATGTTTATTAAATTTTTCTTAAAAAGAAGGAAATAGCAAATCACTCCAATATCTTTACCAAGAAAACCTCAAATGGGGTCATGAAAAGTCAGACATGAATAAAATGACTGAATAACAAAACAATAACAAAATATCTTGTCAACTTAACTATCATAGGAACATCAATTTAAAAATAGAAGAAAATTTGGAAGCTATCTAGTCCCACTTTTTATTTTGCAGAATGAAAATAGTAGGAGCAGAGAGAGGCAGTAGTTTACACAAGGTCATACAGGTAGTAAATGTCTCTCTCAATGTTAGGAAACCAAAAATATTGGACTGAGTGAGAAAACAGGTCCTCCCTCTAAAGCCTCTGACTTATAGCTATTTTAGTAAATTGCCTTAGAGAGAAAGCAATTTTGACTCAGATGTGATGTACCAACTAGGTGTTGGAATAGAGGTGTCTTTGTGGAACTAGATTGGTAGAGTCCAAGGGTGATCTCTTTGAAGGATTACATCTTCTTGTTATCGAAAGACTGCCTTTGCTCACATGCATCAGATTGCTTGTATCCTCTCTTTGATTGTTCCTACCCTATTATGTTCTTGTCCCTAGGTGTTTCATTTTGAATCTTGAGGTACTCTTTGTGTGAATGAAAATGTACTATAATTAAAATTGCTTTTGCTTTCATGTTCTTCCCATGAAACTCTTTCTAAATCTCACAACTGCTATTAAGGACTGGAACACTTTTCCTTAGAGATGTTTTATAATTCCTCAAAATGAAATGCTTTTTCATTCATTCATTGATTATCTTATTTTTATTTTCTAATTTTTTTATTTAGTCCAATCCACTGACCTGTGGAATTGAGAATGCACAGATTTAAATACTCACAGGAAGGTAATTTGCTAGGAATGTAGTAGGCCCTAAATATGTAATAGTCCAGTTTAAATGAATAGGAAAATTTATTTGCTTTTTTGATGTTCACAATTGCCTTCCTCAGTGTTTCTTTGTTGTTTTTTCCTCAACCACAATAATTATAATTTGTAAGCATAAAATTAACAAAGTGGTGATTTGATTAATCTCATGTGATTGTTCATTGGTATTATTTATCTGTATAGGAAATTATTCTCGAACATTAAATGTTGCCTGCTTAAGAGATTATAGGTTTTTATTCAAGGTTTAAGCTCATGTTTTGAAATGCAAAATGATATTTTAGCTGCTACCTATTCTGCTCCCTTCTTCCCTTATATTGTGCCCCCCCGGAACAGTGTTTTATGATTAACAAACTTCTCTTTTTATTAGAGTTTTATTCGAGGCAGAGCCAAGATGGTGGAGGAAAAGCTGTAAGTGCTCAGAGCTCCTAACACAATTACTCCAAAATCTCCAAACATAGCCATAAGACAATTCCTGTAGCAGCAGAACCCACAAAAAAGATCAGCTGAGATCATTTTCCAGTCAAAAATGACTTAAAAGTTTGAGAGGATGGAAATACTGTGCCAGGCTGGAAGTGGAGTCCAACCCAGTGGTCAGGAGGACAGAGATTCAGCCCCAGGCAGGCTGTGCCACAGAAATTTACCCCTGAGCCTCTTAGTCAGCTGCAGCACCAATGTCATAAGGAAATAAGATCCCAAAATAAAAAAACTTCCTGGAATGTTATAGTCAAATTCCAGAGCTCCAGGTCAAGGAAAAAATATTGCAAGCAGTCAGAAAGAAACAATTCACATACTATGGAGCCATGGTCAGGATAGCACAAGATCTAGCAGCTTCTGCATTAAAGTAGTGGAGGGCATGGAATATGATATTCCAGAGGGCAAAGGAACTGGGATTAAAACCCAAAATCACCTACCCAAAACTCTTTATAATCATTCAGGGGAAAAAATGGGACTTTAAGGAAAAAGAGGACTTTCAGGTATTCAAGAAGAAAAAACATGAACTAAATAGAAATTTTGACTTTCAAATGCAGTATCCTAAAGAAGCATAAAAAGGTAAACAGGAAAAAGAAATATGAAGGATGTGTTAAAAGGTTTAAATATTTACATTCCTACATGGGAAGATGATACATCTAACTCATAAGAGCTTTCTCAGTATTAGGGAAGATGATAGGAATAAATTTAGACAGTGGGAACAGTTGGGAATTGATCATGATGGGATAATATCTGTAAAGCATTTATTATTTGTTTATTGTTTTGTATTTGTTTTTGTTTTTTTGTGGGGCTGTTGGGGTTGAGTGGAATGCCTGGGATTAAGGGGTTGGTGAGAGTCTGAGGCTGGGTTTGGACTCAGGTCCTCCTGGGTCCGGGGTGGGTGCTTTGTCCACTACATCACCTAGCTGCCCCATGATGACATCTTTAGGGCAAAATTGAGGGGTGAAAGGATTGAACTGGGGTAGGGGAAAGGGGAGAGGTAAAATGGGGTGGAATCTTACATGAAAGAAGCAGGAAAGGGCTTATGGAATTGAGGGAGATATGGGGGAGAAGCAGGGCAGTGAATGAACCTTACACTCATCAGAATTGGCTCAAAAACCTTAATATCCTCAGAGTTGGTTCAAGGAGGGAATAACATACAAACTCAATTGGGTGGAATAATCTATCTAACCCTGTAGGAAAGTAGGAGGGGAAGGGTATAAGGAGGGAGGGGTGAAAGAAGGCGGGGAAGAGTGGAGGAGGGGGCGGTCAGAAGCAAAACACTTTGGAGGAGGCATAAGGTAAAAGAAGATAGAAGCTAGAGTAAATATCATGAGAAAGGAATAGGATGGAGGGAAAGAGGTAGCCTTAGTAATTGTGTAAAAAATTTGAAGGAGAGGCAAGAGTAATGTAAGATTGTGATGATGATTAATAATGATGTTGATGGATGGTTGGATGAGTTGATGATGATTGGAGGAAGATAAGGAGGATTGAATGAAGGATATGAAGATTCATTGACAATGATGAGGACTGACTGAGGATGATGATGAGGATTGATGATAAGGATTGATGATGATGATGATGCTGATGGCAGCAAAATGTATGGTACTTTCCTGGGCTATTTTGAAGAAAATTCTTTGTCAAGTATAAGGTACTATATAAATATTATCTATTATTGTTGATTCAATATTCAACATCATGGGTTTATTTTAAGGAAATCTCTCTTTAAAGTATGTATAAATGTAGTTTACTATAAAAATGATGAGCAGGATGCTATCATAAAGACCTTGAAGGACCTGCACGAGCTAATGCAAAGTGAATGTACTGTATACAAAATAACAGCAATATTGTGAGATGATCTGCTGTGAATGACTAGTTATTTTTAGCAGTGCAATGATCCAAGGAAACTCTGAAGGTCTTATGAAAAATGCAATCCGTATACAGAAAGAGAACTGATGGTATTTCCTTTATCTATAGTTTTGTTTTTGTCTGTTTCCTTTCACAAACTGGCTAATATGGAAATGTTTCGCATGACTTCTCATGTATTGCCTATATTGAATTACTTGAGGTTTTTTTTTTGGGGGGGGGGGAGGGAGAGAGGAAGAGAATTTAGAACTCAAAATTTTTTTTAAAAATTGATGTCAAAATTTGTATTTTATATGCAATTTGGAAAATAAAATTCTAAACGTATAAAAAGAGAGTTCTTCCTTTCATACCCCTTCCCTTTTTTCCTCATTTGTGAAAGCCAGCTTCTTTTCAAAAACCTCTTTGCTGGCTACCCTCTTTTACTAACTGCACTTTCTCTCATGTCCTCTACATTTATGAAAATGAGACATCTTCCTTTTTCCTCAGTATTAGTTCCAGATGACTGTTTAATTGTTCTCACTCAGCTTTTGACTGTGATGTTCACTTTAAATTGCTCTTTCTAAGGTTATCAATGATTTCTATAAATGTTTATTGATATTTACAGCTTTTGTATCAGCTACATTTGCCAATGTATTCATCTCAGGTAGCTAACAGCCATTTCTTAGTCTGCTTACTGTTTGACCTCCTGTGGATTTTGAAACTGTAAAGAACTCCCTTTTACTGTATACCTTCTCCTCTCTTTGCTTCTATGATTCTGCTTGGTTCTCCTTCTACCTTTCTGACCATTATTTATTTTACTCTTGTGGGATCCTCATCTGTATTCTTTTCCCTAAACATGATTTCTAGCCTGTACCTTCTTTTTTATTTTTTAAAGTTGTTTTATTAAATAACTGGTTTATAAAGTCAGATCAGTGCAGTGACTTATTGGGGGAATGTGGAATTAGTGCTTATATCACAACAGTTCCCCTCAGTCACATCTTGATCTACAGTATGTGGAGAGAAGGGCGAGGCAGTGCACTAAACAACATAAATCTCAACAGGGCCTGATTTAAGTACAACCTCCTAGCTCCCATCTGCCCTTTTCACTCCACAACTTTAAATGGCATGTTCATGGGCTAGAGTCCCCACCCAAGTGGGTAAGACAGGGGCTCTGTGGTTTCCTTTTCTAACATCCTAAGTGCCCCCTCCCCTGCCCCCACTAACCTATTTAGGATAAAACTGACGTTGGGAGAGGTCAAAAAATAACCATGATCAAAATAAGTTGGGGTAGGGAGGAACTGACACAGACGGAGGGAAAATAGGTGGATTCAACTCCATAAAAATGCTACTAGAGAGGAAACGAGGGCCTCGAGAAGTGAAGTTCTGAAACAAACCAGAGGGATAAGCTCAGGAAGGACATAATGATATCAATGCTGTTCAGTGCTGCTGTGTCTCCTGCCCTGGAGAAATTCCTGGGTACTGAGACTGGATTCTCCTACTGGAGCCATGTTAGCTATGGCTACCCCCAAATGTGGTCAGAAGGTGCTTTCTAGTGTGTTGTAGTTATCCTTAAAACTCTTCAGCTCTAGGAAGTGTTTGGCTCTTTTACTCTTTTGGCTGGAGGGCAGATAGGTGACTTGGATAGTTGTTGGGGAAGAAACTTCAGGAGACTGCGTTAGATCCTTAGCTGCTGACTGGTGCTGCCGCTGGGAACTCCCACCATGGGCTTTGACAGCGGCAGCCAGTTCACTCAGTGCTTCCTGATAGTGTAGATATTCAGCCTGGCCAAAGACGCCAGTTCCATATCTAGCTGTCTCATAGCCTTCTAGCAGGGTATCAATGAGAGCTTTTCGGACACCCTTAAAGGGGGTACTTGTGTTTCGAAGCTCCAGCAGATAGGATCAGAAGTTCTTGCCCATCAGGGAACAAGGATGCCAGCCTTCTGAATGGAATGGGATCTCAGAGGCATGAATGGCATCCAATGCTTTCATCCTATCCAGGTAGTCGTAGCAATGTTGATTTCCTGGTGTCTGGCATCATCCTCTTCAGAAGCTGGGGTTCCTACTTCACATCCTGGACCTTGGATAGGCGGATGTCCATCACTTCCCTCAAATCCTTGGGAGCATTGTGTCCCATGGGGATGTGAGGGCCCTGGCGAGACTTCATAGCAAAACGCATGATTCTGCCTCTTCACAAAAATGAATAGCAGCACTAATACCAAGGTCCCGTAGGCCATCACCAGCATGACATTCACTCCAGACAACCAGTTACTGCTAGACCCCATGGCTTCCCCCCAGCTTCATTAGTTCAGGTTCCATAATTGCAATGGCTCCAGAGGTCCTTGGTGGTCCCTGGCCATTTCCTTATGGGGGAAGCCAAAGCTGGGCCCGGTCAGAAAACTAGCCTGTACCTTCTTATCTTTTATCTTGACTTTTTCAGTGATTTACTCACTTCCCAATGATCTATGTGGATGATCCCCAGGTCCCTATACAGAGCAGTCATGGAATTCATATTTCCGTTATTTAATTTGTACCTTCTAACTTTTTGGACTTTGCTAATACTACCCAATTTGCCTTCTCATCCTAGAATTTCCCCTAGTTCTTGGACCGTGTTTGACATGGAATAACTCCAATACACAGTATCACTTTTCTCTCAATTAATCAACATTTATTAAATACCTAATATGTAGCAGGCACTGAGCTAAGAGCTGGGGATACAAAAGAGAGGCCAAGGATAGTCCATTCACTCAAGTCCATTCACTCCATTGCAATTTAATGGGTGAGACAAAATCCAAACAAATATATACAAAGTATATATTATATATAAGCTGTATACAGAAAAAATAGGGAATAATTAACAAAGGAAAGGTATGATAATAAAGATTTTCCCCAAGGTTGAATTTTAGTTGGGACATAAAGGAACAAGGAAGGATTGTAATCAGATTGAAGGAGGGAAAACATTCTAGGCATGGGGTACAGCCAGACAAAATGTCCAAGGCTAACAGATAGAGAGTCTCATTCATGAAACAGCCAGAAAGCCAATGCCACTAAATCAAAGAGTATGTGTTGAGGAGTAAGGTATAAGATTGGAAAAGTTGAAAGGGATTAGGTTATTAAAGACTGAATTCCAAACAGAATATTTTGTGTTTAATCCTAAAGCTGGTAGGAAGGCACTTATTTTTTATTAAGGGAGGGAAACCCAATTGGAGCTGTGCTTTAGGAAAATAACTTGAGTAGATAAGTGGAAGATGGGTTGGAGTGGCAGGAAGATTAGAGGTAGGCAAACTCACCAGCAGGCTATTGCAAGCTTTCAGCCATGAGGTGAGGAGGGCCTGCATGAGAATGATGCCAATGTCAGAGGAGAGAAAGGGGCATATTCGAGAGATGCCACGAAGGTAAAATCAATAGGTTTTAGTAACAGATTAAATATAGAGGACAAAAGGCACTTAGGAATCCAGGATGGCTTTTAGTTTAGGAGCCTGAGGGACTGGAAGGACGGTATTGCTTTCTTTAGGAATAGAGAAAGTAGGACATGGCAGGAAGAGTTTAGTCAGAAAGATAGTGAGTTATGATTTGGACATATTGAATTTAAAATGACTTTAAGAATCTAGTTCAAAATTTCTGAAAGTTTGTTGGATCTATGAGATTGGAGATAACAGAATTTGAGGCAGGATAAGTATATTTGATTGGGTAGATAAGTGGTGCAGTTGATAGAATCCTAGGACTGAAATCAGGAAGATTCATCTTCCTGAGTAAATCTGGCTTCAGAAATTTACTAGCTGTATGACTCTGGACATGTCACTTAACCCTGTTTGCCTCAGCTCCCTCATCTGTAAAATGAGCTTGAAAAGGAAATGGCAAACCACTTTAGTTAGTATCTTTGCCAAGTCAGACATGACGGAAATGACTGAATAACAAGTATATTTGAGAATTGTGAGCAAAGAGATAATTCAATCCATGAGAGCTGATGTTATCACCAAGTGAAGTAGTATAGAGGGAAAAGAGAAGACAGCCCAGGAAAAAACCTAAGGGATACCTGTGATTAGAAGGTATGATGTGGCAGAGTATCCAGCAAAGAAGTCAGAGAAGGCATAGTCAGATAAGTAGGGGAACAAGAAGAGAATGGTGTCCTGAAAAGTTAGTAAGAAGAGATCATCTAGGGGAAGTGAACAAAGGCTGTAAGGGGTCAAGGAGAATGAGAATTGAAAAAAAGGTCATTGAATCTTGCAATGAAGAGAACATTAGTGACTTTGAAGAGACCAATTTCACTGGAAAAATAAGGTCAGAAGCCAGGTTGTAAAGAGCTTAAGAAGAGAGTGAGAAGAGAGAAAGTGTGGGCATCTATTGTAGATAGACTTTTCAAAGGAATTTAGCTACAAAGGGTAAAGGGATGATAGTTACAGGGAATGGAACCCTCAAATGAGGTTTCTTTTTTTCTCAGTAGGGGAGACAGAGGAATGTTTCTAAGCAGTAACAAATGAGCCAGTAAAAAGAGAGAGATTGAAAATAAGGGAAAGAGTAGAGATATACATGGGAGCAATCTGTTGGAAGAGATGGGATGGAATAGGATCACTTGAATAACTAGAGGGGTTAATCTTGGTAAGTAGTAAGCCTACTCCATTATATGAAACAGGGGTGAAGGAAGAGAATGTGACAGAAAGCATCTGAGTGATAGGAGATGAGGAATAGGGGAGAAAAGGGAGTTCACAGACAAATAGGCTCATTTCCCCATGTAAAACATAAGGTAAGGTTCACAGCTGGGAGAGTTAGGGAAGAGAGGGACATGGGAGCCTTGAGGAGAGATGAAAAAATTTAGAAGAGCTACTATGGAGAGTGGCATAATGGTATGATAAAGGAGGTATAATTTAAAATTTCCTAGCAGCACGGAAGACAAGAGTTAAGGTTATGTAACATAAATTTTTAGTGAACCCAGTCAGAACACTTGAGGAATTTTCTCCACTTTCCAATTGTGAGTTCCTTCTGGAAGCCTCCATTTTTGGGGTGGGCCCAGGCTGGCCATGCTTCTTTCCCCTCCTGTTCACATTTTGGACTTTAGAGATGCTGCCACCATTCTCCTACATCAGTACTTTCTTCCCCATCACCTCATTTTTGAGCTCCATTTTATATTTTTTCCCCTAATAGAATGCAAGGTTCTTGAGGGAAGGAATTTCTTTCTTTTTTTGCTTGTATATGTATCTGGAACACTTTGTAGTGTCTAGCTCATAGTAACCACTTACTAAATGTTGCCTGCTTGCATTAGCAGCTTATCTCAGAAACTACCTTATATATGAGTTAGAGGATCTGGCTTCTAGTGTCTAATCTGCTGCTCCACTTACTAACTGTGCCACCTCAGGCAAATCATAACCCCTGTAACCTCACTTTCCTCATTGAGAAAATGAAGCATTGGTACCAAATGATCACAAGAGCTCCCTTCCAGCTCTAACTATATCAATATGTAAACTGCCTACTAGCAATCTCCTCCTGGATGTCTCATAGGCATCTCAAAGTAAAAATGTAACTCAGTATCTTCTATTCTAAACCTATCTCTCCTACTAATTTGTAGAATCAGTGACTTAAAGATGAGGAATATCTTGGAGGTCACAGAGTCCAACCACCTCATTTTATAGATGAAACAGCTGAGACTCTAAGATATTAAATGACTTGTCAAGGGTCACATAGTCAGTGTCTCTGAGATAGGCTTTGAGCTCTGTTCTTCCCGATTCCAAACCTAATGCTATGGTCACTCCAGCATGTTGCTTCTATTTTCCCTGTTCATGAGCACAACCAACCATCTAATCACTGAGGTTTTCTACGTTTGAGTAATACTTGACTCTTTCCACTCCTTTAGTACTCATATTCAACCAGTTATAAAATCTCTCCAGTTCTATCTCCAAAACATCTTTTGCATCTTCTCTAAAAGGTTAGTACCATAGTTCAAAGCCTCATCACTGTTCACTTAGACTATTAAAATAGCTTCCTTATTGACACCATAATTCCAGTATTTCCTCTTTCCATTCTCCACACAATGATCAAAATAACCGTTCTAAAGTATAGGCCTGAACATATCCTACTCAGTGCTTCCATATTGATTCTAAGATTAAAAAAAAAATTCCTTTAGTTGTCATTTAAACTTTTGTAGTATAGCTCTAACCTACATTTCCAGATTTATTTGATATTACTCCTATACTTTATACTCTCACCAAACTCTATTTCATAATTCCATGAGTTTCGTAGGCTATTCTTCATGCCATTTCCCCTATGTGGTCCTCCCCATTTTTATCTGGAGAGGGTGGGGGTGGACATATAAAAGCTTCTTCCAGATCCTCTGTTTGAGGAAAGCTCACAGGTATTTCACATCATTTCCCACCTGTCTCATCTCCTGAATTTCATAGTCTCCAGAAACTCATCATTCTGTAAGAGGAAATCAGCTCCCAAACTCACATCTCCTCACCACTGCCTGCTTCTAGGGCTCCTCCTTGGCTCTGATTGGAGAGGGTAAATGTAAGACATTGGAAATATTTCCTGCCTGTAGGACTTTGTTATGCTCCTTAATCCAGGTGCCCTCTCCTGCTTTTAGATCCTTTTTAATGTGTGCTGTATTCTTCTTCTTTTTTTTTAATTAATAAAGTATTTTATTTTTTTCTGTTACATGTAAAGATAGTTTTCAACCTTTGTTTATACAAGCTTTACAATTTCAGATTTTTCTCCCTCCCTCCCCTCCCTCCCCTTCCCCTAGACAGTAGGTAATCTGATATAGGTTATATATATATATACATATATCTATAGCTATCTATCTATATCTATATCTATATCTATATATATACAAACATAATAACATTAATCCAATTTCTGCATTAGTCATGTTATAAGAGAAAAAAAATCAGAGCGATGATGGAAAACCTCAAAATAGAAAAAAAAACCAACAGCATCAAAAACAAAAGATATAGTATGGTTCATTTAGCATCTATACTCTGCAGTTCTTTTTTTCTTTTTTCCTGGATTTGGAGATCCTCTTCCATCACGAGTTCCCTGGAACTCTTCTGTGCCATTGCATTGGTGAGAAGAATATAGTCCATCACAGTAGATCAACACTCAATGTTGATGTTACTGTGTACAATGTTCTTCTAGTTCTGCTCATCTCACTCATCATCAGCCCACGCAAGACCCTCCAGGTTTCTCTGAACTCCTCCTGCTCATCGTTTCTTATAGCACAATAGTATTCCATTGTATTCATATACCACAACTTGTCCAGCCATTCCCTAATTGATGGGCACCCCCTCAACTTCCAATTCTTTGCCACCGCGTAAAGAGCAGCTATAAATTTTTTTGTACAAGTGGGTCCCTTTCCCCCTTCCATGATTCACCCATGAACCCATCTGGCCCTGTGGATTTTTTCTAAGGGAGTTCATTAATGGCTTATTCAATTTCTTTTTCTAATATGGGTTTATTTAAGGATTTTATTTCTTCTTCATTTAACCTGGGCAGTTTGTATTTTTGTAAATATTCATCCATTTCATTTAGATTGTCAAATTTATTGGCATACAGTTGGGCAAAATAATTCCTAATTATTGCTTTAATTTCCACTTCATTGGTGGTAACATCCCCTTTTTCGTTTTTGATACTGGTAATTTGGTTTTCTTCTTTCTTTTTTTAAATCAAATTAACCAATATTTTATCTATTTTATTGGTTTTTTCATAAAACCAGCTCTTAGTTTTATTGATTAATTCTATAGTTTTTTTGCTTTCAATCTTATTAATTTCTCCTTTGATTTTCAGGATCTCTAATTTAGTATCTAATTGGGGATTTCTAATTTGTTCTTTTTCTAGCTTTTTAAGTTGCATGCCCAATTCATTAATTTCCTCTTTCTCTTTTTTATTCATGTAAGCATTTAGAGCTATAAATTTTCCCCTAAGCACTGCTTTGGCTGCATCCCATAGATTTTGGTATGTTGTCTCATTATTGTAATTTTCTTGGATATAGTTATTGATTGTTTCTATGATTTCTTGTTTGGCCCATTCATTCTTTAGAATGAAATTATTTAGTTTCCAATTGATTTTCATTCTACTTTTCCCTGGCTCTTTCTTACATGTAATTTTTATTGCATCATGATCTGAAAAGGATGCATTTACTATTACTGCCCTTCTACATTTAACTATGATGTTTTTGAGTCCTAATACATGGTCAATTTTTGAAAATGTGCCATGTACTGCTGAGAAAAAGGTATATTCCTTTATATCTCCATTCAATTTTCTCCAGACATTTATCATGTCTAACTTTTCTAGTAATCTGTTCACCTCTTTCACTTCTTTCTTATTCATTTTTTGACTAGATTTATCTAATTCTGAGAGGGGTAGATTCAGATCCCCCACTAGTATAGAATTACTGTCCAATTCCTCTTGTAACTCATTTAACTTCTCCTTTAAGAACTTGGATGCTATGCCACTTGGTGCATACATATTCAATATTGATATTACTTCATTATCTATAGTATCTTTAAGCAAGATGTAGTTTCCTTCCTTATCTCTTTTAATGAGATCTATTTTTGCCTGCACTTTGTCTGAGATAAGGATTGCTACCCCTGCTTTTTTTACTTTAGCTGAAGCATAATATATTCTATTCCAGCCTTTTACCTTTACTCTGTATGTATCTCTCTGCTTCAAATGTGTTTCTTATAAACAGCATATTGTAGGATTCTGGTTTTTAATCCACTCTGCAATTCGCTTCCATTTTATAGCAGAGTTCATCCCATTCACATTCACAATTATTATTACTGACTGTCTATTCCCCTCCATTCTATTTACCCCCTTTGTACTTTCCCCTCCTTCTTTCACCCTATTCCTCCTTACCAACGTTTTACTTCTTACCCCTGCCTCCCCCAATCTGCCCTCCCTTTTTATCACCCCCCTCTCTTTTCTTGACCCTTTTCTCCCTGCTTTTGTCTTCCCTTCTATCACTCCCCCCTTTCCCTTCCCCTTTGGCTTCCCTAAAGAATGAGTTAAGTTTCTTTATCCCAATGAACGTATATGTTATTCCCTCTTTGAATCAAATCTAATGAGAATAGGGTTGAAACAATGTTCACCCCTCCTTTCTTTCCCTGTATTGTAATAGGTTTTTTTTCCCACCTCTTCATGTGATATAATTCATCCCCTTCCACCTCCCCTTTCCTCTCCTCCCCAGACTCCCTTTTTTAACCCCTTAAATTTTTTTTTGGATCATCACATCAAAGACAATTTATATTTATACCCTCTGTGTAAAGTCCTTCTCTCTGCCCAAATACATTTACAGTTCTTAATAGTTATGAGTATTATCTTCCCATATAGGGATATAAACAGTTTAACCTAATAGGGTAACCTTTTTTTTTTTTCCCTCTGTTTACCTTTTTAAACTTCTCTTGAGTCTTGTATGTTGAGATCAAATTTTCTATTCAGTTCTGGTCTTTTCACCAGGAAAGATTGAAAGTCCCCAATGTCATTAAATGTCCATCTTTTCCCCTGAAAGAAAATGCACATTTTTGCTGGGTAATAGATTCTTGGTTGCAATCCAAGCTCCTTTGCCTTCCGGAATATCATATTCCAAGCCTTGCGGTCCTTTAATGTTGAAGCTGCCAGATCCTGAGCAATCCTGACTGTGGCTCCATGATATTTAAATTGTTTCTTTCTGGCTGCTTGGAGTATTTTCTCCTTCATCTGATAATTCTGGAATTTGGCTACAATATTCCTTGGAGTTTTCCTTTTGGGGTCTCTTTCAGGAGGTGATCGGTGGATTCTTTCAATGATGATTTTATCCTCTGATTCTATGATATCAGGGCAGTTCTCCTTGATAATTTCCTGGAATATGGTGTCTAGATTCTTTTTCTGGTCATGGCTTTCAGGCAGTCCAATGATTCTCAAATTGTCTCTCCTCGATCTGTTTTCCAGATCAGTTGTCTTTCCAATGAGGTATTTCACATTTTCTTCTATTTTTTCATTTTTTGGATTCTGCTTGACTGATTCCTGGTGTCTCATGGATTCCTTATCTTCCAACTGTCCCACTTTAATTTTTAAGGCATTGTTTTCTTCAGTGAGATTATGCACTTTTTTTTTCCATTTGGCCAAGTGAATTTTTTAAGGCATTGTTTTCTTCAATGAGATTATGCACCTTTTTTTCCATTTGGCCAAGTGAATTTTTTAAGGTATTGTTTTCTTCAGTGAGATTATGCACCTTTTTTTCCCTTTGGCCAACTGAATTTGTTAAGGCATTGTTTTCTTCAGTGAAATTATGCACTTTTTTTTTCCATTTGGCCAGTCAATCTTTGTGATTCCTTTTCCAAGATGCTGATTCTTTTTTCATAGTTTTCTTGTTTTGCTTTCATTTCTCTCCCCATTTTTTCTTCTACCTCTCTCAATTGATTTTTAAAATCCTTTTTGCACTCCTCCAGGAAGGCTTTTTGTTCCTGAGACCAATTTACCTTCCCTCGTGAGGCTTCACATGTAGGCAATTTGAGGGTATTGTCCTCATCTGAGTTTGTGTTGGCTTCTTCCCTATTGATACAGAAGCTCTCAATGGAAAGGGCTCTTTTTTGCTTCTTACTCATTATTGCAGCTTATTTATTTATTTTTTAAGTTGAGGTCTGCTCTGGGGGCACCAGAGTCACTGTTTTGGGCTTCTTGTGCAAGGGTATAGGTGCTATGTGACCGGGTGTTTATTATGAGGCCTTTATGGTGTGTGGAGATCCCCAGCCCTGCACTTCCTGTCTGGGTGCGCTCGGCCAGCCAGGTGCCCGTTCCTGGCGTCCGTTCCCTCCTGACCCGTTCGTCTCCCTCCCGGCCGGTGCAGGTAGGTTTTTCCACTGTTCTTCTTGGCCACCAGATTTTTGAACCATGTTCTAGGGGCCTCAGTTGTTCAGCTGTGGCCCGCAGCTCCTGCTGACTTGCCCGGACCCCCTCGGTGCTGGCTTGCTGCCCTGTGCTGGGCCTCCCTTTTGCCCGAGTCAGACGGACTGTTTCCTGAAGTCTTCTAAATTATCTCTGGTTGGAGGACTGTGTCTCTCTCTCTGTCCCTTTGCAGGTTCTGTAGTTTCAGAAGCCATCCAGAGGCTTGATTTAATGTTCTTTTTGAGGGAACAGAAGGAGAGCTTAGGCAGCTTGCTGCTTCCTCTCTGCACCCCGCTGTATTCTTCCATTAAATTTTGAACTATTGTGATAAAATAATCAGATTTGGCAGCCACCCAGGGGCCCCACCTGAAGATTGATTTGGAATTGATTGAATTGGGTGAGACTGAGAAACTGACTGAGAACCTACTTAAGAATTATTAAATCGAGACCACACCTGGCCTGCCCTCAGTGAGGTGGTATTCTCAGAGGCTGTGGACTACACCATCAACCAGAGACCACTCTCAACCAATCAGCTTGAGGGACCTTCCCTATTGAGGAGGGAGACGGGAAGTAGAGAGCTGAGGCTGACTCACTGGATCTCCCTCTTTTCATCTGGGATTTTGGCATGGTGGAGGCAGGGGAAGAACAGAGTAGAAAGATCTACTCCATGTGTTCTCTATAGAAGCACGGAAAGCTAAATAAAGGTAGCTTTCTCAACTTCTCTCTCCTCACTAACTTCTAACTTTTTTTTTTGTGGGACAATTTGGATTAAGTGACTTGCTCAGGGTCACACAGCTATACTTTAATAAATCCTTAAAAACCCCTAATATCCCCAGCACTTAACACAGTGTCTGGCACATAGTAGGCACTTGGTAGATTTTATTTTACTCTGACTTTGATTCTGAAATACTCTCCTTTCTTACTACCACCTCATGAAATTTGTAGTTCCATTTAAGGCCCAGCAAAGGTATTGCTTCCTACATGTTTCTTGATCCTTCAAGTTGCTAGTGCTGTCAGTCCTCAATTTTTTTATGATGGTTTGATCAGGTGAGCTTCTAATATATTTGATAGTTCCCTAATAGCTTTTTTTGAGATCACAGAGAATTGGTACTTTTGGAAGCTACCTGCCTTGTAGGTAGCTCTGCATACTAGCCTCCTGCTTAAAGGACATAAAGAGCTGCTCCACTTGATCCTCAGGCCACTGGGGCTCCTTCCAAGAAAATTGATGACTGAAGAGCAGAAGTGGAAGAGGGAATGGAGTAGCTGAAGAAACCATCTCTATGGTTTATGGGAGTAGAAAGTGTGAGATTTAAAAAATTCTGTTTACCTTCACCCCAATACTCAGGAATGGAAAAAAAGGTGTCTTGCAGAATAAGAACAGGATGGACATCTTATGCTTTCTCAGGTGAGCCTGAAAAGGGAATTTTTGTACTTAATATTCCTGAATGCCTTCTGCTTTTTAAATTTTCTTTTATGATCAAAGGTTAGCTAATATCAATCCCGAGAATGGACTTTTCTAGCCTTAGGATTTGTGTTGGTGTGTTATCCTAAAATATTCTGAATTTCAGAGTTTCTAAGCTTACAAAGTGCAGAATTTGTGAATAGGCTAACATCTTCCCAGAAAGGAACATCCATGGAAGATAGCTTAAGTTCTAAGTCCTTGTCATGAGAGGGCAAGGAGCTCTGGATCTTACCAGCTGTTGAGTATATCGCTGTGAATTGCAATGATGGTGGGGTTCCAAGGTGAATGTGAAAGAAAACTGTTCTACTATCCTACAAAGGATTTTTATTGTCTTGGGGAATAGAAAAAATTAATATAATAGATTACTTGAATATTTTCTGCTTCTATACATGTTCATAGACTATTGTGAATAATTTGTGTCGTGTGTGTGTGTGTGTGTGTGTGTGTGTGTGTGTGTGTATAGTGGTTGAGAAGATGAAATAAGCTGTCTTAAAATGATCACCATATTGTGTACTAAGTGTTTTATTAGAAGAGTACCATTCTGTTACCCTTTGGGGTAAACATAGATTTGAATGAGATAGCTTGACTTTGTTTTAATGATATTCTTGGAGGAATAAAAGTGGAGACATAAACCAAAACCAAACCTGACTCCTCTTGAGTTAGGACTGTTTCATCAAACTTGATCCATATGGTGTCAAAATCTTTGGGAATTGGGGGCAGCTAGGTGGCACAGTGGATAAAGCACTGGCCCTGGATTCAGGAAGACCTGAGTTCAAATTTGGCATCAGACACTTGAAACTTACTAGCTGTGTGACCCTGGGCAAGTCATGTAACACATATTGCCCTGAAAAAGAAAAAATAGAAAGAAAAAAGAAAAAAGAAAAAAAAACCTTTGGGAATCAATGGGGTCACAGTTAATTCTTTTGATTTGCTTAGTATTTACTTTTCTTGTGTGTGTCTTCAGTGATCCCATGAGAATATAATCTCAAGAGTTGGAGAATATTATATTTTTGGTTTTTTCCCTCTTGAGTCTGCTCTAATGCCCTGTAGTGTGAATATTTTCAAATGTGTTTTAAATTGGATTTAGTATGTAAATTTAAATTTTTATTAAAGCAAACATTTAGGTCTTACCTTACAATGTATGAGAGAAGTAGAAAGTAGAAACATTGCAATTTACATTTTTTTTTCAGAATCTCAGAGAAATGAAGCAAATTGCTCACTGGGCACGCAACTTTTTTTTGAATAATTTTTTTTCAAATCACATGTAAAATAGTTTTTACATTCATTTAAAAAATTGAGCTCCAAATTTTCTCCTTCCCTCCCCTCACTGAGACAGCAAGCAATTTGATGTTATACATGTGTAGCCATCTAAAACATGTTTCCAGATTAGTTATATTATGAATGAAAACACAGACTGAAAAAATGAAGTAAAAAATAGTATGCTTTTATCTATATTCAGACACCATCAATTCTTTCTCTGGAGGGGAATAGCATTTTAAAAAATATTATAGGTCCTTAAGAATTCTCTTGGATCTTTGTTTTGCTAAATATAGCTAAGTCGTTCATAGTTGATCATTGTATACAATATTTCTGTTGCAATGTACAATGCTCTCCTGGTTCTATACATTTCACTTTGCATCCATTCATGTATATTTTTTCCAGGTTTTTCTGAAAGTATTCTGCTCATCATTTCTTATAGCACAATTGTATTCCATACCTTGTTCAGTCATTCCCCAATTGACAGGAATCCCCTCAATTTTCAGTTCTTTGCCATCACAAAAAGACTGGTAAAATATTTTTGTATGTGTAGGTTCTTTACCCCTTTTAAAGATCTCTTTGGGATACAGAACTAGTAGTGGTATTGTTGGGTCAATTTTAGAGCCCTTTGAGCATGGTTCCGAATTGGTTTCCAGAATGGTTGGATCCACTCACAATCCATTAGTATCCTAATTTCTTTTTTTAAAATAATAAACATTTTTATTTACAGTTTTGAATTCCAAATTTTATCCCTCCTTCTCTTCCTCCCCTCTGCCCTCATTGATGAGGTAAGCAATGAGATATGGGTTATACATGTGCAATTATGTAAAATATTACCATATTAGTAATTCTATGCAAGAAAATTTGAATAAAAGAAAAAAATGAAAGTGAAAAATAGCATCCTTCAGTCAGTGTTCCATCAATATAAGTTCTTTCATTGGAGGTGGATAGTACGTTTCATCATTAGTCCTTAGGGATTCTCTTGGATCATTGTATTGCTGAGAATAGTTCATCAAACAATATTGCTATCTCTGTGCACAACATTCTCTTTGTTCGGCTCAGATCACTATATATCATTTCATCCAAGTCTTTCCAGGTCTTTCTGAAATCATCTTGTTTGTCATTTCTTATAGCACAATAATGTTCCATCACCATCATACACCACAGCTTGTTTAGCCATTCTCCAATTGATGGACATTCCTTTGATTTCCAATTCTAGTATCCCAATTTCCCCACATCCCCTCCAATATTTTGGACACCAAATTATTAAGGGGAAGATGCAGAACCTAAACCCATGTCCTCACACTCTACATTTGTCTCTTCTGCCACTATATCAGTACTTTTTGTGATGGGTATTCCCCTAGCCCCCTTTTTTATGGTATAACTTTGACAATCAAGGGCTCACTACAATGAAGCCAATTACATTTCAGTCTTAGGACATAAAAGGCAATCACATTCATAGGAAATAAAAGGTTGTGTTTGAGGATTCCATGCATAATATGGCTTGGGAGAAGTGACTTGGGGAAGTTTCTCATAATGGAATATTCCTCTTTACCCTTTCAAAATCCTCTCTATCAATTGAAGCACCAGCATGATGTAGCCACTATGATGCTGACCTTACCCCCTCAGTGAGGTTGTTCTACTTCCCAGGGGCTTCATGGGTCATATTTTATTAGAAACTCATATTATTTATAAATAGCACTCACACTTCAAATCCAAGTGTTTGGAGAAAGATCTATGTTATTTTATGGTGAAATGCAGTGATTATTGACAATAAGGTCCTTTCACAAAATCTTTGTGAGGAGAGTTAGAATGAAAAGTGTGCTTATTATACATGCCTGAGATGCCAAATTAGGAATGTATTTCTAACACCTGGTAAAGCTGAATTCAAATTCAATATGACAAGAGGGAAGAGTGGGTACACATAAAGGATGCAGCTCAGGAGAGACAAGTGCCATGTCATTCATCTGGGATGGAACAACCGATTGTGAAAAAGAAAAAAAGACTGCATTTGAATGATTTTATGCATATATGACAGGGGGAAAAAGATCAAAGGCAACAGAGCCAGACAAATAATACTAGTGATTAGTTAGTCTAAACCCTCATTTTACAAATGAAGAGACTATAGCTTAGGGAAGAAAATTGACTTGCCTGAGTTCATGCGAGTAGTAACAATGCTCAAATATACATATAAATTTAAAGTTTATAAAGTACGTTCTTCAGAATAAATAAGCCTGTGATATAAGAATTACTGTCATCCCCATTTTGTTGATGAGAAATCTGAGGTTCAGCAACTCTTCTAGTGTGAAGAAGAATCTAGATTTGTTCTGTTTTTCTGATTTGAAATAGTGATCATTGCACTTATCCTTCACTAAAAGCCTTAGTGTATAATCACATCATCATCATTATCATCACCATCTTTTTCATCCTATTCCCTGATTTATATAATATTTCAATATCCTCAAGGTGCTTTCTGTGCACATGCCTTTAAATGTGAGCCAGAATGACAGCATGGTGTGGAGTAATGATTATTGGACAAGTTCTAGATCTAGATTAGCATTCTCGACAGAGCTCTGGACTTGGAGTTAGGACAGAGCTCTGTCCAGAATGCTAATCTAGATCTAGAACTTGCCCAATAATCATTACTCTAAATTATGCCCTGCTGGGTATGATGGTATAATCCTGTAGTGAGGTGGGTGGATTGCTTGAGTTTAGGAATCCTTAGCTATAATTGGAAGGATACATTATATCAGGTGTTTTCACTAAGTACAGAACCAATATGGTGTCTCAGCCCTCCTACCCCACCTCAGGACCAGGGACCACCAGGCTGACTAAGAAGGAGTGAATGGGTCCAGATTGGGAAAATGGACCAGATTAAAGCTTCTTTGCCAAATAATACTGTATTTGGATCCATGAGTGACTTCCAGCCTGCTTGAGGTAGGGATACTTATTCTAGAAAGAAAGAAAGAAAGAAAGGAAGGAAGAAGGAAGAAGGAAGAAAGAAAAAAGAAAGAAAAAAGAAAGAAAGAAACACCTGGGGTTGCAAGAAAGAGGTGGAATAACAACAGATACAGGAATTTCAGAGTTCATGAACATGAAAGTACAGCATTTACAGAGGATGGTAAGATCAAAGATATTACCTTCTCTTTGTTTAGCTGAGGTGGGGTGGATGAAGGTTATAGGGAATGAGTAAGTTGAGGAATTTCGATCTTAGAGTACTTGGGGGAATATCAATATATATGTTGAAGTGTCCTAGTATAAAAGAAGGAGCTAGGAAGGAGAGAGAGACTGTGAACCAGGCATTTAACTTGTTGAGGAAGGAAACAGAGTTTCCTAGAGATTGAAAGGTAATAGCTACCACAATCTTTATTGGGTGATCTATATGGACTGAATGATTCTCAAAGGAGGAGAAGTTTTTATGCTATAATGGTAGAGGGTAAGACTTGTAGAAACAATGGGTAACAAGGAATTTTCTGACTTCCCACCATAATGGGGGGTATGAGCAAAATCCTGGAGAAACTGATGGGGGAGGGGTTGTTTCTTGAGGAGGGAAATAGGGGAAGCAAGAAATTTTAAATATATGTTATTGAAGAAGAAGAAGAAATTCCAGAGATCTCAACAGAAAGGGTAGATAGTTTTAGAGGACATTTTGGAGGGATGGTCGAGAGGATTGGGATAAGGGAGTGGGAGACAGAACAGGATTTGAACAACGGTAGCTGGAGGTTTAGAATCAAATGGGATAGGGATGGTATGATGGGGGTAGGGGTGTATTAACCACTGAAGAATGAGTTCAGGTAGCTCTCCATTATGTAGAGGGTTTTGTCCTCAGGGTGGAGTTGTCTCAGGGAGTCAGATAGCTGTGTGTAGGAGGAAAAGGGGAGAATGGTACTTGTTTAGAGGAAAGGCAACTTCTGTGGAGTTATAGGAAACTAGGAATGATATCCATCAGGTGATGGAATGCTTGATCAAGGAAGCTAAAATGCTCTCCTCCTTCCCAGGAGGTACAAATGAGGCAACTCCCTGTCAGCTATACTCTTGAAAATCATCTTGGAACTATTTCCTTCTAACTAAGTTTTCTCATAGTACATTTCCTAGACCTGGAGACATAGAGAATGAAAGTCCTCTATCCCATGCTATAAAAGGATAGTGAACAGGAGATGAATTATTTTTTTGGCTGTTGTTGTTTTTGCCTAGGAGAGAGAAGATGTGGGCAGTGGGTCCAATGCTTATGGCTGTCTTTAGATATTTGAAAAGCTATCTTAGGTGAATAATTCAGCCCATTCTCTTTGACTCCAGATAGAATTCTATGCAGAAGGTATAAGTTACTGGTAGATTTTGACTTGGCAAAAAAAAAACCCAAAACACTTTCTAAGAATTAGAGCTAGGCAATGAGATCTCTGTCATGACCACTCCTGAAGAGTCCTGGGAAGGTAGGTAGGTGCATGCTTATGTGGGTGTATGGGAGAGTGAGAGGCAAAGTATGAATGATTGTACAAAGTCACAATTAAGTTCTCTTCTGGCCTTAAGAATTCATAATTGAATAATTTCAGGTAGGACACTTTTAGGGGAGTCTGAATTCAATTATCTGGCTTTGAATGTGGGTACCCAGAGTCAGGATTCTTAACCTGAGGTCTCCAAACTTATTTAAAAGAGATTTGGAAACTATGCTTCAGTATATATGATTCCCTTTATAATTCAATGTATTTTATTTTATCAATTTAAAAGCACTTTTCTGAGAGGATTTCCATAGACTTCACTGACTGACAAAGGAGTCCATGAGTCCAAAAAGAAGAGTCCCTCATCTGCATTGGAACTTACTGCAGATCATTGTTGTTAACATCCCTCTGCTACAGGCTTAGGATTCAGCTGATAAAAGGCAGCATGATCCTGCAGTGCTGCTCATGGGGGACAGTTAAGGAAGGCTCCCTGTTTCATTAGTCAAGACATTGACCAAACACTGCATTCAGTTTGGGGTCTCATAGTTGATATGGATAACTTGGAGAGGGTCCAGAGGAGAACAATAAAAATGATTAAAAGTTTGGTAAGGGAACCTCTGAGGAAAGGCTAAAATAATTGGGTTTATATAGACTTGAGGAAAAAAGACTTAGGGAGAGTTAATTACAATTTTCAGATCTATAAAGGGATTTAGTATGAGTGACAGCAGCTGTTCTTTGCCCTATGAAAAGGAGAGGAAGGAATAAGATGAAATGACAACAGCAGAGATTTGGGGTAGGCACTATGAAGGAATTCTTGCTATAGGGGTAGGAGGACCCTGGGGTAAGTTACTATACCTTTGTTGTTGTTGTTGTTGTTGCTTTTCTTAGGGATTAAAAAGTCCATATTCCGACTAGATATATATAGTGGTAGTGCTAATTATTTAATTGATTATACAACATGTGCTCCTAGAAATAAACGAACAAATTAAACGTTGGGGCAATTTAAAAATAATGTCCAAAAAAACTGTACTCCATAAATTGAGAATTTCAAATCTCCTCCATTCTGTTATATAGCTGAGGTATACAAATAGCCACTCAAAGGTTATAGGTTCTTGAAGTCAAAGGATCCCCTATTTCCAGATGCCAAAGACCCCTCATAGAGTATTTGATGCTCATGTCAGCCCTTTTCCGCTTGGATCTACACATTTGTGATGTGTGTATGCATTCATGCATGCAAGTCTCTGTGTGTGTGTGTGTGTGTGTGTGTGTGTGTGTGTGTAAGAGGAAAAAGTATTATTCATCTTTGTTATACTATTTAGCTGGATCACTGAGTGGAGGAGAATAAACATTAATAAGATCTGTGCTAAGTGCTGGGCATAAAAGAAAGATTATTAAAAAGCTCACATTCACATTCTCCTTAAGCAATTAGTGCTTACCCTGGTATAGAGATAGATCTGAGTTCAAATTTGGCCTCAGTCACTGTGTGATCCTGGATGAATCACTTAACTTATATTTGCCTCATTTTTTTTTTTTTACCTGTAAAATGGATTTAATGAAATTACCTTCCTCCCAGGGTTGTTGTGAGGATCAAAGGAGATAATTGGAAAATAATTGGTGAATAGTAAATGCTATATAAACATTATTTATCATCATCATCATTATATTGGGGGGAGACAACATGATAAAAATAAACTAGTTAAGAGGCAAAATATGTACAGAATAGATGGAAGGAGCTCTGAGAGAGAAAGACATTAGTAATTGAAAGGAACAGTCAAATTCTCCTGGAGTAAGTTGCATTTAGGATGAATCCTTAAGGAAGTCAAGGAAACAAAAAGGTACAGCTGAGGGGAAAGAACATTCCAGCCATGGAAGAGAGTGAAAATGCATAGAGGTGGTAGATTGTGTTCTATTTTAGAAACTGCAAGTAAGCCAGTGTGTATTATGTGGAGGAAAGGAAGGTGTATTGACTGATTTGGAGTAGATCATCAGTATTAGATCCAAAAGAAAGGCCTGGAAATTAAGAAAGCTTTAAATGACATACAAATAAATTTGTAGATTATCCTAGAAGCATGGATCCCTTGGAATTAATGGGGGATAGGTTAAAAAAAATTACATTGGCACCTGAGTGGAGGATGTTTTTGAGTGGAGACAGACTTAAGGCAGGGAGAATAGTTAAAAGGCTATAGCAAGGGGCAGCTAGGTGGTGCAGTGGATAGAGCACCATCCTTGGAGTCAGGAGTACCTGAGTTCAAATCTGGCCTCAGACACTTAATACTTAGCTGTGTGACCCTGGGCAAGACACTTAACCCCAATTGCCTCACTAAAAAATATAAAAGGCTATAGCAAAAGTGCAGGTAAAAAGATGCTGAAGTCCTAAACCACAGAATGTATTTAGAGATGTTGTATAAGTTATATTGACAAGAGGTAGCAATAGATTGGATATATGGGATAAGTTAGAGAAACAGAAGTTGAGGGTGACACTGAGAATTTCAAGCATGGGTGATTGGAAAGACAGTGGTGTTCTCGACAGTTATAAGGGAAAATGAATAATAACAGCTAGCATTTAGATAAATAATATGTTAATGTTTGCAAAGGTTTTATAATGTAAATTATAGATCATAGACAAGATCCCAAGTGTTTTGATTCCAAAATCGCAACTCTCTACACAACCATATCCTTAATTAAAAGAAGAAAGGCTATATTCTTGAATGATAATGTCTTTTTTTGGTATAAAAATTTTTAAAGGAAAATAATAATGAAATTCTATTTATATCTATGAATGTTTGAGTATTGTCCTTCTGCTAGGCAAGCTGGACTTAACTTCTTTCTCAGGCAGGCCATCCAGAGCCCATGAAGGCACATGGAGGGACCTGGCAGAGATAGGCTACCATTTATATTCAACATCCCATAGCCCCCTCCAAACAGTTCTGCCAATGCTCCCTTCCTCTTTTCCACTTTTGGCTATATAGTGACTACTGTCCACAATGTTGCAGTATGGAAAACAGAATCTCCTTGCGCCATTAAGCCCACTTCCCTTTTCCCAGTGGTGGTGGTGGTGTTCATCACTTCTGTGGGGGCAGATAACCACTCTTAGGCCTTGCCATCCACTCTGCAACCAAACTCTTCTACATTTTTGATTTCCCTCAATTAGAAAGTGAGCTCTTCTAAAGTTCATCATCAAAAGCACTGTCTTCTTTCTCTAATTTGTATTCCGCAGTGCTTAGCACATGGTAAATGTTCTAAAAAGATGTTTTTATCTTGTTGTTCATATGACCTGGAATTGAAATATTCTTTCTACTATACCTCACTGCCTCTTTGCCCCACTTTTGGTTAGAAATAAACCACATTTTTTCACATGCTAACCCAAGGATGGGGGGAGATTGCTGGGTAGAGGATTGTTAGAATTCTGATAACACCTGTGCAATTTTATTTTCTTCTATATGGTTTCTTCTCTGATACACAGTTATATTTTTACAGTGGTGGACAATGTTACAAAAGAGCAGTGACATGCACTTTCTAGTAACCCCAAAATAATTGAGCTTGAAATCAGGAGACCTGGCTTTAAATTCTGTCTCTGTACCTTGCTAGCTAAGTGAATGGATTATTTTACTTTAACGAATGTCAGTTTTTCTCAACTGTAAACTAGGGAAGATAATTCTTATAATTCTTATTCTATACAAACTATTATGAAGAAAGTTTTTTTTTAATCTTGGTACTCTCTCTTTCATTCCTCCTTCTCTTCTTCTTCCTTCTCTTCCTCTCTCTTATTATCATTAAATTATCATTCACATTTTATCATACTTCCATTTAGCCCCACACATAGTAGGGCTTAAAAATATTTGCTTACTTGAAAATGAGTAAATTACCTTTAAGACCTCAACTTCAGAAGATTAAAAAAAAGAGAGAAATAGAGAAAGGAAAATAGGATGATGAAGTTTGAAGCAGAAGTATTAAAACCTACTGGGACTATCCACTTATGGAAATAAATCTTTTTCTATTGCAAATGACTTATTGCTTAAAGGGAAAAGGAAGAAAGAACAGTGAATACTGTAGAGAGGAATAATTGAGATCTAATCTGAATTAGTAACTTAGGTATCTCATGAATCTTATAAGAATTGGGAGTCAAATCAAAGGGATGAGGGGAAAGAGGAGAAAGAACAATGAGAGTCTTTTTTGGAATCATCTTTTATGCTTCTCTCCTGGAAAATTAATGCTTCTATCTGAAAGGTGAATTTCTTTCCACTAGGGAGCAAGAGACTGCTTTTGGTCCAGGTTTCACTTTAGTCATAGCAGCAAGATATATCACTGGTTTAATTGTTTAATGGATATTGAACCAGCTAAAGTATTTCTTTGGCCAATGACAAATAATGTGATCATTCTAATGAATGAACATCTGTATGTATGTAGTCTAAATCTAGAAGGATGAAGGATGTTTGATGCTCAGCTATCTGAGGTTTTCAATTCAATTTGATGTGCAAACTCATCTATGGTTTAAAAAAATGAAGACCTTATTAAAAATAGTGATTTCTTGGAGGTGCTTCTTATTGGCCTAAAATGAATTCTGTCCCTACCCCACAAAACACACTAACAAGCAAACAGAAAAAGAAACAATAACAACAAAACCTATATGGAAAATAATGGAGTTGGAGTTGACTCACCTGCATATGTGAATTCGGGGTCCAAGAATCCCAAGCAATGCTTGTTAAATGTTCTGGAGGGGAACACTGCAAATTAGAACAACTCTGAGGTACCAGCTCACACCTATCAGATTTGCTAATATGACAAAAAAAGAAAATAATAAATGTTGGAGAAGCTGTGGAAAAATTGGAACACTAATTCATTCATTGTTGGTGGAGCTGTGAATTGATGCAAGGAATCTGGAGAGCAATTTGGAACTATGCCCAAAGGGCTACAAAACTGTGAATACTCTGACCCAACAATACCACTTTTAAGTCTTTATCCTAATGAGATCATCAAAAAGGGGGAAAGGACCCACAGGTAAAAAAATATTTATAGGGGGCAACTAGGTGGCACAGTGGATAAAGCACCAGCCCTGGATTCAGGAGTACCTAAGTTCAAATCTGGCCTCAGAAACTTGACACTTACTAGGTGTGTGAACCCGGGCAAGTCACTTAACCCCTATTGCCCTGAAAAAAATTATATATATACACACACACATATACATATATATACATATATATACACACACACAAATATATACATATATATATACACACACATATATACATACACACACATATATATATATACATACATACATACACACACACACACACACACACACACATATACACACCTGCTCTTGTTGTGGTGGCAAAGAATTGGAAATTGAGGGGATGCCCATCAATTTGGGAATGGATAAACAAATTGTGGTATATGCATGTAATGGAATACTATTATGCTGTAAGAAACAATGCAAAGACAGATTTCAGAGACATGTGGAAGGACATACAGGAACTGATGCTGAGTGAGGTGAGCAGAACTAGGAGAACATTGTATACAGTATCAACAAGATTGTGTGATGATCAACTGTGATAGACAACTCTTCTCAGCAATACAGTGGTCCAAGATAATTACAAAGGACTCATGATGGAAAATACTCTCCAAATCCTGAAAAAAAAAAGAACTGTGGAACTTGAATGCAGATTGAACCATACTCTTTCTACTCTTTTTGCTTTTTTGTTTTTTAAGGTTTTTCCCTTTTGTTCTGATTCTTCTTTCACAACATGACTAATGCAGAAATATGTTTAATATGATTATACATAAATAACTGTGTAACTTAAGATTCTAAATATGGATTCCAATCTGTTCCCCCAGTTTGGGGAAAAACTGACTAAAATCACTGATAAAACGAGTTTAGGTTTTTAAGGGTTTATTGAAAAATAGAAAGAAAAATATTGAGAACAGAATTCCAACAGCCTGGCATTCCTATCTTTCCTCAAATTTCCTGTGAAGTCCTCTGCTGCCACCACCACCATCAAGTCAGGAACCCCAAAAAGAGCTAGAGCTCTCCGTGTAGGCCCTCTTTCCTCCTTCCTGTCTCCTCCTAGAAAATAAGAGGCTCCTCAAGTTGATTGGCTGGTAGCTTTGATAGACAGCACCCATGAGCAAACGTCACTTCCTGACACCAAGGAAAAGCCACATGGCCTTGCCCTCTGAGGCATTTTCCTCATGGCAGAGCTTTCCCACAGCAGGTCTCCAGTAGGTGGCATCATTCCAATCATTACATGACCTATATCAGATTGCTTGCTATCTTGGGGAGGGAGAAAAATTTGGAACTAGAAATCTTATAAAAATAAATGTTGAAAACTATCTCTACATGTGACAAGACAATAATAAAATACTTTTATAATAAAAAATCCTTCTTAGGAATTTGTAATTGAAACTTCTCCCCTATTTGCACATTAGACCCTATTGTTGTCAACTAGATCAACCCAGAAACTGATTTTTGATCTGCTGTGTAAATATGAAAGCCAAGGGTTTTAGAATGCTGCCACCAAAATTATTATTGCACTATACTGGATTTTATGAAGTCAGATCTATATTTGGTTTTGGGAGGTCAAAAGTGGAAGGGGTCTCCATTTGTTTTTGACAGATTTATTAGAGTAGTTTCCTGTAGAATACAATAGGCTTGCAAATTAAGATATTTCCTTCCATAAGCCCAGGACAGAGATCAGGTCTGCCCACCCCCCCTCCAAAAGAAATACAAATAACAAGTATTAAGTATTTATTTTGTAGTAGATAAAGTGTTAAGTTGGAGATACAAAGTTAAAATGGTATTGTTCCTACCCAGGGGTACCACTGCTAGGTCTGTATTCCAAAGAAACTATAGAAAAGGGAAAAGGACCGACATGTACAAAAATATTTATAGCAGTTCTCTTTGTGGTGGCAAAGAATTGGAAATTGAGGGAATGCCCATCAATAGGGGAATGGCTAAACAATGTGTGGTATATGAATGTAATGGAATACTCTTGGGCTATAAGAAATGATGATAAGGAGGAGTTCAGAGAAACTTGGAAGGACTTACATGAACTGATGCTGACCAAGAGGAGCAGAACCAGGAGAACATTGTACACAGTAACAGCAACATTGTGTGAGGAACAATGGTGACAGACTTGGCTCTTTTCAGCAGTACAACAATCCAAAACAGTTTCAAAGAACTTGTGATAGAAAATGTTTTCAACATCCAGAAAAAAGAACTGTGGATTATGAATGCAGATTGAACCATACAGTTTCTACTTCTGGACTATTTTTTTCCTTCTTTTTTGAGGTTTATCCTTTGTGCTCTGATTCTACTTTTACAAGATGACTAATATAGAAATATGTTTAATATGATTGTACATATATAACTTATATCAGACTGTTTTCCATCTTGTGGAGGAGGGAGGCTTGGAGAGTGGGAGAAAAAATTGGAACTAAAAATCCAGTGAAAACAAATGTTGAAAATTATCCATATATGTAACTGGAAAATCATAAAATACTTAGAAAAAGAGTCATTAGACTCAAGGGATTTAATTTGTTTTTGATGCAATGGAGTTAAGTGATTTGCCCAGAATCACATAGCAAGCTATTAAGTGTCTGAAGGCAGATATGAACTCAGGCCCTCCTGACTGCAGGGCAGGTGCTTTACCCACTAAACCACCTATGTATCCCAGGGGCCCACTTTTTTTTTTTTTTTGCAGGGCAGGGTTAAGTGACTTGCCTAGGGTCACACAGCTAGTAAGTGTCAAGTGTCTGAGGCTGGATTTGAACACAGGTCCACTTGAATCCAGGGTCATTGCTTTATCTACTGTGCCACCTAGCTGACCCACAGGCCTTACATTCTTTTTTTTTTCTTCTGAATAGAATTTTATTTTCCAAAATATATGTAAAAACAAATTTGGACATCAATTTTTAAAAACTTTGTGTTCCAACTTCTTTTCCTCCCTCTCTTCCCACCTCCACCCACAAGAACTCAAGCAATTCAAAATAAGTTATACATGAGTAGTCATGGAAAACATTCCCACATTAGCTAGGGTTTAAGAGAAAATGGTCCAAAAAAAAACCCCCTTCAGATTAAGGAATTGTCAAAAACAAAAAAATTGAAAAAAATTTGTTTCCATCTCTTTTCAGAAACTATCAGTTCTTTCTCTGTAGATGGATTGCAATTTTCATAAGTCCATCAGGGTTATATTGGATAATTGCCTTCCCGAAAATGCTTCCCAGCAGATCATCTTATACTATTGCTGTTATTTTGTATGCAGTACGTTTCACTCTGCTTCAGTTCATGTAGGTATTTCCAGGTTTTTCTGATAGTATCCTGTTCATCATAACCTGTATATAGTACCTTAAACTTGACAGAGAATTTTCTTCATAACATCACAGCAAAGTAGGTGTCATACATTTTGCCATTATAATCAATCATCTTCACTATTTCCCTCCTTCCTATTCCCTTCCAATGATATTTACTCTATTCTCTATCTTTTAACCTATTCCTCCTCAAAAGTGTCTTACTTCTGCCTGTCCCCTCCCCTGCTTTGCACTCCATTTTTTCACCCTTTCCTCCTTATCCTCTTCCCCTCCTAGTTTCCTGTAGGGTTAAATAGAGTACTCCTCCCAATTGGGTGTAAATATTATTCCCTCCTTGAACTCACTCTGATGAGATTAAGGTCTTTGAGCTAATTCTGTGTTCTAAATTTTTCTTCCTTCCTCCCTCCTCAACCCTCCCTATGAAATCAAATTCAATATGTCATACTTGTGCAGTTATGTAGAACATCTTCACCTTCCTTGAAAGTGTTTTGCTTTTTACTGCTTTCTCCCCCAATCTGCCCTTCAATCCTTCTCCTTCTCTCCTCACCCCCTTATTTCCCTCCCTTCCCTCAGGGAAAAAATATATTACTATACCCACTTGATTATGTATGTTATTCCCTCTTTGAGCCAATTCTGATGATATTAAGGTTCACTTACTCCCCCACTCCTTCCCCCTCTTCCACTCCCCTCTATAAGCATTTTTCTTGTTTCCTTCATGTGAACTACCTCTCCCTACATGATCTCTCCCCTTCCTATTCCCCTAGTCTATTCCTCCTACACCTTAACCCTATTTTAGAGATGTCATTATGGATTAGCTAGGTGGCACAGTGGCCAACCACCAGCCCTGGACCCAGAAGGCCCCAAGCCCAAATCCAGTCCCAGACACAAGACACCCCACCCTGTTTGCCTCACAAAGAACAAAACATAAATCAGTTTAGACCTGTGTCTTACACAGTTTGATCTTCTAATATCCCTCATGAAGTCTTTTTTCCTGTTTACCTTTATATGCTTCTCCAGGGTCTTGTATTTGAAAGTCAAATTTTCTATTCAGTTTAGGTCTTTTCATTAGGAATGCCTGAAAGTCCTCTTTTTCATTGAAGACCATTTTTTTTTTTCCTGTGAAAGAGTATAGTCACTTTTGCTTGGTAGATGATTCTTGGCTGTAGTCCCAGTTCCTCTGCCCTCTGGAATATCATATTCCATGCCCTCCAGTCCTTTAATGTACATGCTGCTAGATCCTGTTTTAGCCTTATTGGAGCTCCACAGTATTTGAATTCCTTTTTTCTAGCTGCTTGCAGTATCTTCTTCTTGACCTGGATGCTTTGGAATTTGGCTATGATATTCCTGGAGGTTTTCCTTTAAGGATCTCTTTCAGGAGGTGATTGGTGGATTCTTTCAATTTCTATTCTGCCTTCTGCTTTCAGAATATCAGGGCAATTTTCCCTGACAATCTAAGCTCTTATTTTGGTCATGGTTTTCAGGTATTCCAATGATTTTCAAATTATCTCTCCTGGATCTGTTTTCCAGGTCAGCTGTTTTTCCAAGGAGATAATTCATATCACCCTCTATTTGTTTTTTTTTTTTTTATTCAGTTGGATTTGCTTTACTCTGTCTTGATTTCTCATAAGGTTACTAGCTTCCATTTGTTCAATCCTAATTATTAGGCAATTATTTTCTTGAGAGAACTTTTCTATTTCTTTTCCCATTTGGCTTTTCAAACTGTTGACTTTTTTCTCATGACTTTTCTTCATTGCTCTGATTTCTCTTTCCATTCTTACCTCCATCTCTCTAAATCTTCCTTCTATCTCCCCTACTTTCTCTTCAAAGTCCCTTTTGAGAGTTTCCCTGGCCTGAGACCAATTCATGTTTTTCTTGGAAGCTTTGAATGCTGGAGCTGTGAACCTGTTATCTTCTTCTTCTTCTGAGGATGAATTGTGGTCTACCTTTCCCTCAAATAACTTTTTGTTGATCTGCTTTCTCTGCTTACTCATCTTGGCTGGCTATTTCTTGGCTTTTAACTCCTTCTTAAAGTGTAGTGCTACTTCCAGGACACACAGTTTGAGCTATAGCATGGCCCAGGGGTTATTGGGCTTCTTCTCAACCTGCCTGGCCTATGAGTAACCACGGCTGCTTTCTCTTTGACCTGGAAAAAACAGCCTTACATTCTAATGGGGTACAACAACATTTGAAGTAGAACCAAAAGAAAAAAAGAAGTGAGAGGGTGTGGATTGTGGGAAGCGTGGAAGGTAGTAACTGAGGGGCATGGTAGTGAAATCTAAGAATCAGAAGCAAAGCCAGGAGTACAATAACAGATGGTTGGCTTTTTATTTGCTTGAAATGGAGGTTCCAGGAGGAATTCTCTAGCTGGGGAATGGGTCACAGGAGTGATAAAGGAAACTCCAGGTTAAGAAAGCAGAGAAAAGAATGGTGGTAATGTTTGGAGAGTCAGAAGCAGAAAGATTAAAATAAACTAGCTTGACTAATAAGGGAAAGCATTTTTAAGCATCTGATTTCTATAACATAATACTAAGTGTTATATGAAATTAACTGGACAATCAGAATTCCTGTTTTCTAGTCACTCAAGATCTAAAGCAAACATTGTTAATAAGTACTCTTAAATTCTAATAGTTCCTTGATTTATCAAGCATTTTAGATGAATGGAACTAGGGTTGATTTTTACTAAAATAAACTTAATACTCTTCTTGATTTTTCCTCAAAAATATATAAATCTGGGAATTTTTGAAATAATCTCATATGGAAGGTATGCAGTTCAGTACCTGCTAGAAAACCAAATCCACTATGAAGTTTAGAAACATATTATATAACATTTCTTCAGGACAAAATAAATAGCAAAGCAATAGAAAATAATTACCTCCCATATTCCCAGTGAGCACAGTCTCAATTTCTCTTCCCCTCAAATGCTTTGGATCTTGAGCCTCTCCAGAGATTCTTTACTGCAAAGAGGAATATTTGCCTAAAACTGCATCAAGAGTAGGAGGTAGAAAATTGAGTGAAGGCAGTGCCTGCATCCTTGTCCAAATCTCTGAGTTTTACCAAAGCTTGGACATCTCTTCTCCATGCTCTATTTATCTAAGGAATTATTGGTTGTGGCCACTTGCTTCCTCAAGGCCTCCTTTGCTATGTCTTGATCCCCACCCAGTACATCTCTCCGGTATATACCCTCCTTTCTCTAATTTTTAATCTCTCTTTATTTATAGGGTTTTCTTCTCTACTGCCCAAAAACATACCCAACTCTTCTTTATCCCTAAAAATATCCTTAAAAATCCTTTAAAAAGACCCTAGCATCCCATAAAGATATTGGCATATGTCTCTTATCCCTTTAATAGTGAAAGTCCTGGAAAATTGTTGTCTACACTCCACATCTATTTTCTCACTTCCTAATTATTTCTTCACCCCTGGTAATCTGCTTGTGGTTTCATCATACAACTAAAACTACTCTAAGGTCAGTAATGACTTGTTTTACTCAGTTAAATGACATTTTCTCCATCCTCATTTTTTTATCTTTCTGTATCATCTGACATTATCCTGGTCTACCCAGCTTCTAGTGCCTTCCTCTTACCTTTCATCTACTCTGTATATCTCTTATTTATATTTTAATTTATACCTTTTTTCCAGCATTAGAATGTGAACTTATTAGCAGTTTTGCCTTTCTTTGTAGCACTTAGCACAGTGTCTGATATATAGTAAACATTGTATAAATACTTTTTGGTTTACTAACTGTTAATCATTTTCTTATTTTGGTTAGTCTTCTCTCCTTGAATTTTTGTGATATTATTTTTATATGTGTCTAACAGATTCTCCCCATTTTCCTTTGCTAAATCATCATTCATGTCACCTGTTATATGTAAACTGTGGCAAACCTCTCTTAAATGGAATTTAGATCTCTCCTTCCCAAAAGGAGAAGCCCAAAAAATGCAAAGGTCAGTTCACCAGAAAATACAAAAGCCAGTTAAATCTTGAGATTTAAATCCCCTTCTTCATAGAAGGGGAGGAAAAACAGAGAAAGACAATGCCTATGAAATTAAAGAAAAGTTTTTATTAAGCAGAAAAGAAAAGAAAAATTTAACATGCTGCATGGGCACTATCCAGCCTATACTGAATAGGACATGAGGTAGTAGATTGTGTGGGTTTTATATACATTTTAAACAGTCAGTAAAGGAATTTTGGAGGGAAAGGTGAGCTTAGTCAGTGGGTTACATTCTCAAAGGGAGGGGGAGTGAGGAATTCCAGGGGTCCAAGGCAGTGGCTTTTGATATGCAAATCAGAAAGCATCCTTGGTGATAAGCATATCACAGTTCAAGGATTGTTTAGGAGATGTTTTGTAAACAACATATTATAGGACTCTGCTTTTTTAATCCACTCTGCTATTTGCCTCCCTTTTATGGGAGAATTCATCCCATTCACATTCAGTTAAGATTACTAACTGTTTATTTCTCTCCATCCTCTTTTCCCCTTTGTACTCTTTTTTCCTTCTTTCCCCCTACTTGTCCTCACCAGTGTTTTGCTTCTGACTACTGCCTCCCTCAATCTGCACTCCCTTTTATCAGCTACTCTTCCTTTTCTTTATCCTTTTCCCCCCTGCTTCTGCCCTCCCTTCTATCAATACCACCCTTTCCCCTTCCTCTTTTGCTTCCTTAAAGAGTAATCTAAGTTTCTTTATACAAATGGGAGTGTATGTTATTCCCTCCCTGAACCAAATCTAATGAGAGTAAGGTTGAAACAATGCTCACCCCTCCCTTTTTTCCCTCTATTGTAATGGATTTTTTTTTGTGCCTCTTCATATGATGTAATGAAACCCATGCCACCTCCTCCTTCCTCTCCTTCCCCTAGTCTCCTTTTATTCTGCCCCTTAAGTTTCTTTATATCATAACATCAAAGTCAATTTAATAACAATACCTTGATAGAGATATAGATCCCAAGAGTTAAAAGTATCATCCTCCCTAATAGGAATATAAACAGTTTAACCTCATTGAACACCCCCACCACCATCACCACCACTATTGCCCACTCTTGTTTACCTCTTCACACTTCTCTTGAGTTTTGTATTTGGAAATAAAATTTTCTGTTCAGTTCTGGTCTTTTTTTTTTTTTCCAGTAAACCTTGGAAGTCCCCTATTTCATTGAATGTCCATCTTTTCAGGGGGCAGCTATATGGCACAGTGGATAAAGCACAGTGGATTTGGCCCTGGATTCAGGAGGATCTGAGTTCAAACCTCACCTCTGACACTTGACATTTACTAGCTGTGTGACCCTTGCCAAGTCACTTAATCCTCATTGCCCTGCAAAAACAACCCCCCCCCCCAAAGAATGTCCATCTTTTCCCATGAAAGAGATTGCTCAATTTTTCTGTGTAGTTGATTCTTGGTTGTAATTCAAGCCCCTTTGCCTTTGGAATATCATATTCCAAGCCCCAGTGATCCTTTAATGTTGAAGCTGCCAGGTCCTGTGCAATCCTGACTGTGGCTCCATGAAATTTAAGTTGTTTCTTTTTGGCTGCTTGGAGTATTTTTTCCTTCACCTGATAATTCTGTAATTTGGCTACAATTTTCCTTGAAGTTTTCCTTTTGAGGTTTCTTTCAGGAGGTGATCAATGGATTCTTTCAATGATGATTTTATCCTCCAATTCTTCAATTTCAGGGCAGTTCTCCCTGATAATTTCCTGGAATATGGTGTCAAGACTTTTTTCTTTATCATGGCTTTTAGGTAGTTCAGTAATTCTTATATTATCTCTCCTGGATTTATTTTCCAGTTCAGTCATTTTTCCAATGAGGTATTTCACATTTTCTTCTATTTTTTCAGTCTTTTGATTCTACTTGACAAATTCTTGGTGTCTCATGGAGCCATTAGCTTCCATCTGCCCAATTTTAATTTAGGGGACATTATTTTCCTCAGTAAGCTTTTGTACCTCCTTTTTCATTTGGCCAATTTTTTCTCCCATTTGGCCAATTTCATTTTTTAAGGAATTGTTCTCTTCAGTCAATTTTGTGCTTATTTTTCCAGTATAACTCTCGTTTCTCTCATTTCTTTTTCCATTTTTTCTTCTACCTCTCTCATTTGGTCTTTAAAATCCTTTTTGAGCTTGTCAGTTGAGCGTTTTTTGGTCTTGAGACAAGATCATTTGCCCACTTGTGTCTTCACTTGTAGGCATTTTGATAAACTCATCTGAGTTTCTGTTTTGATCTTCCTTTACCTGAAGCTGTCAATGGTAAGGCTCCTTTTTTTGTTTCTTACTCATATTGCAGACTTTTCTTAAATTTATAAATTTGAAGTCTTCTCCTGGGGCACAGGGATCACTGTTCCAAGCATATTGTAGACTGTTTTAAAATTTATAAATTTGAAGTCTTCTCCTGGGGCACAGGGATCACTGTTCCAAGCTTGTTACCTCTCTCAGCTGCCCCACTCTCAGCTGCCCCACTCTCGGCAGTGTCAAGGTACCTGCTGTGTCAAATTGTGTTGAGCCACTCTCCCTTTTTGCCCAGGTGAGACAGACCTTTCCTGATGTCTTCTAAATTATCTCAAGTAGGAGGATTGTGTCTCTCTGTATTTTTGTAGACTCCGTAGTTCCAGAATCTGTTTAGACACTTGATTTAATGTTGTTTTTGAGGGAAACATGGGAAAGCTCAAGCAACTTCCTGACTTCACTCTGCCATCTTGGTTCCATCAGGAGATGTCTTCATAAGGAGATCTCTCAAAAACCAGAAAAATTCTGAGAGTCCTATAAAGAGAGTTGGGAAGAGCTGGAGACAATAAAACTTATAAATAGGATATGTTCATATTCTCACAACTTGCAGTCAGGTAAGATAAGAATAGCTCTTGAAAGTCCATAAGTCACCATCACCAGATAGTTCAGGATATGCTTCAGTACAAGTATGAGCTTAATTGACTTCAGAGTTACTAACTTTATAGCTAATTTGACTTTGGTCACTTCAGAGGATTGTTGATGTGTTAACCAATGTAACCAGTCTTCGTAAGTTTTTCTGATTACCTGGTTAAGTGGGGGACTCGAGCAAATCAAGGCATCTATTTTCACATATATATGGATACATCCCAAAGTTGTTTTCAGTCCTCTCCTATTCATTCTCTACCCTCTCAGTGATCTTATCAGAAATACTTGATTCAATTATCAGCTGTACATATGGATCCTGAAATCTACAAATCTAGTCCTCATCCCAATTCTGAACTCCTTTTCTACTTTTCCATCTCTACTTAGATATCCTATGGGCATCTCAAATTTAACTTGTTCAAAACCAAACCCACTATCTTTCCTACTATAGACAAGCCTCTTCATAACTTCCCTATTTATTTTGAGGGAACTACTTGTCTTTCAGTTACCAAGATTCATAAAACAGAGGAGCCTTTTTGTTTCCCAATTTTTATTCTCCCATACCCAATCAATCACTAATTATTGGATTTACTAAGTTTTAAAAATGCCCCTCCTCCAAATAATATGTTACTAGGAGGCAGAAATTCTATTTCCCTTTCACACTTGTAATCCCAGTCCCTTAGCTAAATTCATGTCACCACTGCTTGACAAATGCTCCTTAACTAATTGCATTTCTGATATGTATTTATATATGTATGTGTATATATGTGTGTGTATGTACATACATGCATACATATATATGTATACATATAGCAGTTTCTGAGAAGAAACAAAATAGTAAATTATCCAAACTGTAGAGTAACTTATAAAACAACTGTTATTCAACAAACAAACAGCCTGTAAGGAATGCCTAAACTTTTTTTAAGGAGGAGGAGGAACTGACAAGAACAGATTCATGGGAATAGCATGCCACTTGCTTTGTGTAGGAAAAGAAGAGATTTTGGTATTTCTGATAGACAGTAGACATGATACTTCATTTTGATTGGGAAGAAAGTTACAGAAACTGGGGAGGTCTTGACAGCCATTTTCATGCCTTAGAGGGTTTTTTATTATTATTATTATTATTTCAGTTTGAATTAGGTAGGGAGCAAACACAGAGAAAGAGCTCCCTTCATTATTTCTTGTTTCTATGTGAACAGGCTGATACCTACAAAGGTTAAGTGTAGCAGTTGTGCTAATTGACAAGCTTCACCGAAGACATGTGTTCCAGTTCCTTTTCTACTATATACTAGCTGTTGCCTTGGGGCAACCTTGTTGGGCTTCATTTTTCTCATCTGTAAAATGTGAATAATAATACTGTGCCTGCCTAAGAGGCTCAATTGGATCATCTCTTGAGGTCCCTTCCAGCTCTAAGATCTATAATTTTCTGCTGCCTAATAAGGCTAGTTCCCCAGAAAGCTCTGTTTTGCCCATGCTGAAACAATGTCAGAGTCTCCAGGGTTCAGATGCCCCAGGATGACTTTGGACCTTAATAGAAGTTCATTATGAGGTGTTATCTTACCTTTTGGGGAATTTGAGAAAGAAAGCTCTTAAATGAGCTAGGATGTGCTAAAAAAAAAATCTAATTTCAATTGCTATCCCATTTCCACTAACTTCCCAATAGCATATAAGCTGACTGTTTTTTTTCATGTTGCTATTTAATACAGAACAATTTTATAAACACATGACAAGAAGTGATATTATAAACTGCATTACTGGGGGGCATATGAGCAACAATGAGATTGTACAACCATTGAAATATAGAAACATTTTAATAAAAGAGTCTACTTCTGGGGCAGCTAGGTGGCGCAGTGGATAGAGCACTGGCCCTGGACTCAGGAGGACCTGAGTTCAAAGCCAGCCTCAGACACTTAACACTTACTAGCTGTGTGACCTTGGGCAAGTCACTTAACCCCAATTGCCTCACCAAAAAAAAAAAATTAAAAAAAAAAGTCTACTTCTGATTATAATACATCTCTATCATCTTAATGCTTGTATAGATACTCTGTGAAATTTCCCCAACTAACAATGCAATAGCATTATTTAATGGAAACTACTGTTATCATATTCCCCTAGGGAATAACTTAGGTTATAGAGGTCATAGTCAATGAAGACTCTTTATCACTAATGGCAACATTCCCTTTTATGATTCTTCTATAGTTAAGTAGGTACATTTTCTCAAATTAGAACTTCTCTCAAAAGTCTTTTAAAAATATATACATGAAAGCAGTATTTACTATAACAGTTCAAAAGTCTCAGGGTCTGTCAAACTCATTTCACTTAATAGAATTATATTCCATCTTGAAAAAATCAATTAACAAAAAGAAGAGGGCTTTTGAAGAAATCTGAATCCTTTGTTTAGTTGCTCTTATACTCCTTCCTGCCCACAACAATTGGATTACTGTAGTGATATGGTTAATTTGGAAGATTTACTTTTAGGAGAAATGGGCTTTGGTCTCTCCACAGCCATTAGGCTCTTCTACTTTCAATTTCTTTTCCTTTGTCTTGGTTTTTATTCCTGTTTAGGATATTTCTTTGAATAAAAAAGGGCAACTATCAAACACACAGAACTGTCAGGGTCTCTCATTACAGAAACTATAGTCATAACTTTTAATTCAATCTAATTCAACAAATATATTAAACACCTACTATATAGAAGGCACTGCTATTATGTTAAGGATGCCAGGATAAAATACATTATTGTTCTTGATCACCAGAACTTTATAGGGGAGATGAAATAGTTATGCATATGATTATGAGTATCTTTTAGCTGATGCTTCTTTCTAAAATAAAAAGAGCTTATTACACTTTAGGGACACTCTTACAAATCTATCTGCCCCTGCTGAGGTGAAATTTAAGAATGTCAGTATCTGGCAGGCCTTAAAGAATGGTCATCCATATTTATAATGCTTTTATCAGTGAGACTTCCCTACACAGGTAAAGAACTTTGGATTTTCTAAAAAAGTCAAACAGTACCTCATCATATGGGCTAACACTTACTTCCAGGGACTTTTATGGTTCTTATATGGTTTATAGTAGCACCCTGGGAAGGGATTCCCAGAAGAGCAAAGGAACTCAGTGTTTATTAAAAAAGAAAGCATCAGGGGCAGCTAGGTGGCAAAGTGGATAAAGCACTGGCCCTGGATTTAGGAGGACCGGAGTTCAAATCCGACCTGACACACTTACTAGCTGTGTGACCCTGGGCAAGTCACTTAACTCTCATTGCCCTGAAAAAAAATAATAAAGCATCATCCCCTGACCTTTTCACCAGTGCACCTTCACCATTCCATAAGTTATTATATCTAGACTCACTTAGACCAGTTTCATTTAGACTCAAGAATACTATTATCTTAAATAAAGGGAAAGAATTCAGGCCTTACTAAAGAGGCAGTATTCCATTTCTCCCTACACCCAAGCCCACCCCTACCACAATGTGTCTCTAAATTCCCCCAGTAATTTCTACATTTTTCTTTACTCTGGGCAAGGACCCCAATAGCTGAATTGTGATTCACTAGTCTTAACCCTTCTCTCTCCTCCTTCCTTCCTTCTAACAAAACGTTCTAAGGACTACCATAATCCACCTGACTTGTACTGCTTATGATGGGGCCATGTGAGGGGCAAAGTCTGTCTTTCTCCCTTTCATATGATGGCTCTGTGCTTTGCCAGTCTCTCCTCTTATCACTTTTCCTTTACTCTATTTCTCTACTTTCCTTATATATCAATACTTTGTTCCCACTAGTGCTCTGACACTATTGTCATCACTCCCAGAAGATGGTATAGTTTATATGGCCACTATAAGATTGGCTTTGCTGCTAAAGCTTTCTCTCTTGATCAGGAAGAAGTGTCATTTTTTCCCTCCTCAAAATGTTGTTATAGGTCTATCACAATTAAGTGGCTAATACCAAGAGGCCACTTGGCAGAGAGACTTAATAATAAGAAAAATAATAGGTAGCATTTATTTCATGCTTAAAGGTTTAAAAATGACTATATGTCATTTCATTTGATCATCACAATAACCATCAGAGGTAGACATTATTATTCCCATTTTGCAAAAAAGGAAACTTAGCTTGAGAGGTTAAGTAACTTGCCCAGGGTCATATAGCTAAGTAAGTATCTGAAGAAGGATTTGGACCCAGATTTTCCTGATTCCCAGTCTAATATGCTATCTTGTGAACCATATCACTGCCAGATCTCTTTAAAGAAGCTGATCCAGTTCAAGACAGTGGAGAGGATAATAATGTACTCCTGAATGTTGTGAAGTTTCCCCAAGGACTCTGACTTTTTACTGTGGGTCTCTAGAATGAGAAATTTGGCTTCTAAGTAATATTCAATGTTTAATTATTTAATAATAATAATTTGATGTTTTTATTAAGTAGTGATGATTTTTGAAACAACAAACAAAATTCAAACACCATGAGACAAAATCTGTAACATAGTGGGCAGCAAGATGGCACAGTGAATGAAGCACTGGCCCTCAATTCAGGAGGACCCGAGTTCAAATTAGGCCTCAGACAATCAACACTTACTAGCTGTGTGATCCTGGGCAAATCACTTGCCCCTCATTGCCCTGCCCCCCCCAAAAAAAATCTGTGATATAACAGTTAGCCTAGTCCTCCCTGATCCCTCTATCAATGTGAATAAAGTTCTGTGTCTTTAGCTTTTTTCTGTAGAACAAGTCTCAGAAACCCATCAACAAAGGCCATATTCTGTAGAAGATACTTTTCCTTTTCTCCACAGGGGGTTTACTTGGTCAATTGCACTTAAAACCAATGTGATTTTGTCTCTATTGAGTAAAAGCTTTTTTGCTTTTTACAGAAATTTTCACAAATTAAAATTCTGATTATTTTAAAAGACAATCAGATTTAATTTGTGTAGAACAGGTCATACTTGGAATCCCATTATATTTTGAAATTGTCAAAAAAGATGACTTCTGGAGATGAGGAAGTCAAGTAGCAGGGAAATCGTATTCTCTAAGCTTATTTTCCACAGAGTTTTTTATTTTAATTCTAAGTTTATGGATAAACATTCTCACTTTCCAAAATGTCCTCTCCCCTCTAGATTAAAAGTCCCTGAGATTTCACAATACTTGGAGAACTCATTGTTGGACTCCTTTGACTAATGCTGAGTCATAGACTATAGTCTCTCCTTGAACTTTGAAAGGTTGCAAATTAGTCTCTTCTAGTACTGGAGGCAGTGTGTGAAATGAGGAGGATGGGTCTGTTGTGAGTCTGTTTTCCCAGATAGGTTTTCCCTGTAATCTTATAAAAAATATTGTAAATCAATAAACAAAACGTGTAAAATGGTAAATGTTCAAACTCCATGTGATTAAATTGGGTGAATCAAAATACCAGATGCTATTTTGGTCTTCTGCCGTGCTGAGATTGTGTTATTGTTCCTGACACACACAACAGCTGCAAGGATAATTTTTATGTTCATTATATTTACTATGTTGCCGAGAGAATTAGAAGCCCCTGAAGTACATCTTAAAAGGTTTTATTACACTATAAAAGACTCTGTCACTTTAAACTCCATTAGCTGAGCTCTTCGGGTTAGTAATGAGATGCTTAGGAAGAGGCCTAGACCGCAGAGTTTAAGGGTCTCATTTGAGCTCCTTGTATACAGTGGTATATGTCACCAGCTGAGACAGCCATTTTCATAAAAGGCTCAATGAATTTGTTGGTTTGGAATCCTGTCTCTGGCAGGGCTTCTTTTTATTCTTCTCATTACAGCAATGTCACACAGGATCACAGAATATTACACAAGACTTCAGGAATCATGCAGTCTAGCTCACATTCCCAAAAGAATCCCTACTTGAACACACACATGACAAGCAGTCATTCAGCCTTTTTCCTCAAGACTTGAAATTAAGGGAAATAATTGCCTCTTGAGGAAGCCTGTTTCACTTTTGAAGAGCTCTAATTGTTCACACTTTTTTTTTCTTTAAACCAGACTTAATTTGCCTCCTCGAGGTCTCCATTTATTGTTCCTAGGTCCATTCTCTGGGATCAAATGGTACATGCATCTTCCCTTTTTTACAGGACAGCCTTTCAAATTACTGAAGACAATTAAAAAAGTTTTCCTTAGTTATCCTTTCTCTAAACACCCTCAAGTATTTCAACTAGTCCCCAGATGGCATGAATTCCAGACCCTTTATCTTGTCTTTCTCTGATCTTCTCAGCTTATAATTTCCTTTCTAAAATGCGTTACTCAGAACTGAATACAATAATCTAGATATGGTTTGATCAGGACACAATATGGCAAAACTATCACCTTTTGGACACTTTGCTTCTCTTAGTGAAATCAATGGTCATTTTTTTCATTTTTAGCTTCTTTATCACATTCTTGACTTATTCTTTGATTTCTTTTTACATTTTTAATATCTTGTTTTTATATCATCTTCAATTTTGACTCCTAATCCCATAGTCATCTCTTATCATAAAAAATTAAAAACAGAAATTCAGCAAAACTAATACAACAACTCATTTTGACAAATATGCAATGTTCAACACCTATGATGTTCCACGTAATGTTTTCATTCCCATGATTCTCTGTAAAGTAGGAAGGAGGTAAGATTTTTTTTTTTCCGTCTCTTTTGGTAGGGACAAGCTGAAGTTCAATGTTTTCAAGCTGTCTATTAACATTGTTGAGTCTATTTTGCTTTCCTGTTTCTATTTGTTTCTCTTTGTAAAAGTTAATACATTGGGGCAGCTAGATGGCACAGTGGTTAAAGCACCGGCCCAGGATTCAGGAGGACCCAAGTTCAAATCCAGCCTCAGACACTTGACACTTACTAGCTGTGTGACCCTGGGCAAGTCACTTAATCCCCACTGCCTGCAAAAAAAAAAAAAAAAAGTTAATACATCTTCTTATGCTTCTAATAATGTTTAATATCCATAGTGTGTTATATTCTAGTAATATTTTATTACATTTACATGGTGCAATTTAGCCATTTCTACTCAAAGAACATCTACTTTGTTTTTACTAAAGGAAGCCAGGCTACTTTGGATATTTTGGTATATATTGCATCTTGACTGATGCATTTGGCATAATTCAAAATTCTTACCAATTCATAGTTCCCCCAGAACATACATAATCTTTTTTTAAAATTTTATTTTATTCATTCACTTATTTTTGTGGGACAATGAGGGTTAAATGACTTGCCAAGAGTCACACAGCTACTAAGTGTCAAGTGTCTGAGGTCGGGTTTAAACTCAGGTCCTCCAGAATCAAGGGCCTGTGCTTTATCCACTGTACCACCTAGCTGTCCCCCCCCCCCCCCGCCCCCAGAACACACATATTCTTAACTAATATTGAGCGTATAGTTCACTAAAATCTGGATACCTTTTCCTGACAAATTATTTAACTACACTATTTCCATCTGTTTATGAAGCAGATCTTTGAAAACAAATATAAAACTTTTACACAATTCCCTATTAAAATATATACTCCTGTCTATCAATATCTTTCTGAATTTTGTATCTGTCCCTCATGATGTTTGCAACCAGTTCTAGCTTTGTGTTTTCTTTAAGTTTGATAAGCATTCCATTTAATTACTTTTTCCAAGACAATGTCACAAATGATTGACATAAGATGCAGTACAAATCTCAAGGAGCACTTCACTGGATATTTTCTTCCAAGTGGACATCAAATCATTAGCAATGATTCTTTGGGTTTGGCTATTCAATCAATGTCAAAGTCACATAATTGGAATATTATGGGGTCCATATATGTCATTATTTTGCCCAGAATAGCAGTACAATAGACATTGCAGGGGCACCTGGGTAGTGCAGTGGATTAAGCACCACCCCTGGATTCACGAGGGCCTGAATTTAAATCTGGCCTCATACACTTGACACTTACTGTGTAACTCTGGACAAGTGACTTAACCCTCATTGATCCCACCCCCCAAAAAAAAGAGAAAAAGAAAGAAAAAAGACATTGCCAAGAAATGAGGTAATGCAAAACAACATGAGAGGAAAAAAAAACATCATTTCAATTCATCTTGTAAGTAATTGTTGTTGCCTATTATATGTGAATCATCATTCCAGGTAGGCTAGAAGACAAGTATATTGTAGTACTGGGGGTAGTGCTAGTGGTGAAGTACCTAGGTTAGATAGAAGCAAGAGATAGAACCTATCATTGAAGAGCCTATACAAAGTCTGCTAATAACTTATTGAAAATTATTTTTCTTTATTTTTCACCATTGATACGATTTGATGTTTTATAAATAATGAAATTAATTTCCTATATATACTCTATATGATGCTATGGTATTGTAAATTAAAAACCAAAAAATAAAAGTCATTAAATATTGAAACCCATTCATGCCTTTTGTCCCAACCTGAAATTTAGATTAGAAAACAGGATAGGCCTATTTCAACCCTTTATTTTGTAAATTATTTTCCTGGATTTTCTTTCTTCTTTTGTATCAGTTTATATCATACTTCCTGTGCTTATTTCCATTTATCTTATTTATCTTTCTCCACCGTTCCATAATATTCCATTACATTCATGTGCCAAGATTTGCTTAGCCATTCCCTAATTGAGAAATAGCTACTCCATTTCCAATTTTGGCTACTGCAAAAAGAGGTGTTTTTAACATTTTACTATACATTCAATCTTCCCTTTTATCATTGATATCTTTGGAATAAATGCTTTGAAGTAAAATATGAGGATGAATAAGCATGGGAATTTTCTTGTTTTCTTAATATAATTTTTTTAATAATGATTGGGTTAATTCAAATACTCACTAGCAATTCACCTGTATACTGGTATTTCCAGAACCTATTCAGTATTGACTATTCCAATCTTTTGTCATTATTGGACATTTTATGGGTGTAAGGTGAAACCTGATGTGTTTTGATTTATATTTTTACTAGTAGTTCAGTTCTTATTTTTAAAATGCTTGTTCTTGTTTTTTCACGACTTATATATTGACCTTAGTGTTTTATATTTCTTAGTTCTTTCTATATCTTAGATAACAAGACTATTATAGAAAATTGATTTGCAGAATTTTCTCCAAATTTATCACTTCCCTTCTCATCTTAGTTTCATGAATTTTGTGTAAAATGTTTAAAATTTCATTGTATTTAAAAAGTCTATTGAATCTTTTTTTAAAAAATTATTTTCCAGTTACATATTACATATAAGGATAATTTTCAACATTTGTTTTCACTGGATTTTTAGTTCCATTTTTTTCTTTTCTCCCCACCTCCATTCCCTCCCACCTCCCCAAGACAGAAAGCAGTCTGATATAGGTTGTATATGTACAATCACATCAAACATATTTCTACATTAGTCATCTTGTGAAAGAAGAATCAGAGCACAAAGGAAAAACCTCAAACAAGAAGGAAAAAAAAACAGTCTAAAATTAGAAGCAGTATGATTTAATCTGCATTCATAATTCACAGTTCTTTTTTCTGGTTGTGGAGAACATTTTCTATCACAAGTTCTTTGAAACTGTTTTGGATTGTTGTACTGCTGAAAAGAGCCAAGTCTATCACCATTGTTCCTCACACAATGTTGCTATTACTGTGTACAATGTTCTCCTGGTTCTGCTCCTCTCAGTCAGCATCAATTCCTGTAAGTCCTTCCAGGTTTATCTGAACTCCTCCTTATCATCATTTCTTATAGCATAATAGTATTCCATTACATTCATATACCACAACTTGTTTAGCCATTCCCCAATTGATGGACATCCCCTCAATTTCCAATTCTTTGCCACCACAAAGAGAGCTGCTATAAATATTTTTGTACATGGGGGTCCTTTTACCTTTTCTATGGTCTCTGTGGGATACAGACATAGCAGTGGTACAACTGGGTCATAGTCTTTTGGGCATAGCTCCAAATTGCTCTCCAGAATGGTTGGATCACTTCACAGCTCCACCAAGAATGCATTAGTGTCCCAATTTTCCCACAGCTTCTGCAACATTCATTACTTTCCTTTTTTGTCATATTAGCCAATCTGATAGGTGTGAGGTGGTACCTCATAAATTGTTTTAACTTGCAGTTCTCTGATCAATAGTGATTTAGAGCATTTTTTCATATGGCAATAGATATTTTTGATTTCTTCATCAGAAAACTTCCTGTTCATATCCTTTGACCATTTCTCAATTGGGGAATGACTTGGATTCTTATACATTTGATTTATTTCCTGATATATTTTAGAAGTGAGGCCTTAACTAGAAATACTGACCGTAAAAATTATTTCCAAGTTTTCTACCTCCCTTTTAATTTTGCTGCATTGCTACTGTTTGTACAAAAGTTTTTTTTGGGGGGGGGCAGGCAATGGGGGTTAAGTGACTTGCCCAGGATCACACAGCTAGTAAGTGTCAAGTGTCTGAGGCTGGATTTGAACTCAGGTACTCCTGAATCCAGGGCCAGTGCTTTAACCACTGTGCCATCTATCTGCCCTGTACAAAAGCTTTTTAATTTAATCTAATCAAATTCTTCCATCTTGCTTTTCATAATATTCTCTTATTTGGACATAAATTATTTTCCTCTCCATAGATCTGAGAGGTAAACTAATTCCTTCCTCTCCTAATTTTCCTATTGTATCACCTTTTATGTCTAAATCTTGAACCCATTTTGACCTTATTTTTGTATAAAGTATAAGATGTTGGTCTATTCCTAGCTTCTGTCATACTATCTTCCAGTTTTCCTAGCAATTTTTGTCAAATACTGAGTTCCTGTCCCAGAAGTGGGAGTCTTTGGGTTTATCAAAGTGTAGATTACTATAGTCATTTACAACTGTGTCTCCTGTGCCTAACCTATTCCATTGATCCACCACTCTATTTCTTATCCAGTACTAAATAGTTTTGATGACAGATGCTTTATAGTATAGCTTCAAATTTGGTACGGCACACCTACCTTCCTGTGCATTTTTTCCATTAATTCCCTTGATATTCTTGACTTTTTGTTTTTTCCAGGTGAATTTTGTTATTTTTTCTAGCTGTATAACACAATTTTTGGTAGTTTGATTGGTATGGCACTAAATAGGTAAATTAATTTAGGTAGAATTGTTATTTTTATTATATTAGCTCAGCCTATCCATGAGCAATTTTTATTTTTTCAATTACATAGATCTGATTTGATCTGTGTGAAAGGTGTTTTGTAATTATGTTCATAGAGTTCCTGGGTTTGTCTTGGCAGGTAGACTCCCAAGTGTTTTATATTGTCTACTGTTACTTTAAATGGATTTTCTCTTTCTATCTCATGCTGCTGAGCTTTGTTTGTTATTTATAGAAATGCTGATGATTTACATGGGATTGTTTTATATCCTGTAACTTTGCTAAAGTGATTAATTGTTTCAAGCAGTTTTTTAGTTGATTCTTTTGAATTCTTTAAGTATACCATCATATCATCTGCAAAGAGGGAAAGTTTTGTTTCCTCCTTTCCTATTCTAATTCCTTTAATTCCTTTTTCTCCTCTTATTGCTATAGCTAACATTTCTAATAAAATATTAAATAATGGAGGTGATAACGGCCATCTCTGTTTTACCCATGATCTTATTGGGAATGCCTCTAACTTACCTCCATTACATATAGTGTTTGCTGATTGTTTTAGGTAGATGTTGCTTATTATTTTAAGGAAAACTCCACGTATTCCTATGCTCTCTAGTGTTTTTATTAGGAATGAGTGTTGTATTTTGTCAAATGCTTTCTCTGCATCTATTGAGATAATCACATTATTTAGGTTAGTTTTGTTATTGATATGGTTCATAATATTATTAATTTTTCTAATGTTGAACCAGACTTGCACTCCTGGTATATTGCATCTTTTATGCTTACTTTTATCCCTTGTTCAGTTAAGATTTCTCCCTATAGCCATAACTAATTTTATTCCCTTTTTATATCAAAATTCTTAATATTAAAGTCATATATTGATAAAATATAGGGTCTAAGATATTAGTCTAAATTTAATGTCTGCCATTCTCCTTTATGATTTTCCTAGCAGTTTTTTAAAATAGAGTTCTCCAACTATATTAAGTTCTGGCTTTAGAAAATCCCAGGTAAGTTAAATAAATTATTTCTTATTCTTCCATATAGTTTCTCCTGCTAATCTGTTTTTCGATTTTTTAAAAAAATCATCAAATCCTTTCATTGATTACTAGTCAATAGTATGGCTTGAAGATCAGTAGTCATTTCTCTTTTGGGTCAACTTTTAAAAAAATATTTGAGGTTAAAGAGCTTTTGCTCCCCAAAATAAATAGTATTTTTTATTTACTGTTATTATTTTGTATAGTTCCATAATCTATTCATTTTGAATTTGATTAAAATACCATTATATCTATGTATTGATTTAGCAATAATAAAAATCATTGTTATTATATTGGAGTGGCCTAACCATGTGTCCTGATTATACTTATCTTTAAGATCTATGGAAGGGGCAGCTATGGACACACAATAACATTAATCCTATTTCTGCATTAGTCATGTTATAGGAGAAAAAAACAAAGCACTGATGAAAAACCTCAAAATAGAAAAAAAACAGCATCACAAACAAAAGAAATAGTATGGTTCATTCAGCATCTATACTCTGCAGTTCTTTTTTTTTTTTTCTTGGATTTGGAGATCCTCTTCCATCATGAGTTCCCCAGAACTCTTCTGTACCATTGCATTGGTGAGAAAAATATAGTCCATCACAGTAGATCAACACTCAATGTTGATGATACTGTGTACAATGTTCTTCTGGTTCTGCCCATCTCACTCATCATCAGCTCACACAAGACCCTGCAGGTTTCTCTGAACTCCTCCTGTTCATCATTTCTTACAGCACAATAGTATTCCATTGTATTCATACACCACAACTTGTCCAGCCATTCCCCAATTGATGGGCACCCCCTCAACTTCCAATTCCTTGCTACCACGTAAAGAGCAGTTATAAATAGATAGAGCACCAGCTCTGGATTCAGGAGGTCCTGAGTTCAAATCTGAACTCAGACACTTGACATTTACTAGCTTTGTGACCAAGTCACTTAACCCCAATTGCCTCACCAAACAAAACCAAACAAAACAAAACAAAAAAACAACCAAACAAAAAAACCCCACAAAGATCTATGGAGACGAGAAGGATTTATGACCAAACAAGAGATAGAGAATATTATGATATGCAAAATGTATGATTTTGATTATATTAAATTAAAAAGCTTTTGTACAAACAGAAGCAATGCCCCCCAAATTAAAAGGGAAGCAGAAAGCTGGGAAATAATTTTTATAGCCAGGTTTCTGATAAAGGCCTCATTTCTAAAATATATAAGCAACTAAATCAAATTTATAAGAATGCAAGTCATTCCCCAATTGAGAAATGTTCAAAGAATATGAATAGGCAGTTTTCAGATGAAGAAATCAAGGCTATCTTTTACCATATGCAAAAATCTTCTAAATCACTATTGATTAGAGAAATTCAAATTAAAACTACTCTGAGGGACCACCTCATACCTATCAGTTTAACTAATATGACAAAAAATGAAAATAATAAATGTTGGTGAAGCTATGGAAAAATTAGAACATTAATGCATTGTTGGTGGAGTTGTAAACTAATCCAACCATACTGGAAAGCAATTTGGAGTTATGCACAATGGGCTATTGGAATGTGCATATACCTTGACCTAGCAATACCAATTCTCAGTCTTTATCCCAAAGAGAAAGGGAAAAGGATCCACATATGCAAAAATGTTAACAGCAGCTCTCTTTGTGGTGGCAAAGAACTGGAAATTGAAGGAATATCCATCAACTGGAAAATTACTAAACAAGTTGCGGTATATGCATGTATTGGAATACTATTATTTTGTAAGAAATGATGTGTAGGCAGATTTCAGTAAAATCTGGAAAGACTTAAGTGAACTGATGCTGAGCGAAGTGAGCAGAGCCAGGAGAAAATTGTAAACAGTAACAGCAACATTGTGTTATGATCAACTTTGATAGACTTAGCTTTTCTCAGCAATACATTGATCCAAGACAAATTCCTCCTTAATGATAGTGTCTGTCCTGTGTTAATTTTCTCTGATTTATCTTCTATACATCCTGTTTTTAGATAATTGCTTGTATGTTATCTCTTCCACTAGCTTGCAATCTCCTTGAGAGCAGCTACAGATTTTTACCTTTCTTTGTATCCCCAGAACTTAGCACAGTTCCTGGCACACAGTAGGTGCTTAATAAATACTTGGTTGACTTCTTGACTGACTGGTAACAAATTCTATGTATATAGGCTTTAAGCTATATAGTGACATCTCCTCTTTCCAGAGATAGAGAGATCCAAGATTTCCAGCTGAGCCAGAGCCTGGAAGTGGTTGAGATTATATCAGAACAGAATCCACTCAAGACTATGGGTCTAGAAGCATATCATCCTTGATCAGTAGAAGACCTCCTGGCTAAGACTATGCATCTAACAAAGCATCAAACAATAGATACTATGAAATCAATAATCCAAAAACAAGCAGCACCTCAGGAATGGCTGTACTCCACATGAATAGGTGGCTCTATATTGGCTTCACTGGATACCTTTAAGAAGATGTGGATATCAAAAAGGAGTATTAGGAAGATGGAGCCCATGCAATTCATAGAAAAACCTTCTAGTGCCCAGAGTGGGTGGTGTGTATAGTAGGAGGTGGAAGGAAAAGGAAGGGGGGGAGGCTGTTGTATTTAACCCTTTCTTGTCCAGACTTAGGGGTCTCCTGCATGCCCAGCACCACCCAAGTGGTAAAGTTAATTCCTTATTCCCCTCTTCCCCCATACCTGTTTCTACTTTGTAGCTGGGTAGATGGGGTCCTTGAGTTGGAACATAGGAATTGGGGAAAGATTTGGTTAGTTCTGGTTTGCCACCCTTAGCTAGGATCAAGGTAGCCTTTGGTCATCTACTTGTGGACAGTTGTGGGGGCTGCTTTCCCTTAAAGTCCCTGTACCTCACCATCCCCATTTTCCTTCCTATTACAGGGCCCATATTAGAAAAAGGGTATCTGGAAGACTGCATGACTAACTTTTAGGGAGGGAAGTGAGAGAGGGCCAAGGCTGTAAGCGGATGTTTGCTTCCCATATCCCTTGGTTAGATTTAAGCCATTCACCTATCTTTCCATTCAACCAACAGCAGTGAGAGTTTTGGCTAAGTCACTTCCGACTCATTTCCCTCACCATTCATGATGCCTAGGTCTGGGATTCTCTAGTGCAGGGTTAATAGGGAAGCCTTTCATTCTGGTATTAAGGTGCCCTTAGTCTTAGAACAAAGGGCTTAAATGGGGTTAGGGTGGTGGAGGCTCCTTTATCTCCTCTGCAAAGCACTTAAATGAACTGCTGACCCCATCTTCCTACTTCCCTGCTTACTCTGGATTAGAAAGGGTTGATTCTTTCCATTAGCTCAATGAAAGCCACTTAAAGAGGAACTAGGGCTATGCTTGGTAGGTCTTTTCCTTCTTCTCCCCTATTCCCCTTAAACAAGGGGACCATGGCAAGGTCCCCATCTTCCTCAGCCAGCCCTGACCCCTCAGACATGTACAATAATTTAACACAGTTGCCAGCCTGTATTATTTTTTGGTAAATTCATTATGGTAATAATTATAAAATAAAAGGTACACACACTGGTGGGGACTTGGGACACATAGCATTTTTTTAAATAATAAAAAATTTCATTTATAGTTTTGAGTTCTATATTTGGGATCTCCTTCCCTTCCTCCATTTTCTGCTCCCTGAGGTGGTAAGAAATCAAATATGGGTTATACATGTTCAATTATATAAAACATTATCATATTAGTCATTTTATACAAGAAAAAGAGTAAATTAAAAAAATGAAATAAAGTGGAAAATAGCATGCTTTAGTCTGTGTTCAATCAATATAAGTTCTTTCTTTGGAAGTGGATAGTATGTTTCATCCTTAGTCCTTTGTGATTGTTTTGGATCATTTCATTACTTAGAATAGTTGACATTCACAATTCTTCATTGAACAATATTGCTGTCACTGTATACAATGTTCTCTTGTTTCTTCTCATTTCACTATATATAATTCCGTACATATCTTTCCAGGCCTTTCTGAAGTTATCCTGCTTGTTATTTCTTTTCTTTTGTGTGTGTGTGTGAGACAATGAGGGTTAAGTAACTTCCCCAGGGTCACACAGCTAGTAAGTGTCAAGTATCTGAGGCCAAATTTGAACTCAAATCCTCCTGAATCCAGGGCCACTGCTCCACCTAGCTGCCCCTGTTATTTCTTATAGCACAATAAAAGTCCATCACCATCACATACCACAGCATGTTTAGCCATTCCCCAATTGATGGTCATTACTTTGATTTTTTATTCTTAGCCACCACAAAAAGAGCTGCTATAAATATAAAATAATAAATAGGCCTTTTTGCTTCTTGGAGATGTCTTTGGGATAGAAACCTAGCAGTGGTATTGCTGGATGGACATAAAGTTTTAAGAGATGTAGTCAGCAGAATTCTTTGAGTAGTCATGCTGCACTTATCTTGAGATCTCTTGGGAGTGGTGATGTTCTAAGTTGTGGTACTTATTACTGTGAGAATCTGATGAAGTATTCTATGTAAAGTACTTTACTAACCTAAAAGCCTGAATAATATCAGTTATTATTACCTAACTCACTGTGCTTTCAAAAGAAAAGCATTTTGTAAATTGTAAAATGTTACATAAATGTGATTTATGGATTAATAAGCCCAGTGCCTTCATTTAAAATGTAATAATAGTCATTATTATTATAAATCTTGTTTTGGATGGGAACCAGAATTCTCAAAGGTTACACTAGCAGAATACAAACTGTGGCAGCTCTTTCTAAATCATAATGTCTTTGTATCTAAGCCTTGTGATGACTTACATGTCTATTGTTTGAGGACTAGTCTAGCTATAGAGAGGAAGAGCACCAGGTTGGTGACAGTGATGGGTTTTTTTGTCATTGTCACTTCCAAAGACCATCCACTAGATAAGTTTTAATTTACACAGGTAAAAAAAAGTACCTACCTTAATGGAATTACACCTCCTTGAAATACTGAAGTACAATAATGATGACAATGACAAAGATAGTAAGAGGCTGCTAGATAGCACAGTGAATAGAGAGCTAGACTTGGGGTTTGGAAGACCTTCCTCAGACACTTAGTAGCTGTTCAGCCCTAAATAAATTCTTTAGTCTTTGTATAACTCAGTTTCCTCATCTTTAAAATGATGCAAATAAAGCAACTACTTCCCAACGTTTTTGTGAGGATCAAATGAGATAACCTTTGTAAAGCATTTTAACCCCATTTGAAATGCTAACTACTAGTTTCTATCATCATCATTATCATCATGGATATTATTATTAGTATTATTATTAGTGGTGGTGGTGGCATTTGTAGTAGTAGGAGTAGGAGGAGTAGGTGTAGTAGTAGTAGGAGGAGGAAGAGGAGGAGGAATTTTAGGTTTTACAAATTGTTTTTCTCATATAGTACAAGTATTGCTATTTCCATTTTAATATTACCAAACTGAGGCCCATAAAAATTAAATGATTTCCCTGATGAAGTCACAGGGCATAAAGTTAGAACTGAAACTGATATCCAAGTTTTCTGGTTTCTATTCTTTACTTATTTATATTTTTTAGTGAGGCAATTGGGGTTAAGTGACTTGCCCAGGGTCACACAGTAAGTGTTAAGTGTCTGAGGCTGGATTTGAACTCAGGTCCTCCTGAATCCAGAGCTGGTGCTTTATCCACTGCAGCACTTAACTGCCCCTAATTGTCCCTTTTAGAAAAGCTTTTCCCTCTTACCTCATCACTGTGTGATGTTTAAAATCTTAATTGTGGTCGCCCAAAATTAAAAGGCTTCTGTACCAGTCTTTGGGCATTAAACATTTATTAGAGCATACAGATATTTACAAAGAGTTCAGAAGGTTATGAAAAAGAAGTCCTACCTAGCCTAGAGTTCCAGCTTGGTTGGGTTCTTCCTGAAGTCCTCCTCCACAAGCCTGCTGTAATCAGGAACTCCTTCCCCAGCCTGTTTTAATCAGCATTCCTCCGCAAGCTGTTTTTTATAGATCTAGAACAGAGGCGGTCCTTACACACTGCTTCAAGGTGATTGGTTGGTGTCATCCAAATCCATTGTCTTTGAAGGTGTTCTCAAGTTGAGTTCACAGTCTAGTTTCTGAGAACAATACCTTCTTAAGGGATAGCCAGGTGTGATTACAATCCAATTAACTTGAAGTAGGCTTAATCAGCAGTCAATTACTCTCACTTGATTCAATCAGTCTTGATTAATCTCCAGGTGGGTCTTTGAGTATCTGCTAAATCCCATTATTTCATCACAACTGTAGCCTAAAATGTTAGGGACATTTATAATATTTGAATGAACAAAAAGAAGCCATGCACACTAGGCATGTCTCAGGGGAGACCTAGCTTAGAATTTCTGACCTTTCTGACATTTTTTGACATTTACAAGCTGTGTGATGATGAAAAACTCTGAGTCTCATTTTCCTCACTTCTAAAACAATATTAGTAGTGTTGAGTTTGCAGTACAAATATTCTTCTCATTTTATAGATGAGAAAACTGAGGCTTAGAGAGTTTGGACAATTTGTTGGATGGAGTTATTGCTATATCTGTATCTCACATAAATGAGAGCTGAGGCTTAAACTCAGGCCTCCTAACTCTCAAACCATGGACCTTTTTTTTTTTTAAATAACAATATAATTCTATTTTTTCCAGTTACACATAAAGATAATTTTCAACATTAAGTTTTGAGATTTTTTTTAGTTTTATGAGATTTTGAGTTACAAATATTTCTTCCTCCCATTTCCCTTCCCCTTCCCCCTCCCCTACCTCTGTATACAGGAAGCAATCTGATATAGGTCGTACATGTAAAATCTCCATGGACATTTTTACAGAGTTAGAATATAGATTAATTCTCTGCTGCTTATGATACTTTTGGCCTGACAATCAACACTAAGAAAACAGAAGTCCTCAACCACCTAGCACTGCATCGTCCATACATGGAACCATTGGTCACAGTCAATGGAGACATTTTGAATATTGTGGTTAATTTCATTTACCTTGACAGTATACTTTACAGGGATATCCATATAGATGATGAGCTTCATGCATGCATTGCAGAGCTAGCCAAACATTTGAGAGGCTCAAAAAAAAGTTAGGGGGAGAAAATGTTAGACTGCCTACCAAACTGAAAGTCTACTAAGCCACTGTGCTGACTTTACTGTTGTATGCCTATGAAACCTGCACAGTCTACCAACAACACCATGCCAGAAAACTGAACCACTTCAACTTGAATTGTTGCAGGATGATTGTGAAAATCACCTGACAAGATAAAATACTGCACTCTGATGTCCTCTCTTGAGTTGAACTGCCAAACATTCAGTGCACAACTCTGATGGGCTGGCCACATAGCCTGGATGCCAAAAGCATGATTACCTAAAAGACAATTTTATAGAGAATGAACACAAGTCAAGATCTCACAGAGTGGTAATAAGTGATAAAAAGACACTCTCAAAGTTTCTCTGAAGAACTTTAGTATTAATCATAAGATATGGGAGATGTTGGCACAGGACTACCCAACATGGCAACCACACATTAAAGAAGGTACTATACTCCATGAGCAAAAAATAATTGCAGTAGCAGAAAGGAAATGTGAGCTGCACAAATCCAGAGAAATCTCTATCCCAAATGTTCTAATTGACTACTTTTTCCTGACTTTTGGCAAAGCCTTATGAAATTTTATTGGATTAATGAGCCACAAATGGACACACTGTACCCTGACCAAAAGTAATCTTAGGGCAGGCCATCATGATATCTTTGGTCCTCTTTGAAAACAATGAACAACATACATAATGTCAGCATTCTAAGACTATCAGATTTGCTTTTAAAGGGAAACATTCTTGGGGGCTGATGATTGGAAATCAAAGGAATGCCCATTAATTGGGGAATGGCTAAACAAGCTATGGCAAAGATTTTTGGATAGTGCAAAGGATAGTAATAAAGCATACTATCCAACTCCAAAGAAAAAAATTATATTGAGTGAACACAGACAGAGGCAGGCTATTTTTAAGTTTCCTTAATTTTTTTTTCTTTTACTCATTTTCTTATACAAAATGACTAATATGGTTATGTTTTACATAATTGCACATGCATAACCTATATGATTGCTTCCTGCTTTAGGGAGGAGGAAGGGGAGGGAAGAAAGTAGGATACAATTTGGAACTAAAAAATTTTAAATTAAAATGTTTATTATTATGTAAAATATAAAAGGAAAATTTGTACATAGTTATTAAATATGCAAATAAAATCTTTTCTCTGGGCATATAAATTATATGTCTTCATGGTGACCTAAGTGCTCTAAAATACTCCCTTTAAAAATAAGTTGATGGATATCTGTTCAGTTCTTTTCTGTTTTTTATTTGATGAAGTTCATTTTCTCCTGTGACTAGGGCCACAAAAGAGATCTATCATCACAATTTCTGACTCCGAAAGAGACAAAATGACCTATCATATTTTACATGGTACTATATTTCACAATCTACTAGTTAGGGCCTTTTAGTTAATGGCAGCAAAGCTTATGAAAAGGAAATACAGAGTTTTGTAAAAATCAAAATGGTTTTGTCAGGATCCAGTGGGATGACAGAGTTCAGAGCCTCTCTCCTTTCCAGTAATTATGTCATTCCATGGGACTATGTCAAGCACAGAGTATCTGTCATTGAGAGGGAAGTCAGCCTCTCTTACCAAGAATAAAGCCTGATGTATTCTATTTGAAAAGTTTTGCTAGCTAAGTTTTTTAAGGAAGATTAGGGCATAACCATGGTTTCTTGAACATGTTTAGAACCTTGTTTTAGAAATTAAAATTTTATATATAAGTTGATATTTAAATTTTATATAATGTGACAAGTAATTATTAATTTTCAGTATCTTGCGGGACCCAGAAATCTCCCCTTCTTAGTTCTTCCTCCTCCTCCATACAAAGGCAATCTCTCCTTTGAGAGATTCTATTATTGTATCTAGGTCAAACCCACCCCGACCTCAAGCTCACAAGAAGAACCTTAGGTGGAGGCAAATTCTTTTGTCTACATAGTCCAAGGACTTTACTGATGAGATTAAACCACATGCAGATGAAACTATTTTGCTCTGACCAGCTCTGATGTTAGGGAAAAGGATTTCATCTTAATATAACCTACCTTCAAATCATGTAAACCAATTAGATTGTTTGCTTTGTGATGGACCTCCTACTGTGGAAGGGTATATGAACAGAAACCTGATCATAGGGAGGGAGTCTTTGGTATGAGAGAGATGGCCATAGGCCCATCCCTTATTAAAAAGAGATTTTAAAAAATCTGGATAGGTAGCCACATACTCTCTGGGAATCATGAGAAGCTAAGGAGATGCTTGCTTAATCCCTTACTCTTAGAAATTGATAATAAATTTACCTAAAACTTGTGTCTATGGTAATTGTTTTCACCATCACAATAGGTTGTATTTAACACTCCCCCCCCCTTAATTTATAGTGGTATCTTGTAACAGTAGTAGGAAACAGGCCCAGTGATATAGATAGATAGATAGTCCTGCTTAGCTCCCTCTGCATCATCTAGTGACACCTGGTGTAATGAGTCCTTAAAGGACTGAGGCTGAGAATAATGCCAATAAATAGAAACTTCCATGATTTTCTTAGGTGAGAATTTATTTATTTTGCCCAAAGGATAGTCTTGATAGTAAAACACAGATAAAGTACCATTGTAGAATCATTAGGACCTCACAAATGATCATATATGAGAGTGAGGAGTTGTGGATGACACCTATACTGTGAGTTCTTATGATTGGGAGGATGATGGTACTTTCCAGAATAATAGGGAAGTTAGAAAGAAAAAAGGGTTTTGGGGGTGGGAGATAATGAGTTCAGTTTTGAAAATTTTGAGTTTAAGTTGTCTGTGAGATATCCAGTTTGAGATGGCCAATATAAAGTCAGAGATGAAAGCACAGAGGTCATGAAATAGATTAACAGTGGTAAATCTGAGAATCACCTGAATAGAGATGACAGTTGAATTTGTGGAATCTGATGAGATCAGTAAATGCAATAGTACAGAGGGAGAGGAGGAAAATTATCAAAGACAGAGCTTTAGGTACAGTTTTAGCTAACAGGTATCTCATGGATGAAGATCCATGAAAAGAGACTGAAAAAAGTATTTAGACAGATAGGAAAGCCAGGAGAGAGAATTGTAATTAAAACCTAGAAAGGAATATCAAAGAGATGAGGCCGATCAACAGTGTCAAAAGCAACAAGAGAGGTCAAGAATGATAAGGATTGAGAAAAGGCCATTAGATTTCCAATTATGAGATAATTGGTAACTTTGTAGAGAACAGTTTCAATTGAATGATGATAATATAGGAGTGTGAGAAAAAAAAAGTGGCAACATAAGTTGTAGTCACTCTTCTCAAGGAATTTAGTCAGAAAAGGGAGAAGAACAGAAATGGCTATATCAGATGATGGATATATCAGGTGCTATGATGAATAATATTTAAAGGGAAATAATTTTTTATAAACTTTACATTCATTAAAGAAATTCAATTACACCCAACATGTGACAATGTAACCTTCTGATCCAATGTTGTCAAGTATATAGTGCCATAGTAAATCTGGAAGTAAATAAATGAGCTTAAAAATGTTTAAGATGTTCATGTATATCTGTAGCTGCAAAAAGGCAACTGTATTTAAATGGTTACTATGAGCAGTGGAGGAAAATTTAACAGAAGTAACATGATTTTATCATGAAAGAGGGCATTCTAAGGATTTGGTTAAAACAGTTTAAAGCTTATTTTTTCAAAAGAGCTCAAAGTCATGGCTATAATATGAGAATGACATGATTTTTTTTTTGGAATGTGATAGTATATCATTAAAATATTTAATGAAGAGGATCATTCAATTGAAGAAAAAGAAGCCCTTTTTACCTTTTTTTGCTAATAATTATTTGTGCAAATCAATTGCGGGGTGGAGCCAAGATGGTGGAAGAGAGGCTGTGAATCCCACAAGCTCTAGATAAACTCATCCACTCACCCCGAAATAAAGCCATCAAACAAACAAAAACCCAGAGCAGTCTAACACACATAAGAACAGAGTTAGACTATATTCCAGCCAAAGAGGGCAATTGGGATCACCTGTTGATCATGCTGAAAGAGGAGCTCAGAGTTCAGTCTGGACCCAGGCAGGAACATACAGTCCTTCCAGCACCTCAGAGTCTTCACCACTTAGCAGGTTCTTCTGAGGCTTGGCTCACAGACCAGTGAGGGGGTTTAGCAGTTGGTTGGGGTGAAGTGGCTACAGTCTCTGCTGGAGTTGGGGCCTGAACCTGAACATGGTTCTGAACCAGTGGGCCAAATCAAGTAGTGGTAACCCAGTGGGGGAGGGGCACAAGCATGCCAAACTTCTAACCATAGAGAATCAGATTTCAATCAGACATCTGCTTCCAGATGAGTAGGGAAAAAGACAGTGGATAATAGACAGCTTCTTTGTGGGAAGGGTATACCAGAAAACACCCCCAGAAGAAGATAATACAATCAAAGCTCCAACATCCAAGGCTTCCAAGAAAAATATGATTTTATCTCAGGCCATGTAATTGCTCAAAAGGGACTTTGAAGAGAGAGGAGGAGAGAGAGCAAGAAGATTTAGAGAGGTGGAGGAAAGAATGGAAAGAGAAATGAGTGATGCAGGAGAGTCATAAGACAAAAGTCAACACCTTGAAAAGCAAAATGGGAAAGGAGATGCAAAAGCTCTCTGAAGAAAATAATTGCCTAAGAATTAAGATTGAACAAATGGAAGCTAGTGACTTTATGAGACAACAAGACACAGTAAAGCAAATCCAATTAAATAAAAAAATAGAGGGCGATATAAAATTTCTCCTTGGAAAAATCTGGAAAATAGATCCAGGAGAGACATAGCCTAGACATTATATTACAAGAAATTATCAGGGAAAATTGCACTGATACTCTAGAAGCAGAAGGTAAAATAGAAATTGAAAGAATCCACTGATCACCTCCTGAAAGAGATCCCAAAAGGAAAACTTCCATGAATATTATAGTCAAATTCCAGAGATCCCAGGTCAAGGAGAAAATATTTTAAGTAGCTAGAAAAAAAGGAATTCAAATACTGTGGAGCTACAGTAAGACTAAAACAAGTTCTAGCAGCATCTACATTAAAGGGGAAGAGGGCATCGAACATGATCTTTCAGAGGGCAAAGGAACTGGGACTACAGCCAAAAATTATAAACCCAGCAAAACCGATCAAAATCTTTCAGGGGAAAAATGGGACTTCAATATAAAAAGAGGAACTTGAGTCATTCATGATGAAAAGACCTGAACCGAATAGAAAATTTGACTTTCAAATACAAGACCCTAGAGAAACATAAAAAGGTAAACGGGAAAAAAGAAATCATAAGGGATATTACAAAATTAGACTGTTTACATTCCTACATGGGAAGATAATACTTCTATCTCATAAGATCTTTCTCAGTATTAGAGCAGCTGAAAGGAATGTTCTTAGACAAAGGGCGTAGGTGGGCATTGAATATGAAGGGATGATATCAGTAAAGCATTTACTTTTTTTGTTTATCCTTGTTTTTAGTGGGGCAGGCAGGGTGGGGTGACATATCTGGGGCCTGATTTGGGCTTGGGGCTTCCTAGGTCCAGGGCTGGTGCTTTTTCCACTGTGTTACCAAGCTGACCCATGATGACATCTTCAAAATAAAGGTAAAGAGTAAGAGGAATGCACTGGAAGAAAGGGAAAGGGAGAAGTGGATTAGGGAAAAGTAGTTCACATAAAAGAAACAAGAAATAGCTTATGGAGTAGAGGGGAAGATTGGGAAGGAGTAGGGGAGTAAGCCTTACTCTCATCAGAATTGGCTCAAAGAGGGAATAACATACATACCCAAGAGGGTATAGTAATATATCTTGCCCTGTGGGAAAGTGGGAGGGGAAGGGTATAAGGCAGGGGAGGCAATTGAAGGAAGGGGAGATATGAGGAGGGGGCAGTAAAAAGCAAAACACTTTCATAAAGGAGGGATAGGGTGAAGGAAGATAGAAAATAGAGTAAAATATCAAGGGGAGGGAATAAGATGGAGGGTAATACAGTTAACAATAGTAACTATGAAAGCAATGACAAGCAAGATGCTATCAGAAGGATGTATGAAAAATGTAAACCATCAACAGAGATAGAACTGATGATATCTGAATACAGATTGAAGTATAATTTTATTTGTTAGCTCCTCTTTCTAAAGTTATTTTTTCTATTTTCTTTAACAACCTGACTAATGAGAAGATGTTTTGTATAACTGCACATGTATGACTTATGTTGAATTGCTATATTTCATAGGGAGGGATAAGGAGGGAGGGAAGAAAAAAATTTAGAACAAAAAGTTTTTAAAAAGTCAATGTGAAAATTAATGATGAGTAGGAGAAGTTCATAGAAACCTGGAAGGACTTACATGAACTGATGCTGGCTGAGAGGAGCAGAACCAGGAGAACATTGTATACAGTAACAGCAACATTGTGTGATGAGCAAGGCTGATAGACTTGGCTCTTTTTAGTATTGAAATGGTCCAAAACAATTTCAAAGAACTTCATAATAGAAAATATTCCCAACATCCAGAAAAAAGAACTGTGGTTTATGAATGCAGATTTTACCACACTGTTTCTACATTTGGAGGTTTTCCCCTTGTGCTCTAACTCTTCTTTCACAATATGATTAATGCAGTGATATGTTTAATGGAATTGCACATATATAATCTACATTAGATTGCTTTCTGTCTTGGGGAAGAGGGAGGGAAGGGAGGGCGGGACAAAAATTTGGAACTAAAGATTTATGAAAACAAATGTAAACTATCCTTATATGTAACTGTGAAATAATAAAATACTGAACCAAAAATAATTATTTGTGTAAAAGCAGCCACATTACACTCTTCAAGGATACTCACTGCTGTACATTTTCCAGTTTACTTTAATGGAGAAAAGACAACTGACAGTATAAAATAATACAAATAATTCATTTGAGGATTATATTTTGAGATCAACAAAAGCTCATATCAATGTGTCTTTTCACATAAGGCACAATAAGACAAGAGGTCTTAATAGTAACCCTGCATTCACAAGAAAATTTAAATTATTCTTGGTCTATGATGCTTACTTACCAAGTCAGAGAAGCACTGTAATATATTTCTGTCAAAATAAGAGAGAGACATTGGGGCAGCTAGGTGGCACAGTGGATGGAGTACTGGCCTTGGAACCAGGAGGACCTGAGTTCGAACCTGGCCTCAGACACTTGACACTTATTAGCTGTGTGACCCTGAGCAAGTCCACCCCAATTGCCTTACAAAAATAAAAAAAACAAACAAAAAATAAGAGCGAGACAAAATTTCAGTGCATAATGGATTAGCCTGTAGTTATCCATTACAGGGCATGCAACTCCTGTGTGAACAGAAGTTTATTGTATAAGCATTAATTCTACAAGAATCTAGCTCAAGAATACCCACATGATTCAACAGGGACAGCTACTTATTAATATCTACAATTTTGTTTGTGGAAATACAATTCTTTTCAAGAAAACTGGAGGTTCTACTACCATTTCTTATTTCATTAAACTATTTTAAAACTCAAATTGTATTTAATTGTGATGCTAATGGTATTCTGTACTACAAATTATAATAAATTTGGGGCGGCTAGGTGGCACAGTGGATAGAGCACCGGCCCTGGAGTCAGGAGTATCTGGGTTCAAATCCGGCCTCAGACACTTAACACTTACTAGCTGTGTGACCCTGGGCAAGTCACTTAACCCCAATTGCCTCACTAAAAAAAAAATATAATAAATTTTAATGCAAATTATAGGGTGTGGTATCCCACATAGAAATGTAATTTCCATATAGGTAAAGTTTAGCTTTTTGAGTACCAAAGTTTTTGGGAGGGAGCACTTTCTACTTCTAAATTATGTGAAAAAGGACAAGCTGAATAAGATGCAGAAAAAAAAAAACAATGAAGAAGTTTAAGAGGGTTGGTTTCATACTTGTTTAGAAGGCAATACATAAATTAAATTTAGGTGGGGGAAATTTGGGAAAAAAACATTTTATAAATGAAGTAAAACAACCTGCAACATTGGAATTGCCTGTACTTCTAGTTTCCATGAGTAAACATTGCAAGGGAAGGAGAATGAGGTTAAGCTGAGCAAAAGAAAAGAAATGAAAATAACTGAGTACTTCAGGCTTCTAAATAACATCAAAATTTAAAACTGAGGAAGGCAAAATACTAGTAAACTAGCAGGTAAATAGACAGAGAACAACTCATATTAAGGGAAAAAAGAGAAAGAAATGGATTGATGAGTAAAGAAGTGCAGGGAAAAGCTCAAGGAGAAGGTCGATGGTGGAAAAAGAAAATTAACAAAAAGTAAGTAAAAATAAATGAATATGTGAACAAAATTTGGAGGTTAATGAGAGAAAGAGAAGTAGGGTTTGGCCATTAGTGATGAAAAAAAGGATAGGAATTAGCTAAGGCTTTCACATTGAAAATGATATAAAGGTTGTATGGTTAATTTCTTATGCTGAACTGTGATATATAACAAAACTTTGATCAGGAAAGTCAGTATGTGGAAGGATGCACTGGAATAGGAAAAGATTTGAGGAATGGAGATAGAGATCAACCAACTTTCTTGACTGTTGCTTTTGATGCTGATCAGCCTAATCTCTTTGATACTCTCTTCTCTCTAGGTTTTCATTATACTTCTCACTCTTGGCTTTCCTACCTGTCTAACCACTTTTTTATTCAGTTTCTTTTGTTGAGTCTTTATCCAGGACATCCTTCCACATCCTGAATTTCCTCATCAGTTTTGTTATATATCATGGGGTCAGCATAAGAAATTAAATCAGAATTTTGGAGAGTTTTGTGGAAGCTGCTGATAACTCATGAAGGCCCGCAGATGACACAGAACTTAGGACCAAATACTTAACCCACATTTTACAATATGGTATTGTAAACACCACATAGAAAAAGAAAAAAAAAATATCTTATCTGGTACAAAGGGACTGCCAAAAGATTTTATGTGGATTATCCAGATCATGGGGGTGCCATGCCCCTAACTCCTGGGTATGAAAGGGATAACTGTATAGTTCTTAATAAGGTGCTTAGAATTCCCATGGGTAGTGGGCCAGAAAACTGGGATGAGAATCTCAACCTGTATGGAGAACAGTAGAAGTTTTGTCATGATTTGCACTGAATTTTGTGTTATTTGAGATTTTGCTTCAGTCAAGCATTTGTTGTCTAGCTCAGTGATGAAATGCATAGCTCACTAGATTTGGAATTAGGAAGACCTGAGTTCAAATCTTATCAGAACCTTAGTTTTATGACCCTGGGCATGGCACTTTCCTACTTCATATGCAAGCTTCATCATTTGTAAAATGGAGCTAATAATATCATTTACCTTCAGGGATCTTTGTGAGGATAAAATGACAGTATTTGTAAAATTATTTGCTGAACTTTAAAGTGTTATGTAAATGTTAGCTAGCATTGCATTTGAAGTGTAGATTCTCCCTTCTAGAAGAGTAGGTGATTGATTACCTGTCCAAACTTCAGTTTAATGAGAAAAGCTAAGTGTTGCTTAATTAAAAAAAATCCTAATCTGATGACTAATTTTGGGGCTGAGCCAAGATGGTAGAGGAAAGGCAGTGACTTGCCTGAGCTCTCCCCAAGACCCCTCCAAATATCTTGAAATAATACTATAAATCAATTCCTGAATCAGCAGAACCCACAAAAGGACAGGGTGAAATCATTTTCCAGCCAAATACAACTTGAAAGGTCAGCAGGAAAGGTCTTTCATACCAGGGTGAGAATGGAGTCCACAGCACAAGCAAAACAGACCTCTGGAGACTTTGAGTCAGCTGTGGCAACAGCTGATTCTCGAATTCAGCCCACAGATGGTGAGGGGGTTGAGCAGTTGCCCAGGGGGAGATTACAGGGGTCTTTTTTGCTGGTGCTGAGATGGGACTCTGTTGTTTTGTCCTTGCTCAGTTTCAGGTCACAGTCTTCGGTGATAGTTCCAGGTTGGGGAGGAGCAAAAGCACACCAGGGCTTGCAGTCACAGTGGGGCAGGATTCTGTTTTGGGTTCCAAGGCAGAGAAGCAGGCCTGTGGTTGTTTACAGACCAGAGCACAGGCCAAGAGAGAGGTGAACATACCTCTCCTTAAATCATACCACCTTGGCAGAACTAAAAACTTACAAATTCCTAGAAGAATATTGGAGAACAGCTGCTCAAATCCCCTGAAACTTGGGACAGTGTGCACTCCACTCTGGAAGCAGCATGCCACTTTAACAAAGAGTTAAAAGTCGAGAAATAGCCTGGGAAAATGAGCAAACAGAATAAAATGCTGACCCTAAAAAGTTTCGATTGGTAACAAGCAAGATCAAAATAGAGCCTCGGAAGAAGATAACAAAGTCAAAGCTCCTATATCTAATGCTTCCAGGAAAAAGATGAACTGGTCTCAGGTCACAGAAGGGTTCAAAAAGGACTTTGAAAATAAAGAGAGGTAGAGGGAAAAATGGAAAGAGAAATGATGATGCAAGAAAATCATGAAAAAAGTCAACAGCTTGACATTGTCCCTAGATTCTAGGTAGTTGTAAAGACAGAGAACAAGATCTTGTACATCTTGACTAAGAGGAAGGGCTTAGTTAAAGGAAATAGTGCTTACTTCCCATCAAGGTTTCCATCATTTCTACCTTTTCAGTTCCTCTTCATTAGTGAGAATTAGATAATTAAATTTCCCCTTCTTGGTTGCTACATTTTTTAATGCTGGACATGTGTTTAAGACAAGCCTAGAACTTATTAGCTGACACTTTTTTGGCTAATTTTGTAAAAAAATAAGAAGTTCCTATAGATGGTTAGATAATTTAAGTCCCCCATCATAATCATATCAAGTCTCTGTGCCAGGTTTGTGAAATCCTCAGCTATTTATTCTCTCTTCTACATAGTCTGTATCAAACTCCAATGACAAAATCATTTCTCTTTTTCCTTTCTTTGATCTTTTTTTGAACATTTTCCCTTAGGGTTCCCCCTCTGGTTTCTGGGTTTTCTACCAGAGCATCCTTTGTTAAAATATAATATAACTCTACTTCACTCTCTCTTACTTATTATATTTCTTTTGAACAAAGTATGCTTATCCTTAGCCATATTCAGTCATGAGTTTCATAATGCCAAACCTCAATGTAAATGTTATATTGTGTCCTTTGAATATGAACTGAAATTTGTTTTACTTGCTTGAAATTGTGGTATCTTCCTGCTCTGTTGCTGTGTTCTAGAATGAGCCCAGTATTCCAGCACCAGTCCTGGGACCCTGCACCTCCTGAACAATGTGTTCACAATATCTAGACAGGATGCAGCCATCATACTGTACTTTGTCCATCTTCCTGTCATATCACCGTGCATTTATCTTTTCCTCCCTTCTTTCCCCTTTACCTGCTTTCTACTTTTCTTTCCTTCCTTCCTTCCTTTCTTTCTCTCCCTCCCTCCTTCCCTCTCTCTCTTCCTTCCTTCCTCCCTCCCTCCCTTCCTAATTCCTTCCTTCCTCCCTCTTCCTTCTTTCCTTTCTTTTTGTATTTGTATTCATAATCATTAACAATTCCTTGGATTTTATTTCCTATCAGCTTCTTGGTGTTATCCTTTTTTTTGTAGCTACATTTAATGATATTTTGAATGATGACTATACCTAAATAATTTTATCCCTTTGTTATCTGTTAAAATTTCAAAACCCCCTTTAAATAAAGTTCATAGAATAAGAAAACTCAGGTTAAGTGTAGTGGACATTGTTTATTCCAATATACAAAAGTCAAATTAAATGTCCTTTCTATTAACAAATGATAGGCTACAAAAATGGAAAATGGCAAGTACTTTCATTATATTTACTATATTAGGGAATTTTCCTTAACTTTTAAAAAATGCTAATTTTGGGGGGTATGTGGGAATAGCTTGTTTTTTTTTAATAAACAATGAATGTGCCCAAAATGTAGCAATATAATTATGTTTAAACAATATGTATGATTGTCATCAATTAAAATAGTTTAGTCTAGAGCCTATACATTTGAGAGATTGGTCATGAATTTATTAATTTGGGCCATATTTGGACTGGTGTTTAACAATTTTCAACTTTAATAGGCTATTATCATTATTGTTGAATAACTGAAAATTTGCACGAATTACATAACTTCATATAAATTGTATACCTTGGATTTCCTATAAAGGTGAAGGGGTGGGGGGGGGCGGTGGAGCCAAGATGACAGAGAGGAAGCAGCAAGCTGCCTGAGCTCTCCTTCTGTTCCCTCAAAACAAACATTAAATCAAGCCTCTGGACGGATTCTGAAACTACAGAACCTGCAAAGAGACAGAGAGACACAGTCCTCCAACCAGTGATAATATAGAAGACTTCAGAAAAAGGTCGGTCTGACTCGGGCAAAAGGGAGGCCCAGTGCAGGGCAGCAACCCAGTGCCAAGGGGGTTGGGGCAAATCAGCAGGAACTGCGGGCCACAGCCAAACAACTGAGGCCCCTGGAACCTGGATCAAAAATCTGGTGGGCAAGAAGGACAGTGCAAAAACCTACCTGCACCGGCCGGGAGGGAGATGAATGGGTCAGGCAGGATCAGACACCGGGGTCCGGCGCCTGGCTGGCCGAGCGCACCGAGACAGGAAGTGCAGGGCTGGGGATCTCCACACACTATAAAGGCCTCAGAGTAAAAACCTGGTCACACAGCACCTATACCCCTGCACAAGAAGCCCAAAACAGGGACCCTGGTGACCCCAGAGCAGACCTCAACTTAAAAAATAAATAAATAAGCTGCAATAATGAGTAAGAAGCAAAAAAGAGCCCTCTCCATTGAGAGCTTCTGTATCAATAGGGAAGAAGCCAACACAAACTCAGATGAGGACAATAGCCTCAAATTGCCTACATCTGAAGCCTCACGAGGGAAGGTGAATTGGTCTCAAGAACAAAAAGTCTTCCTGGAAGAGCTCAAAAACAATTTAAAAAATCAATTGAGAGAGGTAGAAGAAAAAAATGGGGAGAGAAATGAAATCAAAACAAGAAAACTATGAAAAAAGAATCAGCAGCTTGGAAAAGGAAGCACATAATTTCACTGAAGAAAACAAAGCCTTAAAAAATTCATTTGGCCAAATGGAAAAAAAGGCGCATAATCTCACTGAAGAAAACAATGCCTTAAAAATTAAAGTGGGACAGTTGGAAGATAAGGAATCCATGAGACACCAGGAATCAGTCAAGCAGAATCAAATGAATGAAAAAACAGAAGAAAATGTGAAATACTGCATTGGAAAGACAACTGATCTGGAAAACAGATCGAGGAGAGACAATCTGAGAATCATTGGACTGCCTGAAAGCCATGACCAGAAAAAGAATCTAGACACCATATTCCAGGAAATTATCAAGGAGAACTGCCCTGATATCATAGAATCAAAGGATAAAATCATCATTGAAAGAATCCACCGATCACCTCCTGAAAGAGACCCCAAAAGGAAAACTCCAAGGAATATTGTAGCCATATTCCAGAATTATCAAGTGAAGGAGAAAATACTCCAAGCAGCCAGAAAGAAGCAATTTAAATATCATGGAGCCACAGTCAGGATTGCTCAGGACCTTGCAGGACCTTCAACATTAAAGGACCGCAAGGCTTGGAATATGATATTCCAGAAGGCAAAGGAGCTTGGATTGCAGCTAAGAATCTATTACCCAGCAAAAATATGCATTTTCTTTCAGGGGAAAAGATGGACATTTAATGACATTGGGGACTTTCAATCTTTCCTGGTGAAAAGACCAGAACTGAATAGAAAATTTGATCTCAACATACAAGACTCAAGAGAAGTTTAAAAAGGTAAACAGAGGGGGAAAAAAAAAAGGTTACCCTATTAGGTTAAACTGTTTATATCCCTACACGGGAAAATAATACTCATAACTCTTAAGAACTGTAAATGTATTTGGGCAGAGAGAAGAACTTTACATAGAGGGTATAAATATAAATTGTCTTTGATGTGATGATACAAAAGAATTAAGGAGTTAAAAAGGGAGTCTATGGGGAGGAGAGGAAAGGGGAGGTGGAATGGGATGAATTATATCACATGAAGAGGTGGAAAAAAAACCCTATTACAATAGAGGGAAAGAAAAGGAGGGGGGAACATTGTTTCAACCCTATTCTCATTAGATTTGACTCAAAGAGGGAATAACATATACGTTCATTGGGATAAAGAAATTTAACTCATTCTTTAGGGAAGCAAAAGGGGAAGGGAAAGGGGGGGAACTGATAGAAGGGAGGACAAAAGCAAGGGAGAAAAGGGTCAAGAAAAGAGAGGGGGGTGATAAAAAGGGAGGGCAGATTGGGGGAGGCAGGGGTAAGAAGTAAAATGTCGGTGAGGAGGAATAGAGTGAAAGAAGGGGGGAAAAGTACAAAGGGGGTAAATAGAATAGAGGGGAATAGACAGTCAGTAATAATAACTGTGAATGTGAATGGTATGAACTCTGCTATAAAACGGAAGCGAATTGCAGAGTGGATTAAAAACCAGAATCCTACAATATGCTGTTTACAAGGTGAAGAGTCATAATTTCACTAAATTTCTAGTATTACAATAATAATACTTATCTTTTAGATAACATTGTTTTGTTTTGTTTTTTCAGTGAGGCAATTAGGGTTAAGTGACTTGCTCAGGGTAACACAGCTAGTAAGTGTTAAGTGTCTGAGGCCAGATTTGAACCCAGGTCCTCCTGAATCCAGGGTCAGTGCTCTATCCACTGTGCCATCTAGCTGCCCCTTTTAGATAACATTTTAAGATTTACAAAGCACTTTATAATATCTCATGTTTATCCTCACAAAAACACTAGAAGCAGATCATATATATCCAATTTACAGATAAGAAAACTGAGGCTGAAGTTAAGTGACGTTTCCCAGGGTCATAATGGTAGTTCAAATCTGTCTTCAGATGCTTACTAAGGTCTTCCTGAGTATAGTTCCAGCACTCTGCCCACTGTACCATTTAAAAATGATGTAATGGAGCAGAAACATCATGAGACCCATAATCTAGTCCCAGCTGTACCACAATTTACTGTGTCACCTTGGTTGAGTCATTTACCTTCTTAGGCATTTAGTTCCTTTCTTTGTAAAAGGAAGCGGTTGGATTAGATAATCTCTAAGGTATTTTCCAGCTCTAATATTCTATAATTCTAAGGCTCAAGGTCTTACAAGATAACAAATGATTATTCTTCACTTACAGCTTCAAACAGGACCCTGATGAATTTTCTAATGGTTGTTACCTATTTACAGATATTAAACCAAATTAGGTCTTTAGCCATAATGTGTGTCTGCTTAGGTGACTTAAATTATTTTCTATCAATGTCACCTCATTCCCTCTAATTCACCATTTAGATTTTAAAAAGAGATTATATGTGATGAATTTTAAAGTTATGGTTTATAACATGTTATTATTTATACTTTTGCCTTAAAATTTTGCAGTGAATCCAAGTTCAATTCATCCTTGATAATTAGTTTGTTTTTCAACAAAAATTAAATTCACATAAGCAAAATTGCACCTTATATCATACAGCCTCATCTTGAAATCACACTTAGGTTACAGATTGACAAGATCTCAGAGTTGAAAGAGACCTAAGAGGACATCTACTCCAATCTATATCCTGAAAAGAATCCTTTCTATACTATTCCCAAAACATTATCCACTTCTTATGGCAGCCCACTTTACTTTTGGATAGCAGTAATATTATAAAGGTTTTTCCCCTCCTTATATTAGGGCAAAACTTTTATCCTTATGGTTTCTAACCATGGCTCCTAGTTCTACCTTCTGAGACTAAGCAGAGCTAATATAGTCTTTCTTCCAAATAGACAACACTTCAAATACTTAACATCACCTATTATATGTCCTTATCTCCCTCTCTAAGTATCCTCATTTCCTTCAAATAATTCTCATATGAATTCCTTTACCATCACAATTGCCCTCCTCTGGACTCCAGTTTAACAATGGTTTTCCTTTAAAGGTCATTCCAGTATAGCATGCAAGAATTTATAAATAATTTTTAGACAGAATTGTGATTATATGTATATACAGGGGACACTGTATAAGATCACTTGAATTTATAAACTGCAGGTCTGGATTAGCTTCTGCATGGAAGGTTGCTATTGTGGAATGATGCAGGGACAAGGAACACTAGATAGACCTTATATACAAATCCAAAAATGCCATTGGATTTCTATTGACTAATAGGGGGTAGAGAATCTGGTTAGGCCTTTGGCTTATGTCATTAGGAAAAAGGGCCTAGTCATTGGGAAATAAGAATGTATATGTCTGTGTTTAACTATTCTATGGATCTTTTTGTATGACGAGACTCCAGAAAGTTAGGACACATGAAAATTTGTGTGTACAAAACAAGTACCAATCTAAAATATCACATAATGTTCAAAATTGTTTTGATATACTAAATTACTTATTAAATATGAACTATTGCTTACAAACAGTTCAGCAGAATAGGTATGGTGGACACAAGGCAAGACAGAGATAGCTAAAAACTCTTATAGAACATTTTCAAAGAAAGATGATAAAAAAGATGTGAGTAGTTTCACTTCTTAAAGCAGAGAGAAGTAGTTGAGGTTAAAACAATCTAAAGAAAGCTTGGCAATATAGCCAACTAAGCAAAGTCATCCAAAGGGTATTCAAAGATGAAAATGGAAAGAAGTCTGCAAACAGGAGAAAAGTGGAAAATATTTACAAAAGTCATGTTTTATTCATCAAGGATACCATCACACATTGACATCATAAAATAGTAGTCCTTGTGAGTACTTTAGAGAGGATGTATAAATGACACAAAAGAGAAAAAAATATGAGAAAAGAAAATATATTAGATTAAATGAAGGGGATCTCTGCTAGAGGTAACACAATTATGAAGGCACTAGAAGATACTAAAGGTATTAAAGGGCAGCTAGATAGTATAGTGGAGATTAGTGAGACTGGAGTCAGGAAGACTCATCTTTATAAGTTCAAATCTGAGCTCAGACAGTTAATGACTGTATGACCCTGAACAATTTACTTAACTCTATTTGCCTCAGTTTCCCATCTGTAAAATGAGCTGGAGAAGGAAATGGCCAACGATTCTAGTATCTTAGCCAAGAATACCCCAAATGCAGTCACAAAGAATTGGAAATCACTGAATAAAAACAATGAAAATAAAGTCATTAAAAATCTCAAACCTTGGGGCAGCTAGGTGGTGCAATGGATAAAGTACCAGCCCTGGATTCAGGAGGACTTGAGTTCGAATTCAGCCTCAGACACTTGACACTTACTGGCTGTGGGACCCTGGGCAAATCACTTAATCTTAATTGCTCCGCAAAAACAAAAACAAAAACAAAAACCCTCAAACCTTGACAGCAAAAATGGTGACTGATAATATTAACTATGACAGAATTAAAAGCCTACTCTGCAATCTATACAAAATCTTTATGAGTCATCTATACATGAATTATGGGCATCTTCAATGAGACATCTTCCTCATTAGTAGGGAAGAAGTAAACATCTCACAATCTTTACCATCTCAAAATTGAATGTAAAACACTATTTGTTTAGAGTACTGCCGTATTGCAGAAGAGCCTCAAGTCAAGGTAAAAAAGAACTAATTTGCAGGCTCTTTTAAAATATGATGTCCCATTTTTATATTAAGATCATTCAGAATTTCTTTGAAAATATTACACAAGGAATATTCAAGCACCATTTGGATCAGTACTACACATCAGGAGAGTCATAAAAATAGAGGTATATGCTTAACAGAAGCATTCATGACAGCAATAGGGGGGAGTCAATTTAGAGTTAAAGTGAAGGAAGAATTCTTTGTAGATCGTTTTTCCAGATGCTCCTGTTTATGGATGGCATTATGTTGATTATATAAAACTTGAAGAAGTTTGGTCTTACTAGACACATTAGAAAGATCAAATGTATAAGAATGTCTACTGCCAGGATTTAAACATGAATTTTAATATAAGTATATCTTTAGTAGACAATAGTGATGGGTAGTAAGCCAGGACAAGAGTTGAAAGGATGAGGAAATTTCATACTTTTTTGGAATGGATTGCTTTTAGGAAATTGAGAAATTCTTTTACTATTCTCAAGCTTCCCACTAAAGCAAAGACTCATCTTTTAAATACAAATGTTTTAATGGTTTTGTAATATGGAAATGAAATATGGAAGAAAATGCCTCTGAAGAATTAATGATGACTACTATACATTTTTCATTTGTAGCTCTGCTTCATGGAAATAAGATACCTCTTCCAAGATAAGCTGATCTCTTATAATTTTACCAACATGCTGCTAACTAAACCCTGGATATTGAATTCCTTCTCACTTCCCTCAATATCCTCTTCTCTCTGATTGAATGAATGGAGGGTTGAGCATTAAAATTCTCCCCAAACTTTCTTTTAGTTGGCTATCTTTTCAACTCCACTTTCCATCTGTAATCCTGCTTGGTTTCAACAAGTGTCTTCCTGCTGGTCTTTGATGTTACCCTTCCACTCCCTTTCCAGCTTCCTTTTGTGTGTTGAATGGCAGGAACTGTTGTTTTTTTTTTTCAGTGTCTAGCACTGGGACTGGCACATAGTAGATACTTACTAAATGTTTGTTCAATTGAATTGATTTGAAGAAGGCAATGGAGAGGAAAATGGGTACAAACAGTCTACTATAGCACATAACCAATGAGGAACTCTGTGGAAGAACAGGAGTAAAGGATATCATCCAGGACATACATGATAGGAAGAAAATTTGAGCTGGTTGGTTATGTGTCAAGTAAGGGATGGCAGGTAGATAGCAAGAGCATTCCATTTGTACCTTTGTGATATAAGGAGAAATCAGAGGAGGCTTCCAGCACACTAGGTTAACCTGTGGTGAATTTTTGGGAGAACATGAAGAGTTGCACAGTATGGACAGATATGGTTTGGTTGAGATCTGTATCACGAGGGAGAGCTCCTAAATGGATGTGGATGCATCCATTTGGGGTATTGATTATATATGGCTTCCTATTTACACTCACAGTACATCTTTCCATTTCCTTTTGGAACACATACAATTTTGATTCCTCTTAGTTTATGACTTGCAGATATCACCAGGAGAATATTCAGTGTTTAAGAGAAGGGATTTTGTGACAAGTCCAAGCTTGAGATTGCAGTAACAGAAATTCAGACTCATACAAGAGGTCTCAAAAGTCTTACAGTTTAACTCATATCTGAATAGGAATATCCTCTCTGATATTCCCAACCAAATCTCATTCAGTTTGAACACCTCTGGTGAAGGGACAACCATAACCCCCAAAAGCAAAGTCTTTTAAAATTTTTTACAATTCTAATTTTTAGAAAGCTTTGAAATATGCCTATTCTAATTCTGCCTTTACCTCTATACATTGCTCCTAGTTTTATGCCCTGGGGATAGAGCAATTATGATCCATTTTGAACATGACAGCCCTCTCCCTTCCACTCTTAGATCCAACCAAACTGACTGTCTTTGTTTTTCATAAACACAGTACTACTCTATCTTCATGTGTTCATTGTTACTTTTGTTCCCTGCCCTCCCCCACTTCTAATGCCCTATCTTTGGAAAGCATTCCTTCTTCATCTCTGCCTCTTAGGACTGTCTTGTCCTTCAAGATACAGCTCAGAACCACATTCTACATAAAGCCTTTCCTAATTTTCCAACTGCTAAAGTCCTCCCTCTCAAACTACCTTGTGTTTAACTACTTTGTATTTATTTACAGTTACTCTTTCTATATTTATTGTGTATTTATCTGCATTTGTTGGAATTTCCAACTACATTATTATTCTTTTTAGAAAAAAATAGAATTAATTCCATGATTTCATGCATTTTAAGGGCTCTTGCCTGTTAGGGATACTAGTTGTATCAGGTACAACACAGGACTCAAAAATTAAACAAACCAAGTCAATAGGAATTTATCCAATTCCTATGCCAGGTACTATTCTAAATGATGGTGATTCAGAAAAAGGCAAAAAACAGTCCTTACTCTCAAGCAGCTCACATTCTAGAAGAAGAGACATCATGCAAACAGCTATATACAAACAAGATATATACATGCAAGATAAAATGGAAATAGTATCAAAGGGAAGAAAGCTAGGACTTGATCTGAAACTCAAAGGAAAAATGGAGCCAAATAAAGGTAAAGGTAGAGAATTCATGTATGGGAGATGGCCAGTGAAAATGCTAATACAAATGAGTCACCTTTTCCATTTCAGTTCTAATTTTTGTTTTTCTTTTGATTTATTTTATTTTATTCTTTCATATTTCTTTGATGTTAGAGTCCAAAGTAAAGGAGTGAGAATTTTCTGTTTGATATACTTCTAATAGACAGTATGCAACAGAAACCTGCTAGACAGACCTGGAAAGAAAGTAATATGAAAGTTTTTTTTTCCAACTTTAGGGACAAATAAATTTGATAGTAACTTTATTTTGAATTTACTTTATTCTCTGTTTTTACTCACACATTTTTACTATACTATAATAGAAAATTAGTCTTAAACAAGACAGACCAAGAAACAAAACCAAACATTCCCTACCTTTCCAATAGATAGTTGAATGAAGTTGAACTCATTCTTTAGGAACAAAATCTATTGTTGAGCATTATTTGAAGAAGCAAAAGTTCCTAGGAGAAATTAGAATTCCATTGTCCTCAATAACTGCCCACTGCAGCCCTCTACAACCCTTCACAATCTTTACTTTATTCAAGTTTGCTCAGTTCTTAGGTCTTAAAATAGGTTTTGGCTAAACCAGCTGTTCAAGAAACTGTGAAGGAGGAAAAAAAAGCAAGCTTGGGAAAGCACAATCCCTGCCTTAGATTTTTGCATAGTTGCTATACTAATCAATATCAGGGTAATTAAAATCACCCATGATTAATGGGCTGACATTTTTATGGGGCTTTGTTGTCTGGAAAAGCATTTCATGATCTACTTTGCCTAACTGCCCAGCAGGAGCAAACCCCAAATCACTATACTACCTTTTGTCTTGAATTTCTATCTGAACTCTTCCTACAGGCTTGACTGGAATGTGTGCTTTAGGCATTCAATTAAAACTTCTTCCTTTTTATGCTTAATCAAGAAAGTTCTTTCTTCTCAAAGTTAATGACTAGAGCTCAAGCATAACTACTTCCACCTACTTTGCATGTCCATTCATTTAGATCACCTTTGCTCTGTAAATAGTCCCCTGAGACTATGTACTGCCAGGCTAGATATATGATATCTCCTAACTTAAGCTTGTACATATATGCATTACTTCTCTCTGGACACTAAAAGATAAATGTCATTAGTCTTTAGATGTCTAGACAACATTACACTGGGAAGAAAGTACAACTGTAGGGTGGAGCTTGGCAATAACCTGGGAAATTGACCATTTTAAGCTTACTTTTTCAGAAAAATCTCTTACTGAGATAGAATGAAAATCCATTAGTGGCTATTAAATAGTTAAAGTTGTTCAAATGATAGAAGCTGATATTTTATTTTGTGAGGCAATTGGGGTTAAGTGACTTGCCCAGGGTAGCACAGCTAATAAGTGTTAAGTGTCTGAGTCTGGATTTGAACTCAGGTCCTTCTGAATCATGCCATGCTCTATCCACTGTGCCACCTAGCTGCCTGAAGCTGATCATTTTTTAAGCACAAGATACTTTGTTTTTTTCTTAAACTCTAAGAAACTTAAATACTTTCCCCCTGCCCTTACCCCCACTCCAACCCTACCCCCCATTATCCCCACCCCTGGTATATGTGTTGAATGAAGGAACTGGAGAAAACACTATATTGAAGGAATTGAGAAGGATTTTCTTGGAGAAGATAGTTTGAATACAATAGCTTTCTCCAAGTATTGATTGTATTGTATTGTGGAAGAATGATTACATTTTTTTCTCATTGGCCCCACCTGACTGAATAGTTAAAATCAGAAAGTGGGAGATTTAGATAGATATAGGCTTGATATAATTTAAAAAAAACACAAAACTTCATAACAGACTTGTCCAAAAGTGGAATGGGCTGTCTGGAGAGAGAATGAATTACTTCACTGGGGCTTAAAAGTAAAATCTGAATGATAATTGTCTAAGTGTATTGCTTGGGAGATTCTAGTTCAATTAGATATGGGTCTAGATGTAATAGACCTTGGAGATCCCATTCAGTTCTCAGAGTCTGAGAAGAAAAATTAAGTAGCTTGGTGGAATTCTAAAACTCATTGAAGGCTATCCATTTACATTCCAAATTAAGCCACATTATAATATACTTCAAAGTTGCTTATTCTAATTGCCTACCATGAACTAAGTTAATATGGTTAGCAAAGAATTAAGAATATAATTTTCAAAGCAATTCCCACACCACACCTACTTTTCTTTTTCCAATTTTTTTTTTTTAGGTGGGGCAATGAGGGTTAAGTGACTTGCCCAGGGTCACACAGCTAGTAAGTGTTAAGTGTCTGAGGCCAGATTTGAACTCAGGTACTCCTGAATCCAGAGCCAGTGCTTTATCTACTGCGCCACCTAGCGGCCCCTCCAATTTGTTTTGAAAGATTGTCAGGGCTTCTTCTGGTGTCAATGAACTTGCCCCACCTCATAATTGTCTTTCAGTATAATTATTTCTTATTATAATTATATGTATTTTTCTGTACTTATAAAATTTCTAGAAAGAGAATCCAGTCATAGGCTTTACCAGACTACCAAAGGGACACATTGGACAATTGCACACATGTGCGCACACACACACACACACACACACACACATTTAAGAACTGCTGTTGGAAGGAGAACAACAGAATTAAAGAAAATAATAATTACAGATAATGTTATACTATAGGATTATAGACAGGGAGGAGCCATAAAAGTCATCTCATTTATCACTTTCATTTTAAAATTAAGGGAAGTGTAGATCCAAAGACATACTAGAGCCAGAATTCAAACTAATGATGTATCATTCCAAATATGAAACTCTTTACATTGCCCCATGCTGATTTCTAAAGAATTGAAGCAAATATGCAAATATATTTCCTTTCCTTCACTGAACATAATTAATCTGTAATTTTAATCTTCAATTTTACTCTTGCCTTGAATTATTGGTAGCTCTTACTTCAACTGCTAATGGCCATATCCTCAGTAACATGCAATGGCATTGGTCTTTTTCTTTTCTTTTTTTTTCCCATAGAAGTATATTATTATTTCCAGTTACATGTAGAGATAGTTTTCAATGTTTGTTTTTATAAGATTTCTACTTTCAAATTTTTCTCCCTCACTCCTCTCCCTCCCCCCTTCCCAAGACAGTAAGCAATCTGATATAGGTTATATATATGTACAATCACATTAAACATATTTCTGTATTAGTCATGCTGTGAAAGAAGAATCAGAGCAAAAAGGAAAACCCTCAAAAAAGAAAAACAAAAAATATGAATAGTTTGGTTCAATCAGCATCTAGATTCCATAGGTTTTTTTTTCTGGATTTTGCAAGCATTTTCCATCATGAGTCCTTTGGAACTATCTTGGACCATTATATTACTGGGAAGAGACAAGTCTATCACAGTTGATCAACACACAATGTTGTTGATACTGTGTACAATATTCTTCTGGTTCTGCTCATCTTATTCAGCATCTGTTTATTTAAGTCTTTCCAGGTTTCTCTGAAATCTGTCTGCTCTTTTTCTTTTCTTTTTCTTCCTTTCTTTTTTTTTTTTGAGGCAATTGAGGTTAAGTGACTTGCCCAAGGTCACACAGCTAGTTAAGTGTCAAGTGTCTGAGTTGAACTCAGGTCCTCCTGAATCCAGGGCCACTGCTCTATCCACTGCAGCACCTAGCTGCCCCCTATTTTTCTTTTCTTAATCTGAAACATCATGTTCATTCATTCCTATCCCATATAAATAGTAGGGATTGACCATTTGTCACTTATTAAAAACTTTGCTCTTGATTGACTGATAAGAAGGTGTAGGAGGATATGTACAATGGTAAATAAAGAGAGGGTGGTCTTTATCCATTTCACCTGCTAGCTTCTTTTAGAATAGAGAGTTTTTACCCTGTGTCATAGATTCTATTGACATTCTAGTGAAGTCTCTTGTTGTTGAGTCATTTTTCAGTTATGTCTGAGTTTTTGTGACTGAATTTGGGCTTTTCTTGGCAAAGATATTGGATTGTTTGCCATTTCCTTCTCCAGCTCATTTTTACAGAGGAGGAAACTAAGGCAAATAGGGTTAAATGACTTGACCAGATAATGAATGTCTGAAGTCATATTTGAATTGTAAAGAAATAATTGTTATTTGAGGTTTTTATGACCCCATTTTTGGCTAGAATTAAAAATAAAAAACCTTGGTGTACACTGGCCTGGGGCTCCGCAAACCGCATGGTGCTACACCCACTCGTTGTAGCCATTGCCATGGCACTGGCACCTCATGTCATCACCACTCTCTGACACCTACATGGGCCTGGCAAAATTATAATGATTGAAAACCTAGTGAGGGCAGTCAGGAGACTATCAGAGTGGCCAGCCAATTGGCTGGAGGCTCAGTGGGGTGTGCTGGGAAGAAGGGAGCTTTTCCAGCATTCTAGCTGGAAGCTGGAAGGTGACAGGAATGCTGCTGCATATTCTCAGCTGATTCCTGGACGGTTGTGTTTTTTCAGGTTGTATAATTTCCCTTTCCCCATTTTATTTCCTTTCCCTTGATCCTACGGATCCTGTTTGTGTGTATGTTTTTTAAAGTTCGATTTTGTTAAAATAAATCTGTTTTGAGGTAGTCTTCCGGTCTCCTTCTTTGCCCCAATATTGCGGCAAGCCACCTAGCTAACATTCCCCAATTAAAAATTGGTCTGCACAGAACTCATGAAAATGAGTCTTCCTGACTCTAGCCCCAGTGGTCGATCCACTGTGCCACCTACCTGGCTATAGATCCCTTATTTCTCATAATCATGTTTTTTTTTTTAACATATAAAATAAAATGCATAAGATTACAAAGGAAACCAATTATGGAGAAATACAATTACCATAAAAGTTTTGAAAACAAGTTCACAGACCTCAGGTTAAGAATCCCTGGTATAGGATTTTATACATGAAGGTGAGGAGTTTGAATTTATAATCAGCCAGAACATATTGAAATTATGTGTGAAGGTGCTCATCTGAGGAGGATACTGTTGGATTAGTGGATCACCATATACCATTGTGGATTTTTCACTGCTCTGTCTTCTTTGTACAATAAAGCTATGTCAAGAGGCAGTATGGTTTAGCATTTGATGTGAGATTTTTAATCAAAAGACCTGGGTTTCAACTCATTCATACTGTTGTGGACTTGGGCAAGTGCCTTCTCTGTCCTTCAGTTGCCTCATATCTATAAAATGATTGGGGGGTGGGTTAGGTTAGATGACATGTAATGCCTTTCCAGGTTTAAAGTCATCTTCCTCTGAGCCCAAGGAAAATCATAATCAGTATGCTTATGGGAGCAAAGTTAGGCTAATATTGGGTTTCTTCCAAGACTCTGGGCAGTGTGAAAAACATATCTATTTCCAAGAAAATTTGAGTATTTTGTGCCCTTCAGATGAAGAGGAGAAAATTGGTTTTGGTGCATGTTCCTTTCCTAATTTGGAAAATATCAAACTTTGTTTTCTATAATGTTGAAATGGAGAGGATGCTTACTGATCAATGCCCTTCCCTCCAACATGCAATTTAGCTTCAGTTAGTTTTTCTAACATTCTCCACTATCCACTACATGTGCCTTATTATTCTGTCTATGCCAGTATATTTATTGTTCCCTTAAAATAAACTTTCCCTGGTGCAGCTAGGTGGCACAATGTATAAATCACCAACTCTGGATTCAGGAGGACCTGAGTTCAAATCTGGCCTCAGACATTTGACACTTACTAGCTGTGTTACAGTGGGCAAGTCAATTAACCCTCATTGCCTGGCAAATAAATAAATACTCAAACAGACAGGTAGAGAGATAAATATTTAAATAGATAAATGAATGAATGAACACATGAATGAATAAATAAATTAATAAATGAACTTTCCTCATTATTTTCTTAGATCCATAAGGGCATAGATGTGGAACTAGACCTTATAAATTATTTAGTCTAACAGCCCCAGATTTTAAATAAAAGGAAATTGAGTTCCAGTGAGTTCAATTAGGAAGTAGCAGAGGTAAGATTCTGGAATTGTCCCATATTCATTCTTTTTTTTGGGGGGGCAATAAGGGTTAAGTGACTTGCCCAGGGTCACACAACTAGTAAGTGTCAAGTGTCTGAGGCCAGTTTTTAATTCAGGCCCTCCTGAGTCCCAGGCAAGTGCTTTATCCACTGTGCCACCTTGCTGCCCCCTTAAATTTCCATATTTTCAAAGTTGCTTTTGAATCCTTCAATTGAAGAAGAATTTCTAATTAGGCCATAATTTGCAAAATATTTAACAATGTGCTCAAAGTTGATCTCATGCCACATAATTTTAATTCATTTAACAGCTTCTGACAAATGATGTGATGCTGTCAGCTGTGTCTACTCTGACGAGCATATTTCCACTCAGTTGTTTCATGTACAATGCTTTGAATGGATGGGTAGTGCTTTGTTCCAAAAGTCAATGGCAAACTACTTGCTATTATGGTAGAAAGTGTAATTTTGAATTAGATAACATCGCATTGGCCAAATACTATAGTGAATTTTTAGCAATGAATAATGCTTTAATTTGTTCGCCATTTTTGGTTAAGTTCTTCTTCTTGGCCTGGGTCACTGATTAAATTCATTCTGATTCAATTGAACAAATATTTATTAAGTGTATACTATGCAAGTAACACTGCTGGGGATAAAAGCAAAGAAGAATGAATAAATCTCTGTAACACAATACAGTTCATTCCCTGAAAGACCTTACCTGAAGTCTTGCAAACATAATTAAAAGGGCTTTAAACTAAAAAGGAAGAATTAGGGGGAATAAAAATGCTTATGTAGGTCAAGTTCAATATCATAGCTATGGAGTACAAAGAATAGTAATAGAGATATCCACAAACTTACAGAAGAAAATCTCTATGAAAAAAGCTAGCAATACCGTCAATGGTCTTAGCAGTCTACATACAAATACATGAAATTTAGAATATAAGCAAAGTGACCTAGACATCTTATTGAAAGGAGATATATTTAAGTTCACAAAGTCTTTTTGATTGGGGCCCATTACTGGCATATATGGTTTTGGAAGGGGGCATACTTTATTCAAAATAACATAGTAGATGGAGATGTGAAATAGCATTGTTTATTGAGAAGACATGCTCATTAGAGAAAATTCTGAATTCACTAAAATGCAATTGGAAGGAACCTCAGAAGTCAACTGGTCCAATTTATACCTGAATATGATTCTTCTCTACAGAATTCTGAACAAGTAAGTATCCAGCTGTTGTTTGAAGATAGATAGTGAGGTGACACCATCTCTTTTATTTCATTTTTTGATAACTCTGATATGTAGTTGTTTTTCTTCTTCCAAATCTGCCTCTTTTAAGCATCTACCCATTAGTTCCTTTTTTGAGAAAAGCAGGAAAAGTCAAAATTTTGTTCCATATAATTGCCCTTAGGATATGTGTGCCCATTTAGATTCCTCTTAGCTAAACTAAACATTCACAGTTCCTTTATCTCATCGTCATATGGAAGGAACAAAGCCCCAAGGCATGCCCACATACAGGTTATTAAAAAATAGGATGATGACCAATGAAAGTTTTTTTTTTTCAGAAGAAGGAAATAAGCATTTATTAAGCACCTACTATATGTACAAGATTCAGTGCAAAGCACTTCACAAATATTACTTTCCATCTGTACCTTTGCTTGGTTTCAACTCTATGGAACAAGATTCCCCTTTGACCAATTCTCCACCTTTCTCTTCCTCCAGCTTTCTTTTCTATGTTGCCTTTCCCCCACTAGATTGTAAACTCCTTGAGGGCAGGTGCTGTCATTCTTTTTCTTTGTATCTCTAGCACCTACCATGGTACCTAGCAGATAACAGGTGCTTAATAAACATTTATTGAATTTAAAATTATCTCATTTGATTTTCACAACCACCCTATGTTGGAAGAGAACCAAATACCATCATTATACACTATTTTTTAAAATAACCATTCACTTCTCAAATGTTTTTCCTTTTGTATCTCCAGTATGAGATGGATGTTGGTGATGAAACAACATCCCTGACCTTATGGAATTAATTCTAGCCTCAACCTTTGTGATTTTGGTAATTTAAGTTTTCTTCTGCCAGTCTCATGTAGGCCCATATGAATAAAAATAAATAGTAGTAGTCTATTTTTATTATCATTTTTATTTTTCTCTGTTATGTCCTTGATCCATGAACTGGGAAGAATACAAGTGTTGACAAGTAGACAAAAAGCTGCCTAAGTTCCACTAGGCAGGGAATGAAAATCCATAACTATTCTGCTTTCTTCTTATCCTGACCCAGTGATACCTCACCTGACAGCACCAGGGACCTATTTTATAATTCCTTTTCTCAAAGGATGCCATCTTTATAGATTTTAGCACAAAATAATAAATACTTTAAAAAAATTAGCCTTGTATGAAAGTCCAGTGTATAGTTTTGTTATTTTGTGTGTTCTGGTGGTGTAAATGTTTAACAACCTGTTCCCTGGAAAAATATACACATAGAACGCTTGAAGTTTAATCTCCATGAATATTTTTTCTCTAACACTTTCAGACTCAAAAAAATCACTAAATAATAAAATGAGTTGTTATAGTGTTTGCAAATTACTGAGGTGAGAATACTCATGCTGAAAATTTAACAATGGGCTCTCATGAGCTGGTTCAAGGTAGCTCCAGAATACATCTCATTCTTTGTCATAAAAGGGCAAATTGAAGCTACACAAATATTCAGTTGAAAGGTCTTGTTTGGGGTCCAGAGAATTTCAGTTCAAAGGTTGGCTCTGTTGCTTACTACCTATGATCTAAGGTGAAACATTGAGGCTCTCTGGTCCTGAAATGAGAGGGTTGGCCAATGTGAGATTAAAATTGGATATTAGATAATAAATCTACCCTACTTAACCTTTCCCTTAATTTATCTCCCAGACTAGTAAATGGAAGAAGCTTCTGGTTTTCTAGATAGACCTTTTATTGTATGGTAGTGACAAGGGGATGTTGATTAGAAGGATAGGAAAGTAGAAATACAATACAAATCATTTTAAGTCTAGGCTTAGTCTATATTCTGTATAAAACTCACCAAAACCCAAGGCCACCTTTGGGGAGAGAGACCGAGTCAAGCGAGTGCTATTAACCAAGAGCCGGGCCGAGTCAAACTCCAGTCCGCGTCTGTCTGTGCAGCGCAGCCAGGAGACCAGTGGAGCAGGAAAAAAGCCCCCACTTCCATTCTCTCCTTGCCTTTTAAGCTCGCACCCCGGAAGTCGAGTGCTCAGCAGGCAATCTGGCGTGCGTCGCAGGTGGACTGGTGTGCATAGCTCATGCTGTTGGTCTCCTCCCCAAAAGGGTGGTCCTAAGAAAAACTGGCGTCTCTCCATTATCTAACCGACTGTTAAAACTTTTTACCACACCAACAGCACCAGCTTCTGGGATAAGATCTCAATATTTGACAAAAACTGCTGGGAGAACTGGAAAATAGTATGGCAGAAAGTAGGCATAGTATACCAAGATACGGTCAAAATAGGTATATGATTTTAACATAAATGGTGATACCATGGGCAAATTAGGAAATTAAGGAATAGTTTATCTGTCAGATCTATGGAGAAGGGAAGAATTATGAAACATTAGGAAATCCTAAGTGGATAATTCAGGTTATATTAAATTAAGAAGATTTTGCACAAACAAAACCAATGTAAGTCAAGATGAGAAGGAAAGCAGAAAGATGGGAAACAATTTTTACAGCTAGTGTTTCTGATAAAGGCCTAATATATCAAATATGTAGACAACTGAATCAAATTGATAAGAATACAAGTGATTCTCTAATTGAAACATGATTAAACGATATGAACAGGCAGTTTTCAAATGAAGAAATTAAAGCTATCCATAGTCATATAAAAAAATGCTCTAAATTGCTTAGAGAAAAGCAAAACAGAACAACTCTGAAGTATCACCTCACACCTATCAGATTGGCTAATGTGACAGTAAAGGAAAATGATAAATATTGGGGAAGGTGTGGGAAAATTGGAATATTAATGAATTGTAGGTGGAGTTGAGAATTTATCCAACAATTCTGGAAAGCAGTTTGGAACTATGGGCAAAGAATTATAAAACTATGCATACCCTTTGATCTAGCAATACCACTACTAGGTCTGCATCCCCAAGAGATCATAAAAGAGAAAAAAAGTACCCACATGAACAAAAGTATTTTTAGCTGCTGTTTTTATAGTGGCAAAGAATTCAAAATTGATGGGATGCCCATCAATTGGGTAATTGCTGAACAAGTTGTAATATATGAATGTAATGGAATAATTTGGTGCTATAAGAAATGATGAGCAGGTGGATTTCAGAAAAACAACAACAACCACTTAGAAGGTCTTACATGAACTGATGTTGAATAAAGTGAAAAGAACCAGGAGAACATTGTATACAATAACAGGTGCAATGTGTAATGGTCAATTATGATGGACTTGGTTCTTCTCAGCAATGCAGTGATTCAAGATAATTCCAAATTATTCCTGATGAAAGACATTCTTCACACCCAGGAAAAGAACTATGAAGACTGAATTCAGATAGAAACTAACAATTTTCACTTTTTTGATTTTCTTCCTTGTGGTTTCCCCCTTTTGTTCTGATTCTTCTATTACAATATGACTAATGTGGATATGTTTAATGTGATTGTACATATATAACCTATATCAGATTGTTTGCTGTCTTAGAGTGGCAAGACCAAGAGGAGAAATTGAGAAAAAATTGGAACACAAAATCTTACAAAACTGAATGTTGAAAGCTATATTTAAATGTAATTGGAAAAGTATAATACTGTTATGACCAAAAAAAAGGAAATGAGAGTTTTGGGCTAGTTTAGCTCTAAAGTTCCTTCCAGCTACAAATCTATTTCCCTATGGATATTCACTTGAAATGCTAATTAATCTATAAATTAAAATTTATTAATCACCATTATGTGCTATACTAGATGTCATGGATATAAATACAATAAAGAAACAGACTGCTCTTAAAGAGCTTGCATTATAGAGAAACCTCAATGCTTCAGGAATGAGTTGAACCTCTAAGTTCCCTTTTAATTGTCAGAACTTCTATATTTTTAAAGTAATAATAACTTTTATTTTGGTTAATTTTTCATCAGTGAAATCCCCCACTCTTCCTCCCAAGTTTTGTTCAAGAAAACTATAAAATGTTTAAATTTATAGGGATTGTAAATATTTCAAAAACTTTAGTTCTCACTTGCTCGCCCCAGTCCTTTGAAATATCTACCTGTATGCCATTACCCTCTCTATTCATTATAAGAAGCATAATGCTTTGTTTCTTGGGAGAATGTTTTGAGGAGTTACAGATCATTGATCTTGAGGGCTCCATAAATTTCTCATGTTCCAGACCATTAGGTAGGACTACTTGATCTACTTCTTACAGCATCAATCAATCAATCAAAAAACTTTAATTGAATACTTACAATGTCTTGAGCTCTGTGGAGGCTCTGAGAAAGCATGATGACTTCCTTTATCTCAACTAACATTAAATAAATGACAACATTATATATATATATGTATATGTATGTATATGTGTATGTGTATGTATATAAGTATACACATATACATATATATGTGTATATATATATATGTATTTATATCTATATCAATATCAAAGAGCTTAAAAATAAAATGTAGTTAAGAATAAGACATAGAGACACATGAAGAGGTAACAAATAATGTAAGACATTAAATTGTAAATAAGCAGTTCAGTTCTAGCTATTCTGACGTGAGAGTGTTATAGACTAGAGTCATTAGGGAAAGCTTCATGGAGAACATGGCATGTATGGAAGAATTCTCTGAATTTAGGATACATTTTTTATAAGTTTTTTTTAATTTAATTTGTTGTTGTTGCTGTTGTTCTTGTTGTGTTTTTTTTTTCTTTTTTGGTGAGGCAATTGGGGTTAAGTGACTTGACTAGGGTCACACAGCTAGTTAGTATTAAGTGTCTGTGGCTGGATTTGAACTCAGGTCCTCCTGAATCAAGGGCCAGTGCTTTATCCACTGTGCCACCTAGCTGCTCCCAATTTAGGATACTTTTTGCCAACTTAAAAATCAAATTTGGTCATTACTATTGGTTTCTGATTACTCATCATGATTTGAAGGTAAACCTGTATTCCCAAATGCTATGTCCATGGAATACAGGTTCTGGAAGGTCTTAAGTTTTTCAGTTGCTATTAGAATGAGCCCTATGACAAACTATATTTGTCATCTGAGGACCAGTCCATATTGATTAGGAGAGGCTTATTACCAAAGGTGGCCACCAGCCAACTTACAATAATTATTTACTACTGTGAGATTTAAAATTGGATACTAGAGCATTAATCTCCCCTCTTTAACCTTTCCCTTAATTTATCTCCCAGACTAGTAAATGTAAGAAACCTCTGGTCTCTAGTTAGAGCTTTTATTGTTTGGTAGTTACAAGGTGATGTTGATTAGAGGGATAGGAAAGTAGAAATACAAAACAAATAGTCTTAAGTCTAAGCTTAGTCTATATTCCGTATAAAACTCACCAAAGGCCCAAGGCCACCTTTGGGGGGAGAGAGCCGCATTAAGCACGTGCTGCTAATGGCGAGCCGGGCTGCGTCCAACTCCAGTCAGTGTCTGTCTGTGTGTCGTGCCAGTCCTTGGACTAGGAGAGCAGGCAAGAGCTGGATCCCACTTCTGTTCTCTACTTGACTTCTTAGGAATTTCCAACAAAGCTTCTGTGTCTTCCCCTTTGGTGGACTGTTTCCAGGACTCCATCTGATGCTCTGGGTGCAACACTGGAAGTAAGGAACACTACTATATAGAGCAGTGGTTTCCAAATCAAATAGAAACAAGGGCCACTAACCTGTATTTAAGGTTCCCTGTGGAGCCCCATATTGACTTAGTTTTAAAGTGTAATATTACTTATGTTTTAGAGCATTTTTATTTATTTTGTTAAATATTTCCCAATTACATTTCAGTCTGCTTTGGGATACACTTGGGACTATTGCAGTTGGTATGAGCTATGGGTTTGTTACTTCTGGTATGGAAGAACAATATTTTGCCTCTATATTAGAGAAATCATTTTCTTGAAGGGATATATTTAAAATGCCACATGATATACTTAGGTCAGAAGGTGAGACTAAAACAAATTATGACACAACACAACACAAGAAAACAAAACAAAATAAAATGTCAGCAAACCACAGAAATGAACCCACCCTTTGCATTATAAAAGTCAATTTTATAAAGGATACTCAGCTGAGATGCAAGGAAGTTGTTACTTGCCCAACATCTCATAGGCAATAATGAGCAAAGCCAGCATATTCGGGTTTTATGACTCTGAGTTCTTCCTTTTCTTTAAAAGTTCCCATCTGGGGGGGCAGCTAGATGGCACAGTGGATAGAACACCGGCCCTGGAGTCAGGAGTACCTGAGTTCAAATCCAGCCTCAGACACTTAACACTTACTATCTGTGTGACCCTGGGCAAGTCACTTAACCCCAGTTGCCTCACTTAAAAAACAAGTTCCCTTCTTGAAGCTAGATGTTTTCCAAAACAAACTCAGCTATGAGGGCCAGGGCATATATTTAGTAGAGTTGCTAATTTGAACAATTCATTAGACTTTCCCCTCTATCACTACCCAAAGATGAAGTTATCAGAATTATTTCTTTTAATATAATAAAAGTCTTCCAAATTACATCTCAGGAGAGGGGATTGCCACTTCAGGTTGAGGTACTGATATATTAGAGAGTCTCTTTTCTGTTGGACATGAGCTACATAAGCTATCTACCAAATATTTCTTTTAACTTGATTTTTATAGTGACAGATAGTTTTAACTATTATAATCTGAATTCAATTTAACCAAACACATATTGTTAATTTATTGTGTCATGTACAATTATTATGTACCTATTATGTGGAATTATGTTGATTAAAGAAAAAAAATCACCATTCAAGAAGCTTATGTTTAGTTGAGAGATTAAAAATTTAGCACAGATTAATAAATATAAATTACATACAAAATTATGGAATTAGTTTCAAGAGAAAGAGAGAATTGATAACTCTGAAACATTCAAGAATAGCCTAATGTGCTAAGTGGAATTGGAACTATGCATTTAGGTCAGCTAAAAATGCTAAGAGGAGGGCAGCCAGGTGGAACAGTGGATATAGCACTGGCCGTGAATTCAGGAGGACCTGAGTTCAAATTCAGATTCAGACACTTGACACTTGTTAGCTGTGTGACTTTGGACAAGTAACTTAATCTCCATTGCCCTGCCAAAAAAAGGAAAGAATTCTAAGAGGGTAAATTGAGGAAGGAGAACATTCAAGACACTGGAGAAATGATGGTTGGAGACAGAATGGAATGAATGTGGAAAAGTTCACAGGTCAGTTTGAATGAAACAAAGAGTAAAATTTTAAATGTAATTTATGTTTAGATATGAAGAGAAGTAATATATTTTTAAAGGTAAGTATCTCCTCTGTGATCTCAATGCTTACTCTCACATAGAGTTTGGGTCTCTAGGGAAAGGCTGATTACTCATTTCCTCAAGATTCTAAGAGTAACTGAGAACTCTGGAATTCTAATGCTGTTACTCATGAGACTTCACATGTTATACTCTTCCCATTGTCAGTTAACCACTTAATATCTCCCCAATATCAATCAACTAAGTGACATCAACTAACTTATAGAAAAATATATTTCCTGAGAAGGCACAATAGAGATGGAAGTTTCTAAACCTTTCCCTCAAACAGGAGCAAAGTATTCAACTCAGCACATCCATAGTTAGTACGGATAGTGGGTTCAACTTAAATGGATAGTAGTACCTGATTTCAAACCATATGACAAAGTAGTAATCATTAAAACAATCTAGCATTGGCTAGGAAATAGAGTGGTATATCATTGGAATAGATTAGGTACACAATATGTGATAGTAAATGACCATAGTAATTTATTATTTTATAACCTCAAAGGTCCAAAGTATGGGAGTTAAAAACTCACCATTTGACAAAAGTTTTTAGGAAAACTGGAAAACAGTTTGGAAGAAATTAGGCATAGGCCAACACCTCTCACTGTATACCAAGATAATGTCATAATGGATAAATGATTTAGACATAAAGGTTGATATAAGTAAACTAAGGAAGCAAGGAAAATGTATCTGTCAAATCTACAGATAAGGGAAGAGTTTATGACCAAACAAGAGATAAAAGATCTTGGTAAGTAAAATAGATCATTGTCTTGATTAGAATAGCTGTCTTTCATAGTTTCCCACCATTATAATGTTGTTATTGCTATATACAGTGTTCTCTTGTTCTGCTTACTTTCCATTAGTTCATTTAAGTCATCCCAGCTTTTTCTGAAAACATCCTGCCCATCATTTCTTATAGCACAATAGTATTCCTTCACAATTATATACCGCAATTTGTCCAGCCATTCCCCAACTGATGGACATTGCCTCAATCTCCTTCACATCTTGGGGCTCAATATCTTCCTGACATTCACATGTGTTCAAGACTATGATATAAATCTTGAAGCACTAACATAATGAAAAAAACATGTGGAGAACAAAGATGTGGTTCTATTCACATATGTCTTTTAGGGGTTTTCTGAATCCATTCTTCCTCATCATGTGTAATAACACAATCATATTCCGTCACAATCATATACCATAACTTGTGCAACCATTCTCCAACTGATAGGTATATTTTCAATTTCTAATTCTTTGCCACCACAGAAGGAACTGCTATATATTTTTGTACATAAATAGACTTTCATTTTTCCTTTGATCTCTTTGAGATACAGACCTAATAGTTCTATTACTGGATCAAAGGTTATGCACAGTTTTGTGGCCTTTTGGCCAAAGTTATAAATTGTTCTCCAGAATTGTTAGACCATTTCACAACTCCACCAACATTGCATTAATGTACCTATTTTTCAACATCCCCTCCAGAATATGTAACTTTCCATTTCTGTCATATTAGACAAACTGATAGATGTGAGGTGGTACCTCAGATTTATTTATTTATTTTTATTTATTTTTAATTTATTTTAATTTGTTTCAAATGGCTATTGATAGCTTTGATTTCTAATCTTCTTGTCCCTCCTTTCCCACAATTTTTCAATCTGGTGTCACTGATCTTCTTGTTGATCCATGAATAAGACACTTCGTCTCTCGGATCCAGGCATTTTATCTGGTTATCTTCCATGCCTGGAATTCTTACCCTTCTTAGCTCTGCCCCTTGACTTCCCTGACTTCCTTAAAGCCTCAAGTTAAATCTCATCTTCTATTGCAAGCCTTTCCTAGCCTGTCTTAATTCTAATGCTTTCCTTATTAATGATTTCCTATTTATTATATATAAATGTTGCTATACATGTTTAATTGCTTATTGTTACCTCCATTAGAATGTGAGCTCCTTAAGGGAAAGAACCAAAACTAATTTGGTCAAATAAAGGTTTTGTTAAATAATGGGTACAAGTTTTGTTTCTTTGCTGCCACAAAGTATGCTGCTATGAATATTTTTGTTAATATGGACCTTCCTTTGAGTTCCTTGGGGAAAATGTCTACTAGTTGGATTTCTAGCTCAGAAGGTATGAATATTTTAATCACTTTCCCACCACACCATAATTCTAACTTGTCTGCTACAATGTATGGACCAATTTGCAGCTCCAACTGCATTGTTGTATTTGTAAATTCCCTCAGATGATGCAACATGATCATTTCCATCTTCTGCCAACTTTGCCAATTTTCTGGGTATTAGGTGATTCTTTAGAATTTTCATTTGGGTTTTTCTTTATTAATCATTTAGAACAATCTTTAATTTAATAAAAAGCAATCTTTAATTTAGATGTTAGTAGTTTTATTACTTCTTTTGAGAACTGTTTTTCTCATATTTCCCTTGACTACTTACTTATCTATGGGAATAAACCTTGGTATGATCTATTATGATATATATTCCCTAAGTATTTGGAATAAAGATCTTTAAAACAGATATGTAATATAATTCTTTCTCTCTCTCTCCCTGTTATCTATCTATCTATCTACTTATCTTTTAAGAGTGGGACTCCTTATTTCACCAAGGCTAGAAGTATGGTGGCAACTCATAGAGTAGATTCAACTACTGATAAAATGCAAAAGAACTTTTACCTACTTTGTTTGACCTGGGCCAGTTGGTCCCTCCTTTAGCAATCTGTTGACTCTTCTATCCACAGGGACAATTTATTGATGCTAGCCTTAGGGCAGACATCTTATATGCAATATAAAAACATTAGAACCCTTTCCAATAAATATAGGAATAAAACACTAATTTCCCCTTTCTCATTATTATTTGACACTCTTCTAGATTTTCTCATAATAATAATATGAAAATCAAACTAATATAATTATAAAGAATATGAAAACTGATGTAGGAAAGGTGAAAGCAGCTTAATTTCCAGGATAATATGAAATTGCATGGACCTGGAACTACTGCTTATTCAGGAGGGAGAGTGGCTCCTGATGAAAACAGTAGATAAGAACAGTCTTCCTTGACATTCCATTGATCATTTCTTCACTTTAATAAATCTATATCTTTCATACAACAGCATTAGTTTATAACAATAACTTTAATTAGTACTTTAAGGTTTATATATTATCTCATTTGATTCTCACCACTTTATGACATGTGTCCTTTTATCTTCCCCTTTTTATAAGGAAATTGAGGCTCCAAGAAGGTATATCACTAGGTGGGGTAGCACACAGAATAAACAACTTAGATTCATGAGATTCAAGTCAGTGTATTTTTCGTCTAGGACCATATGTACTATGTCAAATTTTTTCTTATTATAATATGTTTCATTTAGCAATATTCTTGAAAATGTTCTGAAAGCCTTTTAATAGTAGAGTTTAGGATTATATATAGAAGTGTCAGCTCTCATTGTAATTAAAATATAAAACATTTATCAACCATTAACTTCTTTTTTTAATTTTATTTATTATTTTTATAATTTTATTTTCTAAATGACATGTAAAAACAAATTTTGATATCAATTTTCTAAAACTTTGTGTTCCAACATCTCTGCCTCCCTTGCCCCTCCCCAAGAGCTCAAGCAATTCAATATAACTTATACATGAGTAGTCATGCAAAACATCTCCGCATTAGCTAGGTTGTGAAAGAAAACAGAAAAAACAAAACTTCAGATTAAGGAGCTATCAAAAAAAATTATGCTTCAATCTGTTTTCAGATATCATCAAATCTTACTCTGTAGATGGATTGCAATTTTCATAAGTCCTTCAGCATTATATTGGGTCATTGCATTGCTGAAAATAACCAAGTCCTTCACAGCAGATCATCTTACACTACTGTAATTATTTTGTATACAGTACATTTCACTCTGCTTCAGCTCATGTAGGTATTTCCAGTTTTTCTGATAGCATCTTACTCTTCATATTGTTTTTTGTTTGCTATAAAAATAACTAAAAAAAAGAATTATGTTTCAGTCTGTATTCAAATACCATCAGTTCTCTCTCTGTAGATGGACTGCATTTAAAAAAAAATTTAGAATGTTATTTTCCAAATTACATGCAAAAGCCAATACTGACATCAACTTTTCTTTTAAAACTTCATGTTCCAACCTCTTCTCCTCTTTCCTTTCCAACCCCCCCTCCACAAACTCAAGCAATACAAATTTTACATGAGCAGTCATGGAAAACAACTCTACATTAGCTAGGTTGTGAGAGAATACAGATAAAAAGAAAAATTCAGATTAAATATTTATCAAAAAAAAGAAATGTTTTTCAGTCTGTTTTCAGATACCATCAGTTCCTTCTCTGCAGGGGTATTGCAATTTTCATAAGTTCTTTAGTTATATTAGATCATTGTCTTGCTGAAAATAACCACTTACTTGCCAGCAGATCATCTTACACTATTGCTCTTATTTTGTATACATTACATTTCTCTCTGCCTCAGTTCATGTGGGTCTTTCCAGGTATTTCTGATAACACCCTATTCATCATAACTTTCATATAGTACCTTAAACTTGACAAAGAATTTTCTTCACAATAGCCCAGCATAGTAGGTACTATATGTTTTGACACTGTAGTCAATCATCATAACTATTTCCCTCCATCCCATTCCCTTCCAATGATATCCACTCTATCTTCTATCTTATTTTGCCCTATTCCTCCTTAAAATTGTATTTCTACTGACTGCCCCCTCCCCTGCTCTACCCTCCCTTCATTTACCTATCCCTTCTTATCCTCTTCCCCTCCTACTTTCCTGTAGGGTTAAATAGATTACTCCTCCCAATTCGGTGTGTGTTATTCCCTCCTTGAGTCCCCTCTGATGAGGTTAAGTTCTAATTCTGTTTTCTAAATTTTTCTTCCTCCCTCCTCCTCAGTGCTCCCTATCAAATCAAGCAATTCAATATATGCCTGAAAGTCCTCTTTTTCACTGAAGTTCCATTTTCTCCCCTGAAAGATTATACAAGGTTTGCTGGGTACTTGATTCTTGGCTGTAGTCCCAATTCCTTTGCCCTCTGGAATATCATATTCCATGCCCTCTGGTCTTTTAATGTAGATGCTACTACATCTTGTTTTATCCTTATTGTAGCTCTACAGTATTTGAATTGCTTTTTTTCTAGCTGCCTGCAATATTTTCTCCTTGACCTGGGAGTTCTAGAATTTGGAATAAATATTTTACAGGTATTATCCCTTCATAATCAATTCCCATCTGTGCCCTCTGTCTGAATTCATTCCTATCATCTGCCCTAATACTCAGAAGGCTCTTATGATTTAGACATATCATCTTCCCATGTAGGAATGTAAACAGTTTAACCTTTTAACATTTCTCATGATTTCTTTTTCCTGTTTATCTTTGTATGCTTCTCTAGGGTCTTACATTTGAAAGTCAAATTTTCTATTCAGTTCAGGTTTTTTCATCATGAATACCTGAGAATCCTCTTTTTCATTGAAGTCCCATTTCCCCTGAAAGATTATATTAATTTTTCCTGGTAGCTGATTTTTGGTTGTAAAGCCAATTCCTTTGCCTTCTGGAATATCATATTCCATGACCTCTGATACTTAAATGTAGAAGCTGCTAGATCCTGTACTATCCTTACCATGGTCCCACAGTATTTGAATTGCTTCTTTCTGGCTGCTTGCAATATTTTCTTCTTGACCTGGGAGCTCTGGAATTTGGCTATAATATTTCTGGAAGTTTTCATTTTGAGATCTCTTTCAGGAGGTGATCAGTGTATTCTTTCAATTTCTATTTTATCTTCTGCATCTAGAATATCAGGGCAAATTTCCCTGACAACCTCTTGGAAGATTATGTTTAAGCTCTTATTTAATCATGGTTTTCAGGTTGACCAATAATTTTCAAATTATCTACCTTGGATCTTTTTTCCAGGTCAGCAGTTTCCCCAAGAATATATTTCACATTGCTTTCTATCTATCTATCTATCTATCTATCTATCTATCTATCTATCTATTTTTTAATTCATTTGGATTTGCTTCATTGTGTCTTGGTTTCTCAAAAAGTTACTAGCTTCCATTTCTTCAATCCTAATTCTTAGACAATTATTTTCAGTAAGAACTTTTGTATCTCCTTTTCCATTTGGCTTTCAAAGCTGTTGAGTTTTTTCTCACAACTTTCCTCAATCACCCTCATTTCTCTTTCCATTTTTTCCCCTGTATCTCTCTAACTGTATCTGCAAATTTCTTTTGAGCACCTCTATGGCCTGAGACCAATTCATGTTTTTCTTGGAAGCTTTAGATGTAGGGGTCCTGATGTTAATATCCTCTTATTGTGAGAATTCGAGTGTCACCAACCTGCTGAGAAAAACCATTGCAGGGAAGCTCTGGCCTGAAAAGAAAACATGTGACTTAAGCATCCAGAAATTACCTTTCTGGGGTTTTGAAGGTTAGATTGGCATCCAGAAGTTACCTGGCACCAATAAGTTGCCTTGCATCCTGAAGTTGCATCTATAGAACCGCTTGTAGTCATGTCAATAAAAGCTACCAGCAAATTCGCTTGGAGATGTGCGTGTGGATGGCCCAGCTTCCTGTTTCACAGGGGGCTTCTGGGAGACACAGTGAAGGAGCATGGTCTTTTCATGCAGGAACCAGCTGTTGGGGAGAGGCATTTTTCTCTCTCTTAGATAGCTAGATGAAGGCCTCTTTCTTTGCTAGCTCCTAATATACTTTAATAAATATTAAATGCTCAAAGACTGGTGCTAAAGCTTTTCTAATTTAAGGTGACTACTCACTAGATTTCACACATCACAGCTAGAATTTTAGGCCTTACATTATGAGGGTGCACCTTGATCTTCCTTGTCACTAAATAATCTTTCTATGGTTCACAACTTTCTCTGCCTACTCATCTTGCATGTGTTTTACTTGACTTTAAACTCCTTCTTAGTCTGGGGTCCTGCTTCCAGATTATACTGTCCCAAGCTTCAGGGGGTCCCAGGTGTTATGATTTAATGAGGGGCAGTTTCTTCACTGGCTTGGCCTTTCCTGTGATCTGTCTATAACCCCAAGCCAATTTGCCAATTAACCAGGCAGCAAAACTTTGGGTGCTGTTGGTTGTGGGCTCCAAGAAGCCTGCACACCTCCCCCACTTGGGCTGCTACCACTCAAGGTTTCTTCCTGGTTCCTTGCTGGGGTAGGACATCCAAATCCCCCCTTAGCTCCTGGATATAACCCATAGACTCCCCCCCACCCCAGCCAGTTTTTTAGCCCTCTCACCAGACTGTGAACTTAGTTCCATGAGATCCTGGCACTGCAGCTGATTCAGAGTCTCAGGGGTAAGTTTCTCCAGAGCAGCCTGCCTGGGTCTGTGTCTGTGTTGTCACAAATCATGGGGCTGTATTCTACTTCCAGCCTAGCTCCCTCTCTTCCCAAACTTCCAAGTTGTCTTTGGTGGTAAAATAATCTCAGTTATCTTTTTGTGGGTTTTGCTTCTCCAGAAGTTGTTTTTTGGCTGTGGTTGGAGTTTTTTGGAGTAATTGTGTCAGGAAGTCTCAGCATTTATTGCCTTTCCTATGCCATCTTGCCTCTGCCCCCCACCCCCAACTCCCAAATATTAACTTCTGATTTTTGTTTGAGAAAAATGGTTATCTCATGTCTTAAGCTAAGAGTTTGGCAGTAGTTTGTTTTCTATTTCAATATTGTCCTCAATTATTTCCCTGCTTCTTATAACTATCATTTTTTTCAGTGGATTTCCCCTGCCTTTGGTATTACCATTTGTATTGTCATAAATTGATTCATATACCATTTTCCAATTCAGAATGACAATATTATTCCCAAATAAATTATAAAATAGATGTTCAATTTTTAAAAAGATAAAAGATATCTAGAGGCTATAGGTAGGGCATGCATTTACTTGGGAAGAAATTGCACTTCTTTTATACCACATCATAAAGTTCTTTTTTTGTTGTTGTTCAGTATTTTATTATTTTCTAGTTACATTTAAGGGTAGTTTTCAACATTTGTTTTCACAAGATTTTCAGTTCCAAATTTTTCTCCCACCCTCCCTTCCCTCCCTCCTCCCCAGGACAGAAAGCAATCTAATATAGGTTATATAAGGGCAATCACATTAAACATATTTCTGCATTAGATATAGTGTGACAGAAGAGGAAAAGCACAAGGGAAATACCTCACAAAAAGACTTAAAAAACCCAAATAGCCCAAAAATAGAAACAGTATGGTTCAATCTGTATTCCTAAACCACAATTCTTTTTTTTTCTGGATGTTGAGAACATTTTCTATTATAAAGTTCTTTGAAATTGTTTTGGACATTGCTAAAAAGAGCCAAGTCTGTCACCATTGTTAATCACACAATGCTGCTGGTACTGTATACAATGTTCTCCTGGTTCTGCTCCTCTCAGCATCAGTTCATGTAAGTCCTTCTGGGTTTCTATGAACTCCCCCTGCTCATCATTACTTTTCACATTAATTTTTTAAAACTTTATGTTCTAACTTTTCTTCTTCCCTTCCTCCTTATCCCTCCTTATGAAATCCAGCGATTCAATATAACTCATACATGTGCAGTTATTCAAAACATCTTCTCATTAGTCTAGTTGTGAAAGATATAAATACCTTTAAAAAGAGGAAAAAACAAATAAAATTATACTTCAGTCTGTATTCAGATACCATCAGTTCTGTTTCTGTTGATGGTTTCCATTTTCCTATGTCCTTCTGATAGCATCCTGCTCATCATTTCTTTCATGGTTACTATTGTTAACTGTATTACCCTCTGTCTTAATCCCTCCCATTGATATTTACTTTATAATCTATGCTCCTTCACCCTATCCCCTCTAGAAAGTGTTTTCCTTCTTACTGCCCACTCCCACAATATGTCCTTCCTTCCATTGCCTTCCCCTCCATCCCCTTCCCCTTCCACTTTCCCACAGGGCAAGATATAATACTATCCCCTCTTGAGTGTGTAAATTATTCCTTCTTTGAGATAATTCTGATAAAAGTTAGGCTCACTCAGTCCCCCACTCCTTCCCTATCTTCCCCTCTACTCTGTAAGCTTTTTCTTATATCTTTTATGTGAACTACTTTTCCTCAATCTGCCTTTCCCTTTCTCTTTCTCCTAGTGCATTCCTCTTATCCCTTAACTTTATTTTGAAGATGTCATCATGGGTCAGCTAGTTGACACAGTGGACAAAGCAACAGCCCTGGACCCAGGAGACCCTGAGCCCACATACATCCTGAGATATAAGCCACCCCACCGTGCCTGCTCCACAAAAAACAAGGACAAACAAAAAAATAAATTCTTTAAAGATATCATTCCTTCATATTCAATTCACACCCGTGCCCTCTAAGTATATTCCTTTCAGCTGCCTTAATACTGAGAAAGAGCTTATGAGTTAGGAGTATTATCTTCCCATGTAAGAATGTAAACAGTTTTAATATCCCTCATGATTTCTTTTTCCTGTTTACCTTTTTATGCTTCTCTAGGATCTTGTATTTGAAAGTCATATTTCCTATTCAGTTCAGGTCTTTACATCACAAATGCCTGAAAGTCCTTTTTTCCATTGAAGTCCCATTTTCCCCCCTGAAAGATTTTTATGGGTACTTGATTCTTGTCTGTAGTCGCAGTTCCTTTGCCCTCTGGAATATCATGTTCCATGCCCTCTGCTCTTTTAATGTAGATTCTGCTAGATCTTGTCTTATCCTTATTGTAGCTCCACAGTATTTGAATTCCTTTTTTCTAGCTGCTTGCAATATTTTCTCCTTGACCTAGGAGCTCTGGAATTTGGCTATGATATTCCTGAAGGTTTTCCTTTTGGGATCTTTTTCAGGAGGTGATTGGTGGGTTCTTTCAATTTCTATTTTACCTTCTGTTTCTAGGCTATCAGGGCAATTTCCCCTGATAATCTCTTGGAGGATGGTGTCTAGGCTCTTATTTTGGTCATGGTTTTCAGGTAGTCCAATGATTTTCAAATCATCTCTCCTGGATCTGTTTTCCAGGTCAGCGTTTTTTCCAAGGAGATATTTCATATTGCCCTCTTATTTTTTTTATTCATTTGGATTGCCTTACTGTGTCTTGGTTTCTCATAAAGTCACTAGCTTCCATTTGTTCAATCCTAATTCTTAGGCAATTATTTTTTTCAGAGAGCTTTTTTTTTCCTTTCCCATTTGGCTTTTCAAACTGTTGACTATTTTCTCTTGATTTTCCTGCATTCCTCTCATTTCACTTTCTATTCTTTCCCCATCTCTCTAAATCTTTCTTCTGTCTCTACTACTTTCTCTTCAAAGTCCTGTTTGAGTGCTTCCATGGCCTGAGACCAATTCATGTTTTTTCTTTGAAGCTTTGCATGTTGGAGCATTGACTTTCTCATTATCTTCTTCTTCTGAGGGTGCATTCTTGTCTACCTTTCCCCCAAAGAAGTTTTCTATGGTCTGCTGCTTTCTTTGCCTGCTCATTTTGGCCATCTATTTTATGGCTTTTAACTCCTTCTTAAACTGTAACGCTGCTTTCAGGGCACACTGTTCCAAGTTATAGCATGGCCCAGGGGGTGATTGGGCTTCTTCTCAGCCTGCCAGGCCTGGAAATAACCATGGCTGCTTTCTCTTTGACCTGGAAACAGAAGTTTGATTAAACTCTGATTCTCTATGGTCGGAAGCTTGGCATGCCTGGGCCCCTCCCCCACTGGGGCACCACTACTCAATTCAGCCCCCTGGTTCAGAACCAGGGTGCTTCACCCCAACTCCAGCAGAGACTGCCTCCACTTCACCCCAGGGTACCACCGAACCCACTCACCAGTCTGTGATCAGAGTCTTAGAAGAAACTACTGGTGCTGAAGACTCTGAGAGGTGTTGTAAGCACTGTCTGTTTCTGGCTGGGTCTGGCCTGTGTGGTGAGCTGTTTAGCTTGATCAGCAGGTGATCACAATTTCCCTCTTTTGCTGAAAAATAATCTCACTCTGTTTTTATGTGCATTAGGCTGTTCTAGGGTTTTTCTTGTTGTTTCTTTGTTTTTTGTTTTGTTTTGTTTGTTTTATTATGGCATTATTTGGGAGTGAGTGGATGGGTTTATCTGGAGCTTGTGGGAGTCACAGACTCTCCTCCACCATCTTGGCTTCTCTCCCCCCCTCCCCCCATCATATACTTTTTTTTTCCCTCTCATCTGAGTACTCTTTATTATTCAAGAATATACTGGTAAGAGAAGGAGAGAAGAGATGAAAAGTCCATTTCACCCACTTACAATTCAATGAAGACTTGATTTTGACAGAAAACACAAATCAGAGGTAGAGAAAACCAGGACAGGTATCTTAATTCATAGAAAAACCATGTAAAACAGCTCTTTCTATCTAACTGGCTTTTGTATTTAACTGGGTGCTACCAGAGGCTTCTTCAGCTGCCAGATGGGGAACACCCTGGCCGGATTCCTTGATCCTGAAGGAGTTCTTTTATCAGGACAGTGCCGCAGATTACCCCATGAAATGCCCCCCCCCCCCGGCCATAGCCAGCAACAGGCCTCTCTGAGTGAAGGGTGCCACATCCTCTACCACCTCGAGGTTGGTGTGCTTTTTTCCTAGCAACTATCTCCTATTCACCTCCCTCCCTTTCTCAGGCCACCCATGCTAAACAAAAGCAGCTCAATCACTGCCACCCTGGTGGAGTCGGAAGGAAGCCAGGTTTGGGTGAGGGTGAAGGGCACTTCTGGACCCTGGCACCTTGTCAAGGACAGAAAAAAGGCCTATTTCTTTGGGGACCAAGAACCTTCAGGGCCCAGCGTGGGGGCCCTGGCTGGCGATTACTCCTGGGATAGTTGTCTGGGTTGTCTTTTCTACAAGAAGAGGGAATGTCTAGAATTGCAAGGAGGGCACTTGGGTTCACTACAGGGAGGGAATGTAGAAGAGACACAGATCAATGGGGCATGAGTTCCCCTCCTCCACCCTTACTTTTCCCTTACCCTCCCCCATGCTCCCAATTCCCACCCCACAAATGCTCCTTCCATCTCCTCTCCTCAATATACTTAGTTTGCCCCGACTGCCTTTGCTTATTGAAAGAAGGTTATTATCAAGGCTTCAAATTCTTGCTAAAAAGAAAATCATCCAGTGAGGGAGGTGGGCCTCTAACTCCTTTTGGGGTATAGTATCTTCTCCTTCCTTGAGATTAGATAAATAGAGGGAGAGAGGGATGGGGAGACATAATTAATTTATCATTTCTGCCCTGGGGTGCTTACATCATATACTTCTGATCAAGTTTTATTAAACTAGAGAAGCTAAAATGAGCATAATAATGTATACTCCTTATGTGGCTCACACCTCTATAGTCTGCCTTGAGAAATGAGTAATTATGTGTAACACAATTTTTTTTTTGGTGAGGTAATGAGGGTTAAGTGACTTGTTCAAGATCACACAGCTAGCAAGTGTCAAGTGCCTGAGGCTGGATTTGAACTCAGGTATTCCTGAATCAGGGCCGATGCTTTATCCAATCACAATTTTATCAAACATTTATTTAAAGGACACAGATAGAAAGTGCATACACACATGCACATGAATATTTGCACAATTCCTGTCTCTGAGGACCTTACATGGTATAGAAAGAAAAGGTGCTCAGAACTGGGATCTACACATAGATAGAATATAAGCTGTATACTTCAACAGCTGAACCTTAATGAAAAAAAAATTCATTGAAACTTGGAGATAGGGAAGAAATGCATTTAAGGCACGGGGCAGAGCCTGCAAGAAACACAGAGACCGGAAATGGTAGACTGATGACAGGGAACAGTACTTAACATTGTTTCCACATAATCTGCAGGAAAGACATTAATGTAAAATAGATCTGGAAAGATAACTTAGAACCGTATTGTAATGAACCTCAAGTCCAATGTAAAGGAATTGTACTTTATTTCTAAGGCAAGGAGTAATTTAACACCTTTTCTAAACCATCTAACACCTATACTTCTGATTTCAACATTGAACTGAATCTGTACTTTTCAAGGTTATTAATACTCTTAATTGCCAAATCTAAAGGACCTTTCTAGATCATTTTTCCTTATTAATGTCCCTGGGGGGGAAAAAGGAAGGGGAAAGGAATAAGCATTTATATAATCTTTACTGTGAATCAGGCCATTTGCTAAGCTCAAGGAAACTGAAGCATTAAGAGGTTGACTGACTATTCCCTGGTCATACAGCTAGTAAATGACTGAGGACGTATCAGAACTAAGGTTTCTCTGATTGCATTTCTCACACACTATGTACTGTGATACCAGCTGCCACCACGACGCTATAGCATTTGACACATTTGACTGCCTTCTGTTTCCTAGATACTTTCTCTTCTCTGGGATTTTGTAGCACTGCTGTCTCCTACCTCTACTTCTGCTACCTGTCTTATTGCTCCTGCTTATTCTTCCTTGTTTACTTCTCATTCATATCTCAAATACTACCTTTGTTTTTAGATAAAAGTTTTTTCTGGAAATCTCTTTCCTATTTTCTTTCTTGGTGAACTTATCAATTCCAGTGGGTTCAGTGATCATGTCTATGCCAATTACTATCACTTATCATCTTTATTCAAATCATTAAGAATGGAAGGAGAAATATTGGAAGCACAACTATGAAACTGTTATAATAGTCTAGGTGAGAAATGACAAGAACTTGAAATGGATAGGAAGAGCAAAAGGAATATGAAAGGTAGATGTGAAATTCATAGACTTGGAAATTTGATGGATATGAAAAATGGTAGAGAGGGAAGAATCAGTATAACCTTGATGATTATGGACACTATCCAGTATAATGGTATCTAGAGCTTTAATTAGGAATTGTTGTGCTTATGGCAAAGTCATTGGGAGGGGGAAAGCGACTGCAGTGGAAGCACCTTAAGGTGGAAGGGACGGGTACTCATTTCCTAAAGAACCTGTTCTTGTTCCTGGTTTGTAGTAAATAAGTTTCCCAAGAGAAACAAGGACCAGCAACATACTGTCTTCCTCCCTCCCAGACTACCAGTCAAACTTCTCACCTGAATCTGGCATCCAGCCATTGTCTACGGGAGCAAATCCTATGTTAAAGAGACCTACTATGCCCATCGCCAAAAATAGGTATTGACCAATTGCCACCAGTGGGTCATATTCCTTTTGCTCCTCTTATCCATTTCAATTTCTTATCATTTTTCACCTAGAATATTAAGACAGCTTAGCTAAGGAAGCAAGATATTTAGAGGGGGAGGTATGAGTGGCATGTGACATGTGGTAGACTGGTCAAAACACTGCCACCACAGACTCGCAGGTTCTAGTAGAGAGAGCCAAGGACTCAAAGCCCAAGAGCAGCAGGAATTTCAGCTAATACCTTCTCCCCCTAACTATACCATTGATCCTTGTATCACTGACTCCACAGCTATCATTGAAAGGAGCAAATTTATTCATAAAAGAGTGTATCATTTCTACCATCACTATTTATCAACCTTAGGCCACCTGCCACCAATAGACAGGTAGGCCCAACAGCTTCAGAAACAGTAGTGGCTTCTATACCATTTGTCCAGGATAGCAACCCTTGTTAAATACCACCTCTTAGTTGCCTTTATGCATATTGTAGCCTCTACTTGCTATAAAAAATATAGTAACTGGTCCTAATCTGTGAACTCCTGCTTGGCTGGCTATCTGACTGCTATTAGCTGTCTAAGCCAGTCTGTAAGGGCCATTTAAAAATTCCCCCACTGCTTCTTCCAGACTGATAAGGAAGAGATTAAACAGCCTCCTTTTCAATGAAAGCAAATTCAGGGTTTATTGATAAGGAACAAATGTAGAAATAAAAACAAGAAATATACGACCTGACTGTGTTTTAACTTTCTCTCCTGTTGCCTATGCATCTCTCACCTGAGGGCATGCTAACTGCTGCTGCTACTGCCTCCCCTCTCCCTGCTTGCCACTTTTGGCTCCTCCTCATTGTCAATCACACCCCACTCTTCTTCACTACTCTTTCTCAATACCCCTGCTAGCTCCTTCACTTTCACTGTCAGCTGCCTCCTCTGCTTCACTATGTCTTGTTGTCTTCCCTTTCTCAGTCTCCTTCTCTAACTCTTTATGTCAGCTGCCCTTTCCTTCTCTGACCCCTTGAGCTCCTTCATTTTTACTATGTCTCATCATCTCCCCTACTAACTGAAAGCCCCCCTTTCTTAGTCTCCTTCTCTCAGTCCCTCTCTCTCTCACTGCTCTGTTCCTTTGTCTGTCTCTGTAGCATCCTCCCCTTCACCCTTCCTCCCACTGCCCCCACTTCACTGCCAACTGACCTCCTTTCACTATTGACCGAAACCCCTTTCTCAGTCTCCCTTTCACTGTCAGCCAGACTGCTCTCTGTAGCCTCCCCTTTCACTCTTCCTGTCCTCCTTTCACTGTCTGCCCCCCTAGGCTATATAACACTTCTTTTTCATCTCGAATGGCAGGCTGACCATGCCCACACACCAACCTAATTCGTTGGTGCCCCCAGGGCTGGCAGAGCCCTGTGTGGGCCTTCCCAGAGCTGAGGGTCGGGTGGAGGAAACTCTAGTGTTCCTGGGGTTTTTCTTGCACATCCCTCCTGAGCAGGGCCTGGGCTAGGCATGGCGGGAGGCTTATAGGCCTGAGGAGGTTTCAAGGAGAGCAGTTGTGCTGGGGGAGGTACGGCCAATTTTGTGTGCCCAAGGCTAATTTCAGCCGTTCATATTGCTCAGCACCCACAATTACTAAAGAAGAAAGTTTTTGATAGCACAATCCATAGCAGTTTTTTATGGTTCAGCATCACACATGGATATTGTTTTATCAGTGGAAATGGCATTAAAGAAGATGAATTATCTTCTGCTTTTTCACTTTACCCAATGATTCACTGAATCTTTCCACTTGATTTGCAATTGAAGCCTCTTATACGTATACATACATATACACATATGCATATGCATATGCATACACATATACATGTGTGGATGTTTATATGTATGTATAGTATCACTTTAATAGTTCTTTCCTGAGATAGTTCTTGCTCTCCCTTGAAAGGAGGGACTATCTTGGTTTCTATTCACAGGCCTAGCATTTAGCACTGTATTTTGCACACCATATGCACTTAATAAATGCCTTTTCACTAATCCATTCATTCATTTTTAGTACCTTGGAGTTGGCATTGTAGGAATAATAGTACAGAATGGCATGGGACCCTAAGGTGAAACTTGAGTATTACAGGAAGGACCACACACCACTATACACCAAGTATTCACTTCTTGTTGCAAAGACTCAGTCACTCTGAATTGGCTATCTAATTAATGAAGCCATTTAAAGAAACCACAAAATTGGAAGAGTTTTGAGGGATATTAATAAGTTAAGTTATGGACATATTGAGGTTCAGGTGCAGGCAGGACATGCAGGAAGGAATATTGGTATTGTAGTAAGAAATGTGAAAATGTGAGAGATATCAGGGGAACTATTTTAAGCATGCATGCATGCATGTGTGTGTATATGCACTTTGCATATGTAGATGTAAATGTAGGTATAGGTGTATGTGCATGTGCACATACATGTATATGTATATTATGTAGTGCTGTACATATATACACACATGTGGTGTACATACATGTATATGTATATATGTGTAGACACATTTGTAACAGATTCTTCTTTAAATCATAACTATCATGATGGCAATAAAGTAGTAATGAAACCACAGAGGTGGTGACATATATTCACTTTAGTCAACATATAAAAAAGTACGAAAGTCAAAACTTGGGAGATATTAAAACTTAGGACATAGGAAGGGAAGGATGGAAGAAAAAAAAAGAAACTAAAGAGTGGTAAGACAGGAGGGACCAGTGTCACAGAAGTCAAAGAAGGAAAATAAGTATCCTATAAAAGGGTAGTGTCAGATCTTAAAGAAAGGCTAAGTAGGATAAAGAATGAGAAAAATTTGGCACATGCCCCAATTGTGTATGCCATTTTCCTCTGTTACAATCTCATATATGCATTTCATTCTGGCCACAGTATTAGATCATGGAAACATACTCATGACTAGCTTTGAAGAGAACCATTTCAGAAGAGGGATAGGGTCAGAAATGTTTCTACAATAAGGATTTGAGTGAATCTTAGATTAGAAAGGCATCTCAGTAGCTATCTAGTCCAACTCATACCTGAACAAAAATGTCCATCTAAAACATTTAAGCAAGTGACATTCAGCCTTTGCTCCAAGGCTTCCATGACAGTTCACTGTAGTTGTGGAGAGCCATAACTATTGGAAAGATTTTTCCTCTGATCTCATCTCCAAATTTATATTTTTTGCAAATTTTACCTACTACTCCTATTCCTTCCCCTTGGGGTCAAAACCCAACAAGTCTAGCCTCTTCCACAAGATAACCCCTCAAATATATGAAGACATATATCATATCCCCTGACTCCAAGTCTTCACTTCTCCAGAATAACTATCTGCATTTCTTTCAACCCTTCCTCATATGGCATAGTCTTGAGAGTAATGTAAGTGAGTCTAGTTGTCCTGTGGTTGCTTTCCAGTTTATCAATGTCTTTCCTAACATAAGGCATCCAGATTGAAAGACAACACTTTTGATTTTTTATAGAATATACAGAGACTCTCATTTTAGATATCACACTATTTTAATATACCCTAATGTAACATTAAGTTTTTTGTCACCTTTGAATCATGCTAGATGTTCTTTCTTCTAAAATATCCAAATACATTGAAAGATGATTACATTTAATATTATTTGATTTGGTTCAGTTTTCAGATGCTTATGGAGAAAAACTGAGAAGAGACCATTGAAATGGAGATGCCAAGTCAAGGATTATTAAATTCCTAGTTACAGTGACCATTGTACTTAACTGGCTTTGTATAGCAACTGGATCAATGTTATTTTGGAGGTAAATAGATATTCCTTTGTGATAAACATTAAAAAATAAACATTTGACCCTAATTAAATTTCATACTGGCTTTTGCCATTATCACATAATAGAATTCAAGGATTTTATAAACTGTGAATTCAGGGGCAAAGATTTGGCTGCTGAATAAATGGAACTATAGCATTTTACAACTTCTGGGATGTGGGAACATGGCAACAATATGTAAAAAGACTGCTAGGCAAAACATTCTGCATCACTGTCACACATCCAAAGCTTTTCTCTGTCTGTATAGAAGCTTCACAAGCAGTGCAGGGAAATTACATTCTTTTTAATAGATGCATGTGTACATCTAAAGCACCTGGTCCATGTTGACCTGAGGAAATATCAGAGAATTGAAGTTTTACAGGCCCTTCTTTTGAGGATATATATGCATAAAAGAGTTGATCAGAATCATTCCAAATAATAGCTTCAAAGAGCTCTAACGAGCATATTTATTACATCCTTACTATTTGCCAATGTAGAAAAAGACAGGCAAAATACAGTAGGCATGTTACAAATGCTTACTGAACCTAACTGAACTTCTAAAAATTTTGCAAAGCACTCTCCTCACAATAACCTTATAAAGTACAAAATCTGCACATCTCCACCTTACAGTTTAGAAAATTGAAATGCTGGAAGAGTAAATGGTCAGTATATTATAAAATGGCTAATAATAGGCAACCTGGGCTGAGAATGAAGATCTTACTTCTGCCATACTAGGTCATGCTAAATCTTCTGTTGGTGGCTTCATGATATTTACAATAATTAAAATGTATATGAACAGTTTGTTCTTTAGGACACTACAGTCCAAGCACTATCAATATCTAATAATATAAAAAAATAAACAAACATTTATTAAGTGCCTGAACCTGAATGTAGAGGATAAAGCTATAACTATTGAAGAGTAAGAAACTTCTCATTTACATTACATAAAGATCCAATGAGGGGCAGCTAGGTGGTGCAGTGGATAAAGCACCAGCCCTGGAGTCAGGAGTACCTGAGTTCAAATCCGGCCTTAGATACTTAACACTTACTAGCTGTGTGACCCTGGGCAAGTCACTTAACCCCAATTGCCTCACTAAAAAAAAAAAAAGAAGAAGAAAAAAAGATCCAATGATACCACCAAGGAAGAAGACATCTTGTACTCCTACAAAGAAGAGCAAACAAGTACTGTTGGTTGGTAACTCCCTCATGAAGGGTACAGAAAGAGTGATCAGATAACCTTACAGTAATCACAGAAAACTATACCAGCTTTCTTGGATTGGTGTCTGGGATGTGACAGAAAATGTCTGCAGTCAAACCTGTAAATTGCAATATACTTTTGTTGATTCTTGGGGTAATAAGGCAACCCATTAAAAATAATCTAGAAAGAACAGGTGATTTGGGATTTCTGAATTTGGAATGAGAAGTTGAAGAATTTGCACTTGTGTTATTTTCATTGCTACTTTTGATCTAACATAGGAAATTCAATAGAGAAATACACATTAAGGAAGTGAACAGCTGGAGCCTAAGAATGCAACTTGCATCTCTAGATCATGGTTTTTGTAGGGAGGAATTATTGGCTCTTGGCCAGGATGACTTCACTTCAATAAACACTTTTTGACTGTTATGATAAATTTAATCTCTTATGAACCACAATAAAAAAGCAGTAACCATAAATAACATGACACTTGTTCCTTATACCAAACACATCTTTTAATATGGAAGAATTAAATGAATTAAGAAAAGCAACAAAATAAGTTCATAACCATTTTGTTCTGTTTTCACTTCTAGAGTTGGCTAAAGTTTCTATCATCCTTTTTAGTTTTTTTTGGGAAAAATCCTTTCTTTTTCCTTTTCTTCTAAGTCTGTACAGTAATAGTGGAAAGAGACCTACCCTCACAGCAAGGGAGACCTCGGTTCAGCTCTGCCTTTGACATAAAATGTCAGTGTGACTCAGCCACACTCACTTTCAGAGAAGTCTCTAAAACTATACTTTGTAAATGACTAGATGGAGTTTAGATGGAGTTTCCTTGTAGTAATTTTCTCATACCAATGATATTACAAATGTGGTTTAAAAATGTATTAGACCAGAGCTTCTTATCCTGTTGTCTACAAATGAGAGAGAATCTGTGTTTTAAAAGAATTAATTTTCTTCATAATCCTGTGTATTTTCTTTTATGCATTTAAAAAAAAAACCTCAGAAAATTAGTTCATAGGCCTCACATGATTGTCAAAGGGGTTCATGATACAACATCCCTATATTACACAGTGTGATTTGACTGCCTTACCTCATATGTTTTGCTTGTATTCTTAATTTTTATTATTTTCATGGAACAATGGAACATGATATTATATATCAATTTGTATGATAATTTATAAAGCCATTCTATAATTGTTGGTTATATATAAGCAGTTTTAAATTTTTAGCTGCTCCCAGTAGAGAAGCTATATAACATATTAATATTTTACCTTATAAAAGTATATAGGGGCAGCTAGATGGCGCAGTGGATAGAGCACTGGCCCTGGAGTCAGGAGTACCTGAGTTCAAATCCGGCCTCAGACACTTAGCACTTAACTAGCTGTGTGACCCTGGGCAAGTCACTTAACCCAATTGCCTCACTAAAAAAAAAAAAAAAAGTATATAGTCCTGGATTTATACAGTAGGTCATCTCTTCTTTCGCATGATAATTTCCAGATACAGTCCTAGCAATGAAATCACTGAGTTGAAAGGTATAATTTATATATATGTATATGTGTATATATACGTACATATATTTATATATTCATATATATATGTATATACACACACAGATACATATACATACATATATACACACGTGTATGTGTGTGTGTGCGTGAGACTCTGTCGAATCAGTCAACAAATATATACTATGGACATTGGATACAAATAGAAGCAAAAAGGAAGACAGTTTACCCTCAAGGAGCTTACAGTTGATTGAGGGAAGACAATACATAAAGAGATGGTAAAAAGTAGATATTCAAAGGTCCAAAGAGTGAAGAAACTATACCTGTACAGGGGTATAGTGAAGTCTAGGGAATGAAAGATCTTTGGTGTGGACCCTTCCTCAAAATATAGGTTCCAGGAGAAATTCACCAATAGCAGAAGGGGACTTAAAGAATTGGAGTAAGAAGACAGCTGAAGCATGGTGGCAGAGTTCAGAGATTAAAGTAATTCTCTTCTTTTTTTTTTTTTTTTTTAGCGAGGCAATTGGGGTTAAGTGACTTGCCCAGGGTCACACAGCTAGTAAGTGTTAAGTGTCTGAGACCAGATTTGAACTCAGGTACTCCTGACTCCAGGGCTGGTGCTCTATCCACTGTGCCATCTAGCTGCCCGATTAAAGTAATTCTCATTTTATATCACCTTATTGCTCTCCACATTGTTTAAAAGAGTGTACAGTTCCACCAAAAATATATGACAATACATATGCCCCTTTAGTTTGGTTATATTGGACTATTTTTATTTTTTTGACTATTTTGTTATTCTATTTGTTACTCTAACACAAAGTATTATTGTAATATTGCCTTGATTTACATTACTGCAATTATTTTTTCATGTGGTTAGTAAAAGGTTTCTTTCTTCATAACTTGTACCCTGATCATTGTTCTATTGAAAATATATCACTAAATTTGTAGATATTAATTAGTTACTCATAACTTCTGGATGTCAGGTTTATTTGACATATCTATAGCAAATAATTTTCCAAAGCAGTTTGTTTCTTTTAATTTTAGATATTTACTTTGTGTTGTGCAATAGCCTTTTTTTCTCTAACCATCCCCATCAATGATGTCTCCAATAATTTCTATTTGTTTAATTGATGAACATGTCTTGTTTCTCCTGGGTGTGAAAATATTTTCCTCTTTTCTTATTTTTTTTAACAAAAATAGTTTGGTTTATTGATTTAGTTAGTTTTTTTGTGATATATGGTGTGTAGTATGGATTCATACTCATTTTAGACATAATTTTTCCACTTTTTCAACAATCTCCATTAGACTATTAAATGTAGGATTAGTATTTAAAGAGAACTTAATATGTGCAATTTACTATGCTACATGCTAAGGATACAAAAACAAAAATGAAACAGTCCTTGCCTTAAAGAACCATGTATTCTACTGGGAAGGATAAGCTCATACAGAGATAAGTAAATACAACAAAAGTTGAAGAGGAAGAGAGTATCAGTAATTGGGAAAATAGATGAGGAAATGTTTTTTGTACATGACTGATACCAAAGCTGTATGTTAAAGCAAGTTTGGCCTTCTAAGAGGGAAATATGGGAGTTGGGGGTGGAATCAATTTTAGCCAAGGGAAAAAATCCATGTAAAGACAGAGATAGTAGATGCAATGTTGAGTCTGACCTAAAGCTACAAGGCCAATTTTGGAACACAGATTAATATACAATATTGAGTAACATGGGAAAGTTATGTGAATGAGGGTAAAAAATTAGATGAGAGCCAGATTGTGGATATCTTTACATTCTACCCTGAAGAGTTTATTGTAAAGAAGCAATAGGAAGTTCTTGAATGATGTTTGAGCAAGAAGACTATTTTGTGACCTTGGTGTATTAGAGATATGGATTTCTCAGCCTTGCAATTTATGGATTAGAGAGGAAAGAATCTAGAAACAGGTGACCAGTTGGGAGGTTCCTGTGTTAATCTCAAGTAAAAAAGTTTTGAAGGTTTGAAATAGAGTGGTGGCTGTGTACTGAGTAGAGAGAAAGAAACAGATGTGAGTAATGTTATGGATATAAAACTGGCAAGATTTTACAAGTGATTAGATATAAGGGAGGGGGTAGTAGGAAGAACTAAGGATGACATCCTATTTATGAAACTAGGTTATTGGATGGATGATGGCACTATCAATAGAAGTGAGAGTGTTTGGAAGAGGGGAACATTTAGAGACTAAGATAATGAATTCAGTTTTTGAAATGTTGAGTTTGAGATACTGATAAGTCATTAGGCAGCAATTATGTGAGGCTAGAATTCAGGAAATAAATCATGGCAAGTATAGATTTGGGAGTCATTTGTATAGGAATAAGAATTAAACCTATGGAAGGGGGAGAAAGAGAGAGAAAGTTGGTAAACCAATGACATACCTAAAAGACAATGATGGCTGGGGATAGGACATGAATGATCCAGCCAATGGAAAAGGAAAACCAGGAGAATTCAGTGTCATGGAAACCAAGGGAGGAGATTCTAAGTGCAGTAGTTCTATCCATTAAATAATAAAGAAATAGAAGATTTCCATTGAATCATTAGATCTGGAAACAAGATCTGTGAAAAAATGTGAACTAGCATTGCAGAGGACAAGATGACTTTGATGGATTGTAATCTGTACCAGTTAAGGGAATGCTGATATTAAGGAGATCAGAGATTCATCAAAAAGTACTCAAGAAGTGTTTTTGAGAATAATTTTGTCTGTGCCTTTGTTCTATTGACAAGTATGTACTTCATAAGTTTTTTGTAATCATTTGTTGGTTCATCCTCACAATGCCCTTTTGAGAAAAAATGTGATTAACATTCTTATCTGTGTGTGTTTTTATGCCAGTGAAAAGAGGAATACACAGAAGACTGAAGACTTGCCCATAAATTATAAAGGAGGCTATACTTTCCATTGATTTATTTTATTCTTAGTCACAGTGATGTGATTTTACCTATTATGAACCTGAGAAAATGTAACAATATGTCATGCTAATAATATTATGCTGTTTGGGAAGTAAAACAACTATGTTCTATAGTGTATATAGGCTATTTATGTGTATAATTTAATGTTGCCTAGCCAGAAAAGCTAATATTGTACAAAGATATATATTAAGGAATAAGTAAAGCACCTCACTAGGTTGTCTACCTAACTCACTGAGTTGTGAGAAAAGCACTTTTTAAATTCAAACTGTTGCCAAAATGTGACCTCCTGATCCTGTTTCTAGTACTATTATTATTGCTACTGTTTCTAGGCTATTTCTCTTCTTCTTCCTCTTCCTCCTCTACCTAATTTGGAATAAAAAAGTTCCTGTAAATAACTTAGAACCAATCAGAGAATTTGGGAGGTTAGTTCACACTTCAGGAGTATTACTAGAATACTGATTCAGGGAATATATTAATCTAAATTTGTTGAACACTAGTTTTGTAACCCTAAGCAAGTCACTCTTTTTTTTTCTGTTTAGAATTTTATTTTCCAAATTACATGTAGAAACAAATTTTGACATCAATTTTTTTTAAAACTTTGTGTTCCAACTTCTTGTCCTCCCTTGCCCCCTCCCCAAGAACTCAAGCAATTCAATATAAGTTATACATGAGTAGTCATGGAAAACATCTCCACATTAGCCAGATTGTGAGAGAAAACTGACAAAAACAAAACTGCAGATTGAGGAATTGTCAAAAAATTATGCTTCAATCTGTTTTCAGATACCATCACTTCTGTCTCTGTAGATGGATTGCAATTTTCACAAGTCCTTTGGAGTTATATTGGATCATTGCATTGCTGAAAATAACCATGTGCTTCCCCACATATCATCTTACAATATTGCTATTATTTTGTATATAGTAGTACATTTCACTCTGCTTCAGTTCTTTCCAGGGTTTTCTGATAGCATCCTGTTCATCACAACTTTTATATAGTAACTTAAACTTGACAAAGAATTTTCTTCACTGTGTAATTTAAGATTCTAAATGTGGATTCTAATCTGTTCCCCCAGTTTGGGGGGAAACTGACTAAAATCACTGATAAAACAAGTTTAGGTTTTTAAGGGTTTATTGGAAAATAGAAAGAAAAAGATTGAGAACAGAATTCCAACAGCCTGGCATTCCTATCTTTCCTCAAATTTCCTGTGAAGTCCTTTGCCGCTACCACCATCAAGTCAGGAACCCAAAAGTGCGAGAGCTCTCCGCGCAGTCTCCCTTTCCTCCTTCCTGTCTCCTCCCAGAAAATAGGAGGCTCCTCAAGTTGATTGGCTGGTAGCCTTGATAGACAGCACCCATGAGTAAACGTCATTTCCTGATGCCAAGGAAAAGCCACAATGCCTCTGAGGCATTTTCCTCATGGCAGAGCTTTCCCATAGCAAGTCTCCAGTAGGTGGTATCATTCCAATCATTACATCACAATAGCTTGGCAAAGTAGGTACCATATATATATATATATATATATATATATATATATATATATATATATATATATATATATATATATATATATATATATATATATATATATATATATATATATATTTATAACATTGCATTTTGTTTTCTTCATATAAACATTTTATTATTTTGCAGTTACATTTAGAAATAGTTGTCAACATTTGTTTTTATAAGATTTCTAGTTTCTAATTTTTCTCCCTCCCTTCCCTCCTTTCCCCTCCCCAAGACAGCAAGTAAGCTGATATAGGTTATATATTATGAGAATTGGAATGACACCGCCTGCTGGGAGAGATATTGCAGGAAAGCTCTGCCATGACGAGAAAGTATGTGACTTGGAAAATGTATGACTTTAGTGTCCAGAAGTTGTTTGGGGTCTGGGAATTTACATCTATAGAACCACCTTTGGGACCTGTCAATCAGAGCTACCAACCAATTAGCTTGGAGCTGTGTGTGTATGGACAGACCTACTTCTGGTTTCACAAGGGGGATTCTGGGAGAAGCCCCTGAGGAGGGTTTTTTTGGGGGTTCCCGACTTCAGTTTGGTGGGTTGGATGATGGGGTCTATTACATAGTTAGAGGAAGTCTGCCTTTTCCCTCTCTCTCTCTCTCCTGACTAACTTTTGATGCTCTTTAATAAATACTTAAAAGTCTAAAATCTTGGGGGCAGCTAGGTGGCGCAGTGGATAAAGCACCGGCCCTGGATTCGGGAGTACCTGAGTTCAAATCCGGCCTCAGACACTTGACACTTACTAGCTGTGTGACCCTGGGCAAGTCACTTAACCCCCATTGCCCTGCAAAAAAAAAAAAAAAAGTCTAAAATCTTGCTACAGCCTCTAGTTTAAGGTGACCACTCATTAGATTTTAGATATCATAGCTAGAATTTTAGGACCCTCACAGAATCCACTTCAATTTGGTATCCATTTCAATAAAATCAGAACAAAAAGGAAAAACCTCAAAAAAGAAAGAGGGCTGTCCACACACCCAACAAAAAACCAATAGAAATAGTATGGTTCAATCTTCATCTAGATTCCACAGTTCTTCTTTTTTTTTTCTTGATTTGGAGAACATTTTCCATCAGGAGTCCTTGGGAACTATCTTGGACCATGGTATTGCTGAGAAGAATCAAGTCTGTCACAGTTGATCAACACTTAATGTGTTGATATTTTGTACAATATTCTCTTGGTTCTGCTCATCTCACTCATCGTCAGTTCATGCAAGTCCTTCCAGGTTTCTCTGAACTCCTCCTGCTCATTGATTCTTACAGCACAATAGTATTCCATTACATTCATATAGCACAACTTGTCCAGCCATTCCCCAATCGATGAGCAACTCCTCAATTTCAAATTCCTTTCCACCATAAAAAGAGCAGCTATAAATATTTTTGTACATGTGGGTCCTTTTCCTTTTTTTGTGACCTCTTTGGGGAAAAGACTGAATAGTGGTATTACTGGGTCAAAGCGTATGAACAGCTTTATAGCCCTTTGGGCAGAGTTCCAAATTACTCTCCAGAATGTTTGGATCAGTTCACAGTTGCACCAACAATGCATTAGTGTTCCAATTTTTCCAAAGTTTCTCCAACATTTACTCTTTTCCTTTTTTATCATATTAGCCAATATGATAGGTATGAGGTGGTACCTCAGAGTTGTTTTAATTTGCATTTCTCTAATCAATAGTGATGTAGAGCATATTTTCATATGGCAATAGATAGCTTTGATTTCTTCATCAGAAAACTGCCTGTTCATATCCTTTGACCATTTTTCAATTGAGAAATGACATGTATTCTTATAAATTTGATTTTGTTCCTGATATATTTTAGAAATGAGGCCTTTATCAGAAATACTGGTTATAAAAATTGTTTCCCAGCTTTCTGTCTCCCTTCAAATTTTGGATGCATTGCTTCTGTTTGTACAAAACCTTTTTAGTTTAATGTAATCAAAATTATCCATTTTGCATTTCATAATATTCTCTACCTCTTCTTTAGTCATAAACTATTCTCCTTTTCATGAATCTGAGAGGTAAACTATTCCTTCCTCTCCTAATTTATCTATGGTATCACCTTTTTTGTCTAAATCATGTACTCATTTTGACCTTATAATATATAAGGTATAAGATATTGGCCTATGCCTAATTTCTGCCATACTATCTTCTAGTTTTCCCAGCAGTTTTTGTCAAATACTGACTTCATATCCCAGAAGCTGGAGTCTTTGGGTTTATCAAACAGTAGATTACTATAGTCATTTACTACTGTGTCTCCTGTGCCTATCCTATTCCATTGATCCTGAACTCTATTTCTTAATCAGTACCAAATAGTTTTGATGACTGCCTCTTTATAGTAAAGCTTCAGATTTGGTACAGCTAGCCCACCTTCCTGTGCATTTTTTTTCATTAGTTCCCTTGATATTCTTGACTTTTTGTTTTTCAAGATGAATTTTATTATTTTTTTTCTAGCTCTATAAAATAATTTTTAGGTAGTCTGATTTGTATGGCACTGAATAAGTAAATTAATTTAGGCAGTATTGTCATTTTTATTATATTAGCTCTGCCTATCCATGAGCAATTGATATCTTTCCAATTATTAAGATCTGATTTGATTTGTGTGAAGAGTCTTTGGTAGTTGCATTCATAGAGTTCCTGGGTTTGTTTTGGCAAGTAGACTCCCAAGTATTTAAATTATCTACCATTACTTTAAATGGAATTTCTCTATCTCTTGCTGCTGGACTTTGTTGGTCATGTACAGAAATGCTGCTGATTTATGTGGATTTATTTTATATCCTGCTACTTTGCTAAAGGTGTTGTTTCAAGTAATTTTTGAATTGATTCTCTAGGATTCTCTAAGTATACCATCATGTCATCTGCAAAGAGTGATAGTTTTATTTCCTCCTTGCCATAATCCAACCTTTAATTCCTTTTGCTTCTCTGATTACTAAAGCTAACATTTCTAGTATACTATTAACTAATAGAAGTGATAATGGACATCCCTGTTTCACCCCTGATCTTATTGGGAAGGCTTCTAACTTATGTCCATTACGTATAATGCTTGCTGATGGTTTTAGGTAGATACTGTTTATTATTTTAAGGAAAGCTCCACCTATTCCTAAACTCTCTGGTGTTTTTATTAGGAATGGGTGCTGTATTTTGTCAAAAGCTTTCTCTGCATCTATTGAAATAATCATGATTTTGGTTAGTTTTCTTATTGATGTGGTTGATTATGTTAATACTTTTCCTAATGTTGAACCAGCCCTGCATTCCTGGTATAAATCCCACCTGGTCATAGTGTATTATCCTGGTGATCACTTGCTGTTATCTCCTTGCTAATATCCTATTTAAGATTTTTGCATCAATATTCATTAGGAAAATTGGTCTATAATTCTCTTTTTCTGTTTTTGCTCTGCCTGGTTTTGGTATCGCCACCATATTTGTGTCATAAAGGGAATTTGGCAGAACTCCTTCACCTCTTTTCCCACATCATTTGTATAATATTGGAATTAATTGTTCTTCAAATGTTTGGTAGAATTCACTTGTAAACCCATCTGGCCCTGGAGATTATTTTTAGGGAGTTCATTAATGGCTTGTTTAATTTCTTTTTCTAATGTGGACTTATTTAAATATTTTATTTTCTCTTCAGTTAACCTAGGTAATTTGTATTTTTGTAAATATTTATCTATTTCATTTAGATTGTCATTTTATTAGCACACATTTGGGAAAACTATTTCCTAATTATTGCTTAAATTTCCACTTCATTGGTGGTGAAATCACCCCTTTCCTTTTTGATACTGTTAATTTGGTTTTCTTTCTTTTTTTAATCAAATTTACCAGTGATTTATCTTTTTTATTTTATTTTTTCATAAAACCAGCTCTTAGTTTTATTGATTAATTCTATAGGTTTTTTTGCTTTCAATTTTATTAATTTCTCCTTTAATTTTCATGATTTCCAATTTAGTATATAATTGGGGATTTTTAATTTGTTCATTTTCTAGCTTTTTAAGTTACATGCCCAATTCATTGATCTCCTCTTTCTCTTTTTTGTTGATTTAGAGATATAAAACTTCCCCTAAGCACTGCTTTGGCTGCATCCCATAGGTTTTGGTATGTTGTCTCATTATTGTCATTCTTTTGGATGAAGTTATTGATTGCTTACATGATTTGTTGTTTGACCCACTCATTGTTTAGAATGAAATTATTTAGTTTCCAATTAATTTTCAGTCTACCTTTCCATGGCTCTTTATTACATGTAATTTTTATTGCATCATGATCTGAGAAGGATGCATTTACTATTTCTGCCTTTCTACATTTGACTATGAGGTTTTATATTCTAATACATAGTCAATTTTTGAATATGTGCCATGTACTGCTGAGAAAAAGGTATATTCCTTTCTATGTCCATTCAATTTTCTCCAGATATATATTATGTCTAACTTTTCTAATATTCTATTCACCCCTTTAACTTCTTTCTTATTGATTTTTTTGGCTAGATTTATCTAATTCTGAGAAGGGAAGATTCAGATTCCCCACTAGTATTGTTTTGCTGTCTATTTCTTCTTGTAGCTCATTTAACTTCTCTAAGAATTTGGATGCTATACTACTTGGCACATACATGTTTAGTATTGAAATTACTTCATTATCTATAGTACCTTTTAGCAAGATGTAGTTTTCTTCCTTATCTCTTTTAATTAGGTGTATTTATGCCTTTGCTTTGTCTGAAATAATGATTGCTACCTCTGCTTCTTTGTAATGTAATGTAGTAATGTAATTGAGTCTGCATAGATAGGTCAAGTGCAAAACCATTTAGTCAGTGCCAACAAGCACTAATTAAGCATCAACTATGTGCCAGGCTCTGTACTAAGCAACAGGGATACATAGAAGTTCACAGATATAGACATAATGATCTAATGACTATTACCCCCCTATAAACTACAAGGAATCCTACTGCTTTTGCTAATAGAATCTCAATCTGAAATATTGGAATTAAGCTAGAGACAGAGGATAATGCCATTAATCTATGTTTCATTTGATCATATTGTTGCTGTTCAGTTGTTCAATCATGCATGGCTCTTTGTGACCCTGTGTACCATACTCTCTGTTATGGGCCTAGCACTTCTGGGGTATATCAAAGAACCTTCTCCTTGAGAAACTAAACCAAAGGACAGACACACCTAAACAGATAAGTGGGACAGCATCTGGACTGAGCTAGCTCCAGGACCACCACCCTTCATTCCAGTTTCCCCCACCCCTAGGGAGATAAGATTAGGTGTGGCTGCTGCCTTTGTGTTGGGAGGAGGAGAGAGATCCCTTGAGAGATCTTCAGCCAACTCCCCCAGCCACCACCAGTGGGGGATGGTCCTTCCTAATAAGGGAATTTTCCACAGTCAGGTGATCACCCCCATTAGTACTCTATAAAAGTATCTGCCTGTCTCCTGCTGGAGGAGATAGGTATCTCAGAGCCATGCCTCTGTGCTATGCCTTCTCCCCATGAGAAGTCCAAGGATTTTTCTCTTGGTTTCCTTTCCCTAGCCCTTAAATAAACTATTATCTTATTCTATCAGATTTGTGTGTAAGAGGGTATAATTCTTTAAAGAGGAATTCCTAAGGACCCCAAACCCCAACTCCTATGCCAAACCCCCACTCTATTTTCCCCATAACACTATCCATGTGATTTTCTTGGCAAAGATACTGGAGTGATTTGCCATTTCCTTGTCCAGTGAATTAAGGCAGTTGCCCAGGTTTAAGGATTAAGTTACTTATCCAGGGTCACATAGTTAGTAAGGATTTGAGGCTGGTTTTGAACTCAGGGTCTTCCTGATTCCAGGCCCAATGCTCTATCCACTGAGCCACTTACCTGCCCATTTACAGAGAACTTTTTACAGACATCTCTTCAGATGTCATTTGAATTTAATTCAACAACCAACAACTAAGTATCTACTGTGTCCACAATGTTGCACTAGGCTTTGAAAGGGGTAAGAGGTTAACAAAGAAACAGTTCCTTCCCTTATGGTACTTGGAATCTTTGATACAGCAGCCCAGTAAGGTAGGTAAAATATTACCAGAATTCTTATCTCCAATTTGCAAATGAGTGAAAAAGTATTTATCATGCACTTAACAATGGGTCCGGTACTCTCTAAGGAATTTAAAATGAAACAATAAGCACAACCACAACAATGATCACAATAGCCCCTGCTCTCAAGGAATCTACATTAAAATAGGGGATGACATCACAGAAATAAAAGCTAGAAGTTAAATCAAAGGGAGAGGGAGTAGAAGGGTGTCTGCATTTTAGTGGCTTGGAGATGTTGTGGGCCAGTGACTATACTAGGACAGGTAAAAACTCATTAGTATGAGCCCAGGCCCCCAGGGGAGGGAATCTGAGTTAAGGTGGGAGGCAGCACAACTTTTAGGAGGAGAAATGGTTAGGAGATGACCATGAGGAAAATGAGAATCAGACAGGAAGAGAGACTTGGCCAGGGTTATTCAGTCAGTAAATGGTCAGCAATCATTTATTAGGCACATACTATGTGGAAGGCATTATGCTAAGCTCTTAATTAGATAGAGACAACTCAAAACTGTCTTCTTTCACTCCAAGTCTCTACAACAAACTACTGACTCTTTAGAAAGAGAATGTACTTATTTAGTTGTTTATTTTTAGTGGTTTGATGATTCTAAATTCTTTACTGATTTTTAAAGTACTTTATAAAACAAATTCTATGTTCTTTCCTTTGGAGATAAATAAGATTATGCATTTTTTTCTGTGAGATTTTTTTTAAATCCTTTTTATTTTTCTAAAATGATTTCATTTTAGTTTAGTAAGTGTTAACAATTTTGGGGAAAGGGGAGGGGAAAGGTTGAAAGTGGAATGATGCTGATGGTTAATTTTTACTTAGTGTTTTGAATCTTTTAATTATTGTAGAACCCTATAGAGTACATTATCATTTTGGAAACCTGCCTTCAGCTAAACATGCAGTAACAGTGTGGGTTCAAGCTTTCCTCTAATCTCTGTGATTTGTTAGGTCTTTTTTTGCTGAGTGCCTTACAGTAAATTCATTGGCCTTCCCACAGAGCAGGTACAATGTATATAATATCAAGTTCTTGGACAAGAAGCAAATAGTCCTTGACTAGATAAGGCTCAGTCAGAAAACTGCATTTTATTTCATTTTCTTTCCTCTTAGTGGATTTATAGGCATGAAGAGGTAAGGCAATAATAGATCCCCTAGGAAGTGAATGAAAGATTGTGAGTGTTGACTGAGCAGAGAGGGATAGTGGAGAATGAGGGCTGGGGAAGAGGAAAGGATTGTGTAATGTGGGGAACTGAACAACATCCCCAGAATTCAGTGCTGGTAAAAAAAAAATTAAAAAGGCACTTTAAAAATAATTCAAGTTCTTTTAAGGACTTGTAGCTCCTACTTCACTTATCTGTTCTCTTCTGACCCCACCCCACATCTCTCTAGCTTCTCTGTCTGACCTGAGGCTAGCTTAGGCTTAAAATGGATAGAAACCTTTCTAACATGTCTTAGGATCACCTTCCAAGATTGAGCACTGGTATGGAAAGCAGCATTGAGTTTTGAAAATGATAGTAAATGAAGAGAAGGGAGCTGTAATGTGGAACAAGAAGGCCAGCACACAGAGGGCTAAATCATTTAAATGTATTTGATAGCATGGCAAGTGGAGTCTGGTACAGACAAAAAGAGAATAACAAGTTTTGAAGCAAAGACCCCAAAGAGAGAAAAAATAGAAAATCACAGCAGCATATAACCAGAAGGTGCAAATAAATTTGGGAGTTATTATGGAAAAATTCCCCACGGTTTAAAGCTTTCTATGTTCTATATTGAAGAAGCCAAACAGAATTGCTAGAAAATATAGTATAAATCAAAGAAGATGGTCTTATTGTATATAAAGTAGTTAGACTTCACCTGGAGAACTATAAACAACCATGCACATGATACCTTAGAATAGATATAATTGCCTCTAAAGGTGCAATGCCAGGTAGACAGACTGGGTTCTAAAGATGTCTGCATGAGGAACATAAGAATGCCCTTAATGGTCAAGAAGGGAGTTTGTGCAGAGCTGTAACAAGAATGATTTTCCCCTGGGGCAAAAACAGTAGATGAGTAGCAGGAATAGAGGGGAGTAGGATGTTTGGGAACAGAAAAATGTTGGACTCTATCCCTTACAAGAGGTGGTATGTGAGAGGTTCCACAGGAAAGGGGATCTTATAGCATGGTTTGGATTAATAGAACTTGGTTTCCTGTGGCAGTGCTATATGAGCTGGGCACTGGGAGCCTAAATGTGGGGATAGTGATCCCCATGGGGAGGTAGTGCTCCTCCTGAAAGCCATTGGTCTGGGGAAAAGCCCCATTCTTCCCATAGTAGTTATATCTTTAAGTTGGTGCTAATGCATAAGATTTTTAAAAAATAGAATTAACAGTATTGAGTCAAGTAGATCACATCCCATGTACCTTGAACAGTCAAGGCTTTGGGTGTGAGTGGGTCAATAGTGAGTGGATCAGTAGTGAGGAAGATTCACTCCTGGACAATACTAGAGGTCCTTCCTTTTTATTACCAGATCAGTAGCTGCAATCTGGTTTTAGGAAAACCTAAGGAGAAGGTCCTGTTTGGCCAGAACAGCTTTGATCAACCGTAGTCATGGTTTTTGCCCTCGGCTGGCTTGCATTTATGGAATATTCTCTTTTTAATCAGTCCCTAATCCAAAAGAACATTTCATACACAAAGTAATGTTTATTGGAGGTTCTAAGGATGTTAATATTGAGTGATTCTAGTTGTCATTGAGTTAAATATGCAATTTGGTAAAGGCTTGAAATAAAGCTGTGATAGATATGAGCCATAGCTATTAGTCTTGATTTTGCTAAACTCTATGAGGCACTGGAAGAAATAACAATAATTTACATGCTAATTCCCCTTCCTTTTCCACAGCACTTTCTGATAACTGCAATTAACTCAAATCACTATTATTTTAGGGTTCTAGACAGATAAAAGCTTAGACAAGGATAAAACTTTAAAATCATTTAATGATTTTGGTGAATTTTCTGTTTGCAATCATGGAGTGCTCCTTAGATGTTGTGCTTTATTTTGTTAATTGCAGTTGTTTTCCAAGGATATGGTGAAAGTTTGAAAAGGAAACTCTCAATATATGAATTTCCTTGGCAGTCAGAGCTTGCCATCTGTAATGCTTCAGACACTCTAGGGCCCAGGATCCACATATGTTGAGAAGATGGATTGATCAATGGCATTTCTTTGAATCATAGGATATAAAGTTGGTTGAAAATTGTTTAATTCATTTATTTATTCAGTTCAATAAATGTGAAATGCCTACTCTATGCAAGATTATGTCTTTGAAGTTGGGTATACAAAGACAAAAGGAAAGAGTCCTTGCCTTCAAAGAGTATTGAAATTATGTAACATATTCATAGCAAGTAATGGAAATTGTACTACAAATGTCCTTAGAGATCAATTAGTCCAATACCTTCATGTTATAACAGAAAATAAGGAGGTCCACAGAAGTCAGGTGACTCACTGAAAATCTCCTTGTTTATGAATGACAAAGCTAGAACAGATATGTTGTTTTATAGCCTTCCACCTTGTTTAGAGCTCTTTTCCCTCTACTAAACTGTGGATAATGGTAGGGGACACAACGTAGAGATAATGTTGATTCAAAGTTGTACCAAGTTTTTTACTTGCTTATAGGATTTAGCAATTATTCTGGTGTATTTCTAATGGTCTAGCCCAGAGATGTCAAACATGTTACCCACTGACCTCAAGTAGTCACAAAATTCCAGAATGTAGCCTAAGCCCATTTTAAATATATTTGGAGGGTCAGCTAGGTGAAGCAGTGGATAAAGCACCAGCCCTGGATTCAGGAGGACCTGAGTTCAAATCTGACCTTAGATACATAATACTTACTAGCTGTATGACCCTGGGCAAGTCACTTAACCCCAATTGCCTCACCCAAAAAAGCCCCAAACAAACAAACAAAATAAAAATAAAATATATTTGGAAAATATTTAAGAAAATGAAAATACAACAAAATGTAGATAATATTATACTTCAAATCTAATACAATATATGGTCCCCAGTGATCTTTCTGCAAGCTTAGTGACAATCATTTCTATTAGAGTTTGAAGCCACTGGTATGCAACATCTCATACAATAAGCCAAGATAAGCAGAAAACAGGTACATGATTTAGACATAAAGGGAAATATTATAAGAAAATTGTGGGAGTATGGAATAATTTTTCTGTCAGATTTGTGACCAAATGAGACAAAGAATGTTATAGAATAGAAAACGGATAATTTTGATTACATTAAATTAAATTAAAAGGTTTTTGCAGAAACAAAACCAATGTGGCCAAGATTAGAAGAAAAGCAGAAAACTGGGGGAAAATATTTACATCAAGGTTCTCTGAGAAACGCTTCCTTTCTCAAATATGTATTGAACTGAGTCAAATTAATAACAACTTGAGTCATTCTTCAGTTGATAAATGGTCAAAAGATGTGAATAGGCAGTTTTCAGATTAATAAATTAACACTATAGTCATATGAAAAATGCCCTAAATCACTATTGATTAGAGAAATTCAAATTAAAACAACTCTGAGGTACCAGTTTCTACCTGTCAGATTAACTTTTATGGCAGAAAAGGGAAATGAAAAATGTTGGAAAAGATGTGGGAAAATTGGGATACTAATGTACTATTTTTTGAGTTGTGAATCTATCTAACCATTCTGAAGAGCAATTTGGAACTATTTCCAAAGGGCTATAAAACTGCATATCCTTTGCCATAGCCATACCTCCATTAGACCTATATATATATATATATCCCAAAGAGATAAACAAAAGGAAAATGACCTAGATGTATATAAATACTTATAGTAGCTCTTCTTGTGGGGGCAAATAATTGGAAATTGAGGACTTGCCCATTGATTGAGGAATAATAGAAAAGTTGTGGTACATGATTGTGATGGAATGCTATTGTGCTATGAAAAATGACAAACAAGGTGTTTTCAAAAAAAACCCTGGAAAAATTACATTAAGTGATATTAACTGAAGTAAGCAGAACAAGGAGAACATTATACATAGTAACAGTAATATTATATGATAACCAACTATGAATGCTTTAGGTATTTTCAGCAATGTAAACATCCATGCAATTTTAAAAGCCTTATGATGAAAAAATGCTATCCACCTTCAGAAACTTAAGTATTCTATTTTTCATCCTTTGTATTTTTGCTTGTTTTATTTTTTTTGTTTCCTTTCACAACATGACTAATATGGAAATGTGTTTTGCATAACTGCACATGTATAGCCAATATCAAAATGTTTGCTATCTCAGGGAGGAGGAAGGGGAAGGAAGGAAAGAGAGAATTTGGAACTCAAAATTAAAAAAAATAAATGTTTAAAAATGTTTTTACATGTAATTAGAAAAAACTAAAATGTTATTAAGAAACAAAACCACTAGTCTAGCCAACTGCTTGTCTAGGTATGGTAGATAGCACACTAGATTTGGAATCAGGAATATCTGAGTTTGAAGCCCACCTTACACATTTAGCTGTAAGGCACAGTGAAAGTAATTTAACTTCTAGGATCCTCAGTTGTCTTATCTATAAAATTGGAATAATAAAGGCATTTCCCTCTCAGAGTTGTGAGGATCAAATGAACTTTATTGACAGAATGGAGAATGAAGAACACCAGATTTGTAGTCAGGAAGTTTGACTAAGAATTCTAGAACTAATAGTTATTAGCTGTTCGACTCTTGACAAATCACTTTACTCCTCTGGCCTTTATTCCCTCATTTGTAAAATGGGGACAATAACATATACTAATAATTACGAGGAAAGTATAATATAAACCTTAAACTGCTATATAACTATGACATTACTATTGAAAATATATAAGGTAATAGTCTTGGTTAATCTTTTTCTTCAATCCCTGAAGTAATAACTTACTATCTTCTTTTAACCCTTTTCCTCTCATGTCTAGTATGGATATGCTACCATGAGCTCTGGGCTGATGAATCAAGTTTTCTTAGCTACTAAGTTTGAGTGAACAGAGTTTTCAGGATTCCCAAAATTAAGAATCAAAAGGTATTTCAGAATTTAACATCTATCATTCAATAAGATCCTCCTTCCCTATAATATTGCCAATAGGTGGTCATCTAGAGTTTGTTTAAAGACCTCTAATGATCTGAAGTCTATTACCATCTAAAAAAACCAAAAAACCAAACCAAACCAAAACAAAACAAAACAAAAAACCAATTCATTACACTTTTGGGAAGCCCTAATTTTTTTTTTTTTTGGAGGGCAATGAGGATTAAGTGACTTGCCCAGGGTCACACAGCTAGTAAGTGTCAAGGGTCTGAGGCGGAATTTGAACTCAGCTCCTCCTGAATACAGGGCCGGTGCTTTATCCACTGTGCCACCTAGCTACCCCTGGAAGCCCTAATTATTAAGAAGCTTTTCCTAATATGGAGATGAAGTCAATCTCCCCTGTCATCTACCAATCTAGTTACCTTGTCAAAAAAAAGGAGATAATATTAATCTGGCTACCTCTGCTTTTAGTGAAGCCATGTTGTTGTTGTTGTTGTTGTTGTTTTAATCATTGTTTTCTTTTCTAAATTCTCATTAATCATCCCTTTAACAACATGTTCTAGGGGCAGCTAGGTGGTGCAGTGGATAGAGCACCGGCCCTGGGTTCAGGAGTACCTGAGTTCCAATCTAGCCTCAGACACTTAACACGTACTAGCTGTGTGACCCTGGGCAAGTCATTTAACCCCAATTGCCTCACCTTAAAACAAAAACAAAAACAACATGTTCTAGAATATAGTTAGTAAGTTAAATAAAAAGTGCTGGCCTCTACTATGCAGACTATGTCATATCCTTTAAAATAAAACTGGGACATCTGCCTTTTTCCTTTTCTTTTCTTTTCTTTTTTTTTTTTTTTTGGTCCTATGAGGCAGGTTGGTGACACAGTGGGTAAATCACTGGAGCCAGAATTGGGAACACTTGACTTCAAATCCAGTCTCAGAGTCTTACTAGCTCTGTATCTCTGGAAAAGTCACTTAAATTTTGACTGCTTCTGTTTCCTCATTTGTAAAATGGGGCTAACAACAACCCTACTCCCAGAGTTGTTTTAAGGATAAAATGAAAAAAAAATGCTTTGTAAACCTTAAACCACTATATACATTTTAGCTATTATTATTCACTATGTCACTTGTACCCTTCTGTATAATCTTTCAAAGATCATTGACTACATCACAGTGATCCCATCTGTTCTCTCTTATGGTACCCCGCCATGTATTTCTTCAGAGCTTGCTGAACTCACAGAGGGCATCTCTTCTACAATTTCCCTAGTTAATTTTAATTTTGATTCCTTATTAACTACTTTTGTTCTGTATATGGCAGGTGAAAAATCATTCTCCTTGTAATGGAAAACAGAGAAAAATGACAGTAATAATTGGTCATAATCTCTTATTTTCATTTTAGTGACTCTAATCACTGCTTCTATGCCATCCTCTTCTCCTCTTGATCCCAACATAGATAAAGAAAACCCTTCTCATTTTTTTTCTTTATCATTCAATTATCAGCTTCAGTTCATTCTGGATATTTTGCTCTTTTGATGTTCTTTATACTGTTTTTCATTCCTTTGTATTCATATTCAGTTACCTACCCTTGCTTCCACTCTGCCCCCCCCCATTTTAATTTAATCAGCTAGTGATCTGGGCAGTCACACCAATTCCTTTTCTGTTCCTTATTCCCTCCCCCATTTATTCTTTTTGATCCTAATTAAAATCATTTTTATTTGTAATTTCAGAATGACATTCTTCAGAGTTTCCCATTTCTCTTATTCTAACTTCATCTGTACACAATAATGTCACTGGATTCTCTTCTGTCAAAAGTGTTAAGAGAGGTATGGCCTCATTCCTCAGTGTTCAATTCTACTTCATTTTTTAAATGGATAACTTATTAAAATCATCAATTTTAATGCCCTCTCATTTGGAAGGGAGAGAGGAAAAAATAGAGAAAGACAATAGGCAGGGGGAAAGGTAGACAGAGACAGACAAAGAGACAGAGACAAGAGACAGAGGATATCCACATAGCTGAAATGCTCTATCATTTTATCAATTTTCTTTGTCAGGATTTTTATCTTTTATCTGTTTGCTGAATTCCAAGATCAGTATCTTATTTTCTCCAACTAGTCTGCAGCATATTCTTATGATAATATATTTTCTACTTTTCTTCACTTATGTGCTCTCACCCCTAGTCTATATTCCTACCTTCAGGTTTCTGGATTTCCTCATGAATTTTTTGCTCTTAATATTAAAAAACAGCCCCTCACTTCTTTAATCAACTCTATTTCTTCTTGTGTTAGTTATTCCTGGTCAAAGCCATATTTCCATTATGATTTCCATCTCACGAAGTGTCAGTGTTATCTATGAGGTTGAATTCCTCTTCTGTCTTTAACTTTTTGTATATTTACATGTAGACACATTTGGCCATGAGTTTTATTACTAGCTCTCTTCTTGGAAATTGTCTCTCATGAGTTACTGATGTTCTCTAATGGTATTCATCTTCCAATGTTGTAGCTGTTAAAGCCTGTGGTATCAAATTGGGAAGATATATAGGAGCACTTATCTTCCTCCCCATATCTTTCCAGATAAAGGCATTTTGGTCATATTTTCTGGTAAAATTTACCTCTAGGTAAAATTTACTAACTTGCTTGCTTGGTGCATTTTGTTGCTAGTAAAACATTTTCTTAACATTACATAATACATATACACACATATATACATATGCATAAATATACATACATAGACATATTTATACATGCATACATATGTATGTATATATGTATACTTGTTTTCTTTCCAATCAAATATATGTTCCTTGAGAAGAGGGGCTGTGCCACTTTTTCCCCTTTGTATCCCCAGGCCAAGCAGAGTTCCAGCACATAGTAGGTGATTTTCAAAAGGTTTTAATAAGACATTCAGAGATGACTGTTAACTTGAATTCTCTTGCTTTTGTGTCAAACTATCAAATGATATCCTAGTAAATAAAGTAGAAAAATAGAAGCTATCTTTACTTCAACATTGGTAGATTAATAGTTTATTTACCAACATAATCCAACTTCCCTCCTATTTACATCAGTTTATTTTTTTATTCCTTGGCATTCATTCATTCCTTAATGAATAAGTACCTTGTAGGTTTAAGGCAGTCTAGGTGATTCTGATGTGCAACTAATAACAATTGGCATTAATAGAGGGCTTTAAGATTGAAAATAGTACCACCTTAACTAATTTAATTCTCACATTGCCCTCGGAGGTCAATAGTGAAAATATTAGTATTCCTATCTGACAGATCAGGACAGGCTCAGGCTTGTCTAAAGTCAGATGATTAATGATTGAACCCGGCTTTCCCTATAGGTCATTATATCATAGAATCAGAGACTTGTTAGTGAAGGAGGCAGGACAACACATTGGAATAAACACTGACTTAGGAATCCCAGAACTTAAGTTGTTTCCCCATTTCTGATGCCTGCTATCCATATGAACCTATTTGAACCTGGGCCTCAGTTTCCTCATCTAAAAAGTGAGGAGTGTGGGGCATTTAAGTGGTGCAATGGATAAAGCACTGACACTGGGTTCAGGAGGACCTGAGTTCAAATCTAGCTCAGACACTTGACACTTACTAGCTATGTGACCCTGGGCAAGCCACTTAACCTTCATTGCCCCACAAAAAAACAAAAAACAAAATAATAATAAAAATAAGTATATTGGCTTGCAGTTTGGATAGGTAACTTTGAATGGTAGGATCTTAAAAAATGAGGAGTTTCATTTTGATAACTTCTGATGTCTTTTCCTATACAAGTTCTATGATCTTGGAGGACATCTGTTCTGCCCTTTGCAGGAACCTCTTCTACCACATGCCTGAAAACTGACAAGTAGCTATCCATCTTCTGCCAGAAGACCTTCAGTCATAAAGATTGCCTCCCTTATTAGACAATCCAGCCTACTTTTGGACCACTTTAATGATTAGGAAGCTTTTATATTGAATTGGAATATATCCCTCCATAACTTCTATCCATTGTTTGACAGGTGAATATAGTCTTTTATTTTAGGAATCTTTGTTTCATTGACTTAGTTCATAGACTAAAATTATAACAATATTAATATTAGTAACAATAATGGAGACCATTCACATTTCTATGATGCTTTTAATTTTACAAAGTTCTTTGCTTATATGTTATATTCTGTGAGGTAACATTTCAAAGTATTATCAACCTTAGTTTCCAAATACAGAAACTGAGACTTAGAGAGGTAAAATAATTTCTTCAGGGTCCTGTAGGAATCAAGTTTTAGAACCTATATAAACTTCTTTGGAGTAAGAATCATTTATTCTATATAACTGTCATTTTCTTCAGTGTTTTGCTATTGAATTACATCCTAGCTGTACACTGCACATTCTAAACCTGCAGGTAGATATGGCAAAATTAGAATGTCCTTGCTCTGAATAGTCTCTTGAACCACAGTGTACAATCTGCCAACCCACTAAGCACACCTCCTAACCAAATTTGCTTGCTGTGATTATAAAGATTTTTTTAAAGTTTTCTTTTATTAATTTTACAAATCATACACATTGTTTGGGATGTTATTTCCCTACTGCTTTATGTAGTACACTCCATTACAAAGAAAAATGGACACAAGTCATATCCAAAGGAGAAATGAAATTTTAATCTACTTTATCTATAATTTCAGAGAAGCATGGAGACTTCTCTGGTTGTCAGGAGAATGATTAATGGAATACTAAAAGTCCAACACACAGCTGAAAGTCAGGCTAGTGGTTCTATTAGCTAAAATGATGCAGATGTGAGTCCAAGACAGATGTTCTACAATCAATGAAGCCTTCATGAATTTATTAAATAGTCACTCCAACATAATACACTTTGGAAAGCATTTTGTTCAGGATAGGAAAGGGTTTTGAACAGAGCATCCATGAGTGGGCTGTATTTGGAAACTGTCCTTGGCACAAAATCTAGTGGCTAGATATCTTCAGGGCTCCAGTTTCAGTGCAACATAGTCAATTTGTTTAGACCTACCCTCTAGTACTGGTAATTCTATTCATGTTCCTTTATATCCATTTGTAATATTATTGAAATGTTAGTTATTTTAGAAAAGAAAAAGGCAGAGTGCCTCTCTGAATACTATATATTTTGAGAATGGAAGGAACGAATGAAGGAAGGTGACTTGAGAATTTCCAAAAGGTGGGATAGAGGAAAGGCGTCCTTATACTATTCAATGTCAATACTGAGGCATCAATTATTCCAATAATGTCAGGGAATAAAGAAGCTTATAGAGATAAAACTCCCAGATAATACAATATAAGGATTTAAAGAGGTTTCTAGATAGAAAAGGACATTATTTCCTGATGGACAAGACAGGATAGAATCTCTGTGAGTAGGTTCACTTTCTTTAAAGGCTGTATTTTCTTTGTCAATTGTCAGCTTTCAGGGAGGTAGTAGAACAAGATAAGAATAAGCACTGGAGCCATGACTTCATGTGTATAAGGAGTCCCTAAGTGATTAAATTCCTTCTACCAGTGAAGGTCAGCACCTTCTCTACAACTTTATATTCTTGGAGAGTCACCAGACTTCTTGAATCTATTTTCTCCTTCCCTCTAACTTATTATACATGTAATTACCAGATTTACCTTGCTTATTGTAAATTTAAATGTATATACTACTCCTTTCCTCAAAAGTCTTCAATATTTTTTTTATTGTCCCCAAGTAGAAAGCTGAGAGGCTAAGTGACTTACCTAGTTATGAAGCCAAAATCAGAGGCAGGCCTTGAACTTATGCCTTCCTGCCTTTTAAGCAAGTGTTTTCTCCATTATGATCACAAAGAAATCTTTAAACAGTTTTCATCTTCAGTTCTACTCTTTCCAAGGTAAATCATGTGGACATGTGGAGGTCTCTCTAGGGTCAGGGGCAATAACAAAAACAATGACAAACAATAATAATAATAACTCTTATTTCTCTGGTATTTTAAAGGTTGCAAAGCCCTTTGCAGTTAGTATTCCTGTGCAGACATGTGTTGGAACCAGCTCATACTGGTTTTGAAAAGCCTGATTGTTAAGTTTTCAGTGTGAGTCTTTACTCTTTGAAAATTGGCAAAAGCTACAAATCAAACCTTGATTTCATTGTTTTGTTGGTTATCTAGACTTAAGAAAATGATGAGGAAAATATCACTAATGCAGATTAAACTTAAAAGTATGTCATGCATTTTAGTTGTTAAACATTTACCAGCACGTTACTTGCTATGAGTTAAATTACTTGAGCTTCATCATCCCTCTTTCACTGATAAGGAAACTGTTGTTTAAAGAACTGGCCCAAGGTCATCAACTTTCTAAGGACTGGAATTGAGATGAAATAGATTTTTCTAATATGCCATGCTGACTTTTTCCAGAGGTAGCCAAAACTATTCTTTCCATTGGCTGTTGAAACTCAAGGTCAGTAATGATAGCAGTGAGGCAAGATTTTTGGTCAGAAGGGAAGGGATCAAGTTAGACCTGATAGGTAAAAGCAAACTTGCATAGAGAGAGGGATCAGTGTTTTCTGAATCAAAAGAAACATGAAGCTAATCTTTGGCATAAGGCAGTCAGAGTGCATTGGAAGAAACAATGATTTTTGAATTAGAAGGTTTGTCCATAATTACAAAGAAAGTGTTAGAACTAGGGCTCAAATCTAGATCTCTCTGAATAAGGGAAGAAAAGGAATAAACATTTTTGTAGAACCTCCCCCCCCCAGTCCTTTTATCAGGCACTGTAGTAAATACAAATAACTCATTTACAAATAACTCATTGAATAAAAGGGAATAATCTTTATCTTCTATCAAATTGTCTTCTAGCAACACCAAGAAGTTAACTCCCTACATGTTTCTAATCCAATCTCCTGGTCTTATGGATGAATCTTTTCTAAGAATAACAACAACAACAAAACAACATTTATATAACATCTAATTTGTGCCAGGCATTGTGCTAAGCACTTTACAAATACTGTCTTATTTGATCCTCATAACAACCTGGGAGATGGTTACTATTATTATCACTATTTTACAACTAAGGAGATTAAGGCAAAGAGAGGTAAAACACCTGGTCTAGGATCATATTGCTAGTAAGTGTCTGAGGCTGAAATCAAACTGGGGTCTTCCAAACTCTAGGCCCAGTGAAGTATCCACTGTACTACTCCTGATCAGTCATTTGGGTTATATTTGAACAATAAGAGTGCCAAGGAACTCATTAGCTCATGAAGCAGCACTACTTCTTCCTACATTTATTTATATTTTCTTTTGACAGTTCTAATTGTTAGGAAATCCTTCCCTATCCTTCTGTAAATTGAACTAAAAATAATAATGTTATTAGCAGACATTTACATGGCTTTTATAGTTTCAAAACACATTTAACCTATTTTCTCACATAAAGCTCTTTATTGCCCTGTAATGTAGGTTACAGATGTACAAATGTAGGCTCTTAAATGTGGTGATTAAAAATTTATGGGGTGCCCTATCTATGTCCCAAGTGTTAGGGAACTTAGCTGGGATTTCTGATATATTGTTACTTAGAAATTAGAGGCTGTCACACCAGTTTTGGGCATTAAGCATTTATTAAAGCATATTAAATATTAGTAAAGATAGAGCACATGGCTCCGCAAGAGCAGAAGGCCTACCTAGGATAGAGGAAAGAGAGAAATGGGCTGCATGGTTGCTCCTTCCATGTCTCAGGGCCAAGAGAGACTATCTGAGTGATAGCTCTCTGAGGTCAGGAGGAGCGCCTGCCCTTCCACACTCCTCAAAGCTAATTGGCTAGCATCACAGTTCAAGGTCCAACTTGACCAACTCTGGGCTGGTCTTAAAAGTTCAGGGAAGGCTCTCTTGGTTAGTAGGCCTTCGAGTGGGAGGGGGGGGCAAAACCCCATTATTTTCTCACAGAAAGATTAAATGGCTTACCTGCAGACATCTCAAACACAGAATGTCCAAAATAGAACTCAATAGTTTTCCTCCCAAATTCAACGTTCTTCCAAACTTCCCTATTACTGTCAAGGATACTGTCATCCTTGCAATCACTCAGGTTCCATGCCTTGGTGTCATTTTCTCCTCATTTCTCTCTCTCTCTCTCTCTCTCTCTCTCTCTCTCTCTCTCTCTCTCTCTCTCTCTCTCTCTCTCTCTCCCTCCCTCCCTCCCTCCCTCCCCCCCTCCCCCCCACTCTCTCCATGTATTCTATCATTTGTCCAGTCTTATTATTAATTTCTCAGCAACATCTCATGTATATCTCCTTGTCTCTACCCACACGGTTACCACTCTAGACTACTCTACTCTCATCTGCTTTTGTCTAGACTATTGTATTAGTCTTTTACTTGGTCTCCATTTCTCAAGTCTTTCCTTATTCCAATCTATCTTTCACAAGCCACCAAAGTAATTTTTATAAAGCACAGGTTCTACCATGTCAATCCCCTCTTCAATAAATGCCAGTACTTTCTTATTGCTTCTGGAATAAACTGTCCTCAGTATATAAAGCTCTTCAAAACCTCACTGTTTCCTACTAAAGATAATTTTTCATATTATATCTTTACATGCAACTGCATAGCAGTGGATAGAATGCTGGGCCTGGAGTCAGAAAGACTTGTGTTCAAATATAGCCACACACTAGCTGTATGATCTTGGCCAAGCTCCTTGCAGGGTTGTTGTGAGGATCAAACGGGATAATATTTATAAAGCACTTGGCACAGTGCCTGGCACAACACAGGTACTTAAAAATGCTTATTTTCTCCCCCAATACCACTCAAACATGTGTGTCCTGCCTCAACTTTTTTCATAGGCCCTCTTTCAAAAGAATCTTAATTCATCCATCCTTGTTCTTCTCTCTGAAGCCAAGGAGAATAGATCTAGTTTGTTTTGCATAGAACATCCCTTCAAATACTTGAAAATAGTTATCATGTTGTCCATGCCTATTTCTTCTCTTACTCAGGTTAAACACATGTAGTTTCAAAAACAGATTCTCATATGACATGGTGTTAAGGCCCCCACATCACCTAGTCATGTCACTTTCAACACATTACACTTTGTCAGTGTTCCCCCAAAAATCAATTTTCCCAAAATTAACATAATACTCTGAGTGTAACCTGGCCAGCTCAGAGTATAGTGGCCTTCAACTTTTTGAAATTATACTTTTTTACAATGGACTGTTTATTTTTTTTCCCTTTGACTTTTGGGGGAGGAAGTACAGAGTGGGCAAAAAGTCACAATGTTTTATACAACTTCTTGAAAAAAACTTTATTTTTTGCCATTTACAAGATTTTCTTTTTCACATGCAATGTAAATTCATTTCCTTTATATTCTTTATATGAAGCTATAGTATTGCAAATTTTAAAAATTGAGGATTTATTAAATATTGAAAGCCCTTTGTGACTTTTGGCCAACCCTGTACTACCAAGAGTGCACTAATGTGGTTTCTCTGAATGTCTAAATCAACTATCTTAGGTGGCTATGGAAACAGTGTTTATTATCCTACAATAATACCCAGGCCTTTCAAAGCCTCAAGTATAGGGGTTATCCCTTCTATGGCTTCTTTAGACAATGGATACTGTGGAATGGGTGGGGGTAGTCCCCCTTTACCTTTAAAGGTAACAGGCATGGCAGATTTAAGGAGCCCCACCTTAGTAGGGGATGAGGCCCATAAAGACTCAGCAATGTCAGAGGGAATTTTGGAAACATCCCCTACCACTCCTTGAGCTTCTGTAAGCAAAATTGGTAATAAATGAACAGTATGTTCTGGCAATTGTAGGGAGACAGCCCATCTGGAGCACAAGATATGGTTGCTCTGAGCTTGCATAGGAGATCACAACCTAATAAATTAACAAGGGCATCAGGCATGAGTAAGAATGAATGTTCCACTGTTAAAGGCCCCAGAGACACCATGCAAGGGGTCAATTTTGCCACTCTTTGGGCTTTTCCTGAGACTCCTACCATATTCAAAGATCCTATAGCTTTACATCCAGGGTCTGGTTTACTTACTTATACTGATTTAGAAGCTCCTGTGTCTAGCAGACAATCATAATATGTGTCCCCAGCTTTGAGGGTCACATGAGGCTCATTACTCTGGGGAGGTGAATGGACTGGAACAAGGGCATTCAAAAAGTCTGGGTCTGGGAATATGTGGTTTTCAGTATCTATTTTCCATTCCTTCCCTTTGTCTCATCAATCTTGTGCCCCCCTCTGAGGAAGACCTTGGTTACTTTGATTCTGGTTCTGTATTTCTGTATCTCTCTGATAGGGTCTATGGTTATTCTGATACTGTCTCTCTGTATTCCCCTGAAAAGATCCATTTCCATTTTGATTTCACTGGTAATATGGCCTATCATTACGTTGGTCCTCGTACGTTGTCCATTTAAATGCTCTTCTCCAAGTCCTACAGTTCCTCAATGAGTGTCCTTCTTTCTCAAAGTAGCAACACACCTTAGTGCCCTTGTGTTGGTATTTATATAGCTGACCAGGAAGTGCTGGTGCCAGGATACTCTGTTTAGGGTCATTCTCTTCATGTGAGTCAAAACCATGACTTGCAAGTTCCTTAATTCTATCTACAGTCAGAGTTCTCCAATGTGGACATTGTGTCAGAAAATATTTGTGGATTTCTGGCAATGAATTATAAACAAATGTGTTGAGTACCATATAGGAATCTCTCAAATCTACTGAATCCAATCTGGTGTACTGTCTAGCAGCCTCACAAAGTCTATTGTAAAATTTGTTTGGTCTTTTGTTAGTCTCCTGAGGTAGACTTAAAAATTTCTGCCAGATTTTGGGTTTTCTAGAGCAAGATTCCATTCCCTTCAGAACTGTTTCCCTGGTGCCTTTTAATTCTTGGAATTGTTTGTCATGATTATAATTCCAATTCAGATCCCTGAGAGGCCATGCTATAACCTGCCTGACCTTTTGTAACAAGGATATTTACTGCTGAGATAATATCTGTAATCTCACTCGGGGATAGTAAAGTTTCCATAAGACAAGTAACATCAGCCCAAGTGGGTTGATATGCATTAAATATAGTTCTTAACTGTGAAATTAAAGTGTTCAGATTTTAATCAGAACTAGGGATGACTGGTTTCCATGTGCTCAAGTCACTTGGTCTAAAGAGATTATGTTTTCTAACTTGAATTGGTGCTCCTTTTTTGTTTGTTCTATAGCTTCCTGCAGGGGGAACAGTTTCTGCTAATCTGATTCTAAACTTGGATCATCTCCAGCACAGGGAGCTGTCTTGGCATCTCTCTCACCATGTGACACTTTCCTCCACAGTATAACAATGATAATAGCGAAAATGAAATTCATAGTCATTTGAACTATGAATGTGGTATTAGAATTTATTTCAACTGCAGGCAGGACATTTCTACTAATACTAAACATGATCTCAGTGGAGACATTCATGCCCATGCCATTATACCAAAATTTTTTTTGCTGTGTGAATGAGGAGGAAACCAATGACCTTATGAAGGAACATTGAGTATGCTAATTGTTTAAGTTGGGACTTAGTGCTCTCCCAATACATCCCAATGTGAAAGGTCAAAGGGAAAGCAAAATATTCAAGCATGTTGCCCTTTAAACTGGACAGGCATTTCTCTTTAAAGCAAGGCTTTTAGAGACTTAAAGCAAGGGAGATTAGTCAAATGAGGGAAAGTCAATGGGGGGGGGGGGAGGGGGATTAAGAGAAAGTCCCTTAGGGGTGGGTTGGTAAACTCCTGGTTTAGCTAGCCAAAACTTTGAGGGCCAAAATTTGATATACTGAGTGTTATTTGGGTGACTTGCCTTAATATTGGGGTCCTAGAAATATGAGGGACCTTTAAAGTTTATTCTCCCCTCTGAATTGCCTTTTTTTTGTTGAATAGAATTTTATTTTCCAAAATATATGTAAAGGGGCAGCTAGGTGGCGCAGTGGATAGAGCACCAGCCCTGGAATCAGGAGTACCTGAGTTCAAATCCGACCTCAGACACCTAACACTTACTAGCTGTGTGACCTTGGGCAAGTCACTTAACCCCAATCGCCTCACTAAAAAAAACAACAAAAAAACCAAACAAACAAAATATATGTAAAAACAAATTTTAACATCAATTTTTTAAAAAAAATTGTGTTCCAACTTCTCTTCCTCCTCCATTCCCACCCCCCCCACCCACTAGAACTCAAGCATTTCAAAATAAGTTATAAATGAGTAGTCATGTAAAACATTCCTACATTAGATAGGTTGTGAGAGAAAACAGTCAAAAAAACTCCCCAAACTTCAGACTGAGGAATTGTCAAAGAGAAAAAAAAATTTTTTTTTAAATGTGTTTCCAGGGGCAGCTAGGCGGCACAGTGGACAGAGCATCGGCCCTGTAACCAGGAGCACCCGAGCCCAAAACCAGCCCCAGACACCCAATACCCACCAGCTGCGTGACCCCGGGCAAGCCACCCAACCCCAATTGCCTCACCAAAAAAAAAAAAAAAAAAGAAAAGAAAAAAAATGTGTTTCCATCTATTTTCAGATACTATCACTTCTTTCTCTGTAGATGGGTTGCCATTTTCGTAAGTCCTTCAGGGTTATATTGGACCATTGCCTTGCTGAAAATTACCACATGCTTCCCAGTAGATCATCTTACACTATTGCTGTTATTTTGTATACAGTACATTTCACTCTGCTTCAGTTCATGTAGTTCTTTCCAGGTTTTTCTGATAGTATCCTGTTCATCATAACCTAAATAAAGTACCTTAAACTTAACAAAGAATTTTCTTCATATTAGCCCAGCAAAGTAGGTACCATATGTTTTGCCATTATATTCAATCATCATAACTATTTCCCTCCAACCTATTCCCTTCCCATGATATTTACTCTATTTTCTATCTTCTTTCAAACTATTCCTCCTAAAAGTGTTTTACTCCTGACTGTCCCCTCCCCTACTCTGCACTCCCTTTTTTTTCACCCTTCCTTCCTTATCCTCTTCCCCTCATGCTTTCCTGTAGGGTTAAATAGATTACTCCTCCCAACTGGGTGTGAATGTTATTCCCTCCATGAGCCAACTCTGATGAGTTTAAGGTCTTTGAGCTAATTCTATGTTCCAAATTTTCTTCCTCCCTCTCTCCTCAACCCTCCCTATGAAATCAAGCAATTCAATATGTCATACTTGTGCTGTTATGCCAAACATCTTTACTTTCCTTGAAAGTATTTTGCTTTTTACTACTCTCTCCCCCAATCTGCCCTTCCCTCCTTCCCCTCTCTCCCCGCCTTATCTCCCTCCCCTCCCTCAGGGCAAAAATATATTACTATACCCACTTGAGTATGTATGTTAGTCCTTCTTTGAGTCAATTCTGATGATATTAAGGTTCACTCACTCCCCAATTCCTTCCCCCTCTTCCCCTCTCCTCAATAAGCTTTTTTCTTGTTTCCTTCATGTGAACAACCTCTCCCCAGACCATCTCTCCCCTTCCCCCTCCCCCAGTCTATTTCTCCTACACCTCAACCCTATTTTAAGGATGTAATTATAGATTAGTTAGGTGGTACAGTGGACAATGCACCAACCCTGGGCCCAGGAGGCCCCAAGCCCAAATCCGGTCCCAGACATAAGACACCCCACAAAGAACAAAACATAACATCCCTTCATATTCAGGCCAATAAGAAAGGAGTCTCCAAGCTTTAGTTCATGAAAGGATCAGATTTTATTACTTGGGAATTAGTTAAACAACAAAGGTGAAACTAATAAAAATCAAAGATAAGGAAATAGGAAAATAGAAATACAGAGAAATGCTCTTAACTCTAAACTTAGTCTATTAGGGTTTTCTGCAATTAAACTCACCAATCACCTGAACAGCCTACCAGTCTAAGGTTGCTCTCTTGCCACCTTCTGCAAAAAGTTCAATACTCTGCTTTTTATACCAAATATTAAGAATAACATGAGAAAATTGAAAAAGGCTGGGAAGAGGCCATTCTAATCTTGGAAAACAATGGCAAAATTATGCTTAATAACTGTTCAAGTATAGAAACAGTAATTATAAGAGGAACAGAGATCCAGTCTATTAGACATATGCTGTTTCTACATAGTTGTTTGTATGTTGATTCCCCATTAGAATTTTTTTTTTTTGCAGGGCAATGAGGGTTAAGTGACTTGCCCAGGGTCACATAGTAAGTGTCAAGTGTCTGAGTTTGCATTTGAACACAGGTCCTTCTGAATCCATGGCTGGTCCTTTATCCACTGAACCACTTAGCTGCCCCTCTCTTCATTAGATTGTGAGAGTCACAAGGGGAGGGACTATCTTGGCCTTACTTTGTAATTCATAGTGCTTAGCACAATTCTTGGCCTTAAAGTAGGTACTTAATAAATATTTATTGACTCACTGACTAACATAAATCTAAACATGATTCTACAGAGAAACTTATGCTTTGTTTCACTTGAACAATCAATCAGTAATCATTTATTAATCACCTAATGGTGCTTTTGAGTTATTACTTTGGTAGTAGTATATACTAGGGAGATAAGTGACTATAAGCAGAGAGGCTGATTAGGAAGCTGTAACAGTAATTGGGACTAGGGCAAAGAAGGCCTGAATTGAGGTGTTGATAGCCTGAATGAAGAAAAGGCCTGAATGAAGAAAAGGTGATGGAAAGGTAGAATAAATTGTGAAGGTAGAAGAAATAAGACTTGGGAATTGATTAGATCCTTTTAATAAAGAGTTGAGGATAACATTGAGGATGACACTGAATTTGCTAATCTGGGTGACTAGATCTCAGGACTCCACCCTCATTTAGACAGTGAAGGTATTGTTATCCCAGGAAACCTCTGAAGAAACTGACAGATGAAATGATTTGCCCAAAGTCACACAGATAGCCAGTGGCAAGGGTGGCATCAGAATGCAGAGATTCACAAGTCTAGTTCAGTGTTCTTTCCACTTAGATACTTTCTTTCTACTAAGTCAAACTGCCTCTAATATTTTTGAGAAATACTTAAAGGTTCAGCTAGCCAAATGTTACCAAGCCTTATGTAGCTGTTGCTACACAATTTACAGAAAATTATAATTGGGTAAACTTAGTGAGCACACACTCACAGTTGCTTGAGATTAAATTGTCCATTATTTGCTGAATAAAGAGCATTTTCAAAATATGATGACAAGTCTTTGAGGAGGAAAACAGAAGCTACTGGGTGGTCCTGGCAGATGGTCTTATTATCTCAGATGGTTAGGCTGTTTTGGTATTACAAAATATGCCCCTGAGGGGGCATCAGGGCCTTCAGGGCTGATATTCAAACCTAGAAAATCACCATGCAGTTTATCATTATTATCATTGTTGGCTGCTAAGTGAAGTTGATCAGTCCTGCATCTGCCATGCCTGCACTCAGAGTAAATGCTTGCGGGAGACTACAGGGAAAGGCTATCTAGAATACAAGTCTGTTTCTTATCCCAGCCCTTCCAAAGTGAAGGCTTTTCTTAGACTGTGAAAGTGGGTATAATTAACTAGGACAGAAATGTACAGGGATAAAAATGGAGGCAGCTGGATTCTCAAATGTAAGGTCTTCCTAAAGTGATGTGACATGTCAGCCTGAAGGGACAGATAGGAAAATAACCTGGGCTATGCAAAATCTTGAAAACCCTTGCACAGAGTGAATAGAGATAGAAAAGGTGATTTTTCATGGTCAAACTCAAGATTCATATTTGTCAACTGGCCCTCTTTTGCCTTGCCTGTATCTCGGTGAATGGCAGTACTTGAGAGGGTATTGTCAGTGACAATGATCACAGTTTTTATTTGGATTATCCTTTATTTATTCTTTTCCAAGACCTTTCATACAAACCCTCATACTCAGTCTTTTCAATAACCAGGGAGGTACACAGGGCTAGTGCTATTAAGGTTATTTGATACATGAGGAAACTGATATTCAGCACAATGAGGCAACTTGTTCAATGGCACATAGTAACCAAGAGAAAGGGGACTAGGACTTTTGTCTTCTAATTCCTACTCTAAGATTGTTATAGTTCTTCTCAATTTGTAAGTCATTTTAAATTCTCTGCAGGTTTCCTCATTTGCAAATTAAGATAATTTGCCTCCATAATATCTCTCTCCCAGAAGTCTATATCTCTATGACACTGTCACTAGAGTCATATACGACTTCTCAGAGCAGGAATCAAAGTGTCAGAATGGGCATGGAGTCATGATGATATTGGAGATAGAATGCCTGGAACCTCTTGTTTCCACTTACAAAACTAATGGGGTGGGGGGGGTGGAACTTAGAGTGGTCATAATAAGGATCATTCTCTCTGAAAGAGAGAAGAGAACTTATTTCTACCTTTGGGAAAGGCTATGGTGAACTTCAAACTCAGTCTTTTTTTACTTTCCAATTTGGGCAACCACATAGCTTATTGGCTAAAACAAACAAAAAACTCTAAAGGACGTAATAAACTTAAAAAGTACTGTGCATTTCATAATTTGGGGGAGTAAAAATATTTAGCAGGTATAAACTAAATAATAGTAAAGCACTTTCATTGTTACTGATTTTAATTTACAAACATCATGTAATTATGAAAGAAAGAATTTATCTTGAAGTTACACAATGCCAAGGGATTTTTGAGAATGAAAAATATATGGGATTTTATATATATATATATATTTCCAATTGTCCCTTTTGAAAGTAAATAGGGATACATTCCACTTTTAATTGAAAACAATGCACATGAAAGAAGGTAAATGTTTAACTTTATCCTACATGCATGGACTCCAGGAAATAACATGTACTTTTGGAGCACAAGGACTTGATGGACAAGAGAAATATCTGAACCTTAAGGCATAACTCAGTGTATGGGGAAAAAAAAGGCTTTTCCAGTTTATTTGACTGAGAATTTTAGTACCTAAGAAGGAGCCAGATGTCTTGGGGGACTGAAGCTTTGTGTTCCACTTAAAGGTCCAGGTGTTGTTTGTTTGTTTTTTGCATTTCTTTCTATTAGAAGAAAAAAATGTTAAAATTAAAGTGGAGAGCTACCCAGTGGGGAGACAGTCCCTGGCTACAAGGGAACAAATAATATAATTATCATGCTTATATGCTTTGTTTATTTTGGAATATGATTATATTAATCAAAGAGGAGCCATAAGTGTGGCTACCTGGTGCTTTCTAAATGCATACACCTTGCTGAATAGTAATTGGAAGTCCATTACTTCCTGCAACTGGCAGGCTGATATTTCATGATGAGTTTGCAGTAAGTAAAATAAAATGGCTATGTTTGTACTTTTATGGGAGAGTTTGCAACATAAGTGGCTTCCTCTCTATCGAAGGCTAAAAGGAAATGAAGGCATACACCATGACAATAAGAACTGTGTCTTATTTTTGCATCTCCTTCAGCACATTGGGACAGTTATCTGTCCACAGATGGTGTTTAATAAAGGGTGCAAGAAGCACAAAATGAAGCCCTACTTGAGGAAGGAGGAGTTGAAAATGTCATGGGGCAAAGAAAGAACTCCAAATAGTTTTCATGTGGTAAGTTCCTATTTTTACTCATTAGGTTTAGTAATGAAGTGCTAAACTCTGATGTTTCTTTTCCAGTGAATAACATGATATTATGGCCATCCTCTCTAAATTTCTTATCCTTTAAATTCAGTCATATGGGGCAAAAATCCCTTTCACCCTATGTTAATTACTATATGGCTCTAGCTATGCTACTCCAAAATAACTAATTAAAAGAAATTATTAGTATTTTTTCTTTGCAAAGTCAGGAAAGAAGTATCCCATATGATAATTAAAAGTAAAGCTTTCAAATGTTAGGCTATTCTGCAGTGTTTCCATGGGGAAAGTAAAACTTCTTTAAGTGTGAGGATAAATTACCTGGACTCTTTCAATTACTGGCAAGATTTAACTTTAAGAAAGATGTACGAGTTGCCGACAGAGTCTGCATAAATGAATATACTGTGTCATGAGTTTTCTTAAAGTTCTGAAAGCAAAGATGTGTTGAAGGTTCTATCTACTCTTATTAATGTCATTCCTACTGCTCAGTGTCAGGGCTGAGGCCCTGTAGAGCATATTCTCAGGTAGAAAGACATTTGCAAATACCATGTCACAAAGGTACAGTCCCTACAAAACTGAGAGTCCCCACTTAAGTGTGTGTGTGTGGGTAGTGAGTGGGGGTAAACTAACTGATTAAGAGGAACAGACTGATAGTCAGAGATGT